>NW_028227274.1:67822564-68017564 GCF_978045245.1 Mus caroli
ACTTTATGGGGCTTTTACATTTTCTTCTCCCACACTACATCTAAGTGAAGAGTAACTGCTGAAGACAATCCTCCCCCTCCCCAACTTCTCCGCCCCCAGTGCAAACATCATGCTGTGATTGGCTCTTCCTCCTCAACCCCAAATCTGTATTTGGGGGCACAATGAAAAAAAAAAAACCTGTGGCCTCAGGTACTTTGCTGTTACTGTCCAGAGCACATCTGATGCAATCTTTGACCACTCCTGATGTGTGTAAACAGGGAAGGGATGGCGGAGTGGGAGTGATGGAGGATGGACCAGCAGGTTCATAGTAGCTGAGAAGCAGGTCTTTTTCAGTTCGCTTCTGCTGCTTTGATAGCTTCACCCTTGGCTTTCTCCGCCCACTAAGTTCACTAGTACATCCCAACTCCGACCTTCCTAAATCCCACCCAGCCTGGGTCTGGCAACCAGAACCCTGGGTTAGCTTTTGTTCTCAATGTGGTTAACTGAGGGACCTGGAGAGACGCTGAGACTGGGCTTTTCACCTGTTAGCAAGGAATTTCCCCCTTGTTTCCAAACAAGTTCTGAGGACAGTGTTTCTTTCTCTTTCTTTTTCTTTTCTTTTCATTTCTTCTTTTTTCTTTTCTTTTTTCTTGTGGTGGAGATTCGAAGGCATGGGAATCCTACTTCCGTGAGATTGTTTCCCCCTGTAGTAACTGTAAATTATAACAGTGCTGAAATGACCACGTTTTTCTCAGTGCGCCACATCTTGGTTTTGTTTTGTTTTGTTTTGTTTTGTTTCGTTTTTTACCTTGAAAACTTTGTTTTCAAGAACAGTTATTTCCAGAGCGAAAGGTGACCCGAGAGAGGCCGCTGCTCTTGTGTGGAGCTCCCCTGGGACAGCATCACTGTTCCAAGGGTCCCTCTTTTGGGCTACCTGTTCAGACCTGAGACCGAAGGCATGGCTGCTTTCCATCCCCTGCCCTGCTTGGCTCAAGTTAATATCTGTGGGTTTTTTTTTTTCTTCTGCAAGTGCCTGGATTTCTGTTGTCCAGAAGCAGGCCACACTTACTGGAGCTACTGAACTCTGAAATCGGAAGCCTGTGGGTGGGTGATCAGAGTTTCCTAGCTTGGAAGGCATGGCCTCAGTCAGAGAACATTATAGCCCCAGAACAGAGGATGCCAAAGCAGTCGTTCGACCGGACACTGGAAGATTTTGATTCAGGTATTGCCACCACAGCAACATTTGTTTGTGGGTGGAGACACCAGGGTGACTGCCAGTATCCTTCCTCATCCAGCTGCCTCCTCTGTTTCCCTTGCAAAGTTTCCCTTCGCTTGGGTTCCCCGCAGTGATTTCAGGGAGGTGGAAATAGTTGGGAGAACATTTGTGTATCAAAGCAGCCTAAATATTTGCAAAAAAAAAAAAAATGTTTGCTTGAGGAAAAAAAAAAAGATTCCACTCAGGATGAGGAAGCAGTTGCTTAAACACCTCTAAAAACATTTGTGATTTCTTAAAGTCTGTTATTCATGAGCACTTTATAACCTGAATTTAGGGGGAGGGTCAAAGTGGATTCCAAAATGTTACAAATCTTACATGATAGTAAATGTTTTTTTGCTTTATGGTGTAGATGTGAAGGCCATGCTCACACTGAAAGAACACAGAAATGTATTTAAGACATAATTGGTTGCTAACAAATGTTTCAAAGAAAAGATGAAGACCACCTGAGATGGTGTAACACTGGGTGACACTGACCCATTCCTCCCTGTTCCTTCCTTCCATTTTCTCTTTCCCCGTGATGGATTCCAAGCAAATTACTATGCTATGATTTCTTCCTGTGACCATCCATAAGCTTTTTTTTTTTATTGTGGTGGTTTGATGGTTAGATCCCCCCCCCAAGCTCTGAATTGAATGTGTGCATTTTAATGAGCAAAGTTTTAGCTGCTTCCCACCTATGGTTTGGGAGCTGGAGAAAGCTTTGTCATTGAGGGCAGTTTTCTGAGCCTGTGAGCAATGGAGTGGCTGAAGGCTGACAGTCAGTGTACCGAGAAGCCCCTTGGATCAGGTGTTGTTTTACCATCTGGCCATTTTAATTAGTAATAAAAACGTAGGTCTAGATGCACAGGAAAAGGGTCTGCAGTACACAACGGCCCAGTGCCCTGTACTGATGCTGAGTCGCGCACGGCGACATCTTACAAGTGTGAAGCAGTGACAGTGTGTAATTGTATCCATTCCTCTTAGCTTAGGATTCAGACTTCATTTCCCCTTTGCACAGCTATGTGCCCCAAATGACTATTTTTATTAAATGATAAACAATAGTATACAATATAAATACGCTTTCATTCTTAAGCAATATGTATGCTTCATTAATAGTCAAACTTTCCTTAGTAATGTATGGTAGAACCTGGCTAAATACAGTGTAGGCATGAGAAGAAAGCTTGGGCCAGGGATGGTAGGTGTGTGTGTGTGTGTGTGTGCACACGGACACGTGTATTGGTTTTTCTATTTCATTGCTGTGTGTAGTGATGCAAATCAGTTAACCACCTAAATATTTCTTTATGCTGCACACATTGAATGAATACTAGTTGTAACAGTTTCTGATACATATCTATTAATATTATAATGAAGGTCATAGGGCACATTTAGGAAAGTGATCAATATTATATAGAGTTGTAAGAATTGATGGTTGTTATAAAATACAGATTACCAACTCATTACCCACTTCCTTGCTTCCATAATTCAATATTGTCTTTGTGTTAATAAGAGAAATGCAAATACCTAAGGGCACTGAGTTACTATCAGTCCACCAAAAAAGGGACCAGAGTTTTCAACACAAAGCATGGATCAATTTTCCTAAAGTATATATGCTCTTAGAAGCAATGTGATTCTTAATTAAGGCAGAAGCGGGTACATTTGGTGAAATAGTGACCCTCTGGAGAGATGGGGAGTGAGCATAGTTTAGGGAAATGAGTCTCAACATGAGTGTGTTCTTCTCTTAAGCACTGTGAGTTTCATGTTTGCAAACCACCGTGAATACCTTAAACGTTAATCACTTCTGTTGAGAACCAACCCATTATCACACACACACACACACACTCAAGTGTGCACACACACATGCATACCCACACGCATGCACATACACTTGTGCACGCATACGTGTATATACACACGTTCACATACTCCATATATTTTGCTTAAGGATGTGTCACTTGGAGAAAGTGAGGGTGCAGATAAAATTCCCAAGGGGGTCACCCGAGTTTGGATCCTTTCCTAAAAAGCTTTTCCAGCTTTCATTGTGGAATCATTTCTTCCTTGAGAATTCCTCGAAATGAACTAAGAATGTCTGCTTTCTTTATATGGTAGACTGAGGAAGCTGCCTGCCACGGGACAGTAGCTGTTTAATCCATTTTATCACACCTTCCTCAGCCATAACTCAATACCACCCCATGACAGCATTGACCCAATTCAGATGCCATTGCCCCTAACAACAAGCATGCGCTTCATAGGGGCCGCATAGCATTAGTGGTGAGTGGCTTAGATTGCTTTCAGGCTTGTTCATGGGACCTAGTGTGTTGTGCTATGTGGTGACCTTTGAGCAGAGGCCGTCCATGTGAGTCATTTGGTGGATGTTCAAGTAAGCCCCAGGAGACATGGAGACATGCCCATTCTGACTGTGGAGCTTTGTAAGGTTATATATATATATATGTGTATATATATATATATATATATATATACATATATATATATATATATATGGAGAGAGAATGAGAGAGAGAGAGAGAGAGAGAGAGAGAGACTTAAACATGGAAATTGGTTGCATTTTGTGCTGTACCAGACTCATTTACATGTTCCAACCTCATGACCGGTTTCATTTAAATAGTCTAGCGAACAGCTAGTGTCTCCTTGTTACTTGTCTTGAAACTGAAATGGTTGAGGCCACAGGCCTGTAAGGTTTTCTGAAACCCACCTGTCCTAACTTTTTTCCTTCTGATCCCCAGACCGCCCGCCGGTTTTCTTTTCAAAGAGGCCCCTTTTTCAAAGGAACTCAAATGAAAAATTTTGGGGGAGGGGGCAACATTTCCAATTTGGGGGGAAAAAGTAATTCAAACTAAAGTGTGTAGCCAAACTCCTTAATGGTGATGCATTTGCCCGGCTCTTCCCTTCCATCGTCGGGCCTGCTCTGGTGCCATATGGCCTACCATGGAACATTTAACTTGTCAGATATAATGGATTGTCCTGGAAGCAGATTTTTGCTTTGAGCACTCGGCTCCTTTCTTGCATCTCACTCTCTCGGCTCCAGGCTGCGGGATGAGCGATTGTGGTGGAGACGCACAGAAGAGGCACACAGTTGATTCCCCCGAAGAGAGTGACCTGCGTGGCACAGAATTTTACCCATGTAAAGAGGCATTATCCCCATCACTGGCCTTGGCGGGCTGCGCGTCAGAATCAGTTAAATCTGCCTGGACTTAACAGATTGTGCAAACAGTTCGGAATTGAGTGCTTAGGAATAACAAAAAAAAAAAAAAAAAAAAAAAAAAACCTCGTCATTTTAACTTATGCAGAAATGGAAGAGCCGCATCGGCTAAAGGGTGCATATCATTTGCCAAGACCTACGTGTCACCGAAGCCACCTGGTCTGTAGACACCGTGGACTCAGTTCATCTCTCAAGTCTGCAGAGATTTGATTTAAGGGGAAAAAAAAGGAATCACTTGATGGCCATGTCTCAGGGCTCCACTCTTTTTGTTTGAGTAGCAGGGGTTAGGTTGAAATGGCCATTGGGGTGGACGGACAAACAGCAGTGACTTCTCCAACCTTGCTTCCAGCTTGAGACTTATTTGGCAATCGTCCCTTTATTGTAACCAATTTGAAATCAGAGGCCACTCTTCCTGCGGGTTATTTAATCTTTATATCTGTGGGCTATTTATTCTTTATATCTGCGGGTTATTTAATCTTTATATCTGTGGGCTATTTATTCTTTATATCTGCGGGTTATTTAATCTTTATATCTGCAAAGAAGAACTATGTAGGATTTGGCATTTCTTTTTATTTTGTACTTTAATTTTTTTTCATTTTTTTTTTCAGAAAGTGCTGGGTGAGATGGGTGGGTGTTCTTTACGTTTTTTTTTTAAAAGACTCTCTTAAATAAACAATGCTTGTCGATTGATACAGCATTCAAATAGCTGTGAGCACCTTTTCGGGAATAACTTTTGGTAACCCCCCCCCACAGCAAATAAAATATAGAAGCTTAAAGAAGACAGTTTGGCGCTAACTGACAGAGCACAAAACATAGAAAACAATAGGGAACGTATGCATGTGGATTTAGACAGGAGACACTATGTACCGGGTGGCTGGAAAGCCACAAAGATGAATGGATTTGTATGCAGCATATGGATAGAGACACACTAAGAGAGATGCTATTTCAAAGAGTAACTTAATATAATTCACACACACACACACACACACAGAGTAAATGTTGCATTTACTTTACTTCTAAAAATACATGTATTGTAGAGAGTTCCTAATATAGGCCGCACAGGCCTATTAAAACCACAGTAGCCTTGGAAAGTAACACAAGCTCGCATATATGCAAAGAAATCTATCTCTCTCTCTTTTTTTTTTTTTTTTTTTACAGAACGGCTCTCGTTGAGCAGCCAAGAAGCCCTTGTTAAAGCTGCTGTTAAATAATAATGTACTTGTGTCTCTTAGTAATCCTAAATTGAGATTAGTTTTGTGACTAGCTTGCTCGCCCCTCTTTGAAATTTGGTCAGGTTTTAATGCTTTTAATAGGTTTGGGGAGTGCCTGCCTTAGCCCGAGGCTGCTGTGTTGGGGCATGTGCGCCCTCTGCTGGCCACTCTCGTAGGAACTGATTTGGAATGTGGAATTCTTAATTTCTTAAATTCTTAAAGTCTTAAGGTGTCGTTGGGTTTCCTTTTCATTTCACCTTTAGACATTAATAAATAATTTCTGCAACTATGAAGTCATTTAAGGTTGAGTACGGTCACTAATTTGTTCCTTGGCATTGAAATGTGAGTTCCAGTTTGGGTGTAGCCTTGCCATCTTAAAAGGACTTACTGACAGCTCAAAGGGCACATAAGGTATGCGATGCTCTTAGCCATCCTTTCCTTGCTGTTCGCAGCCTGCTTCTGTCTGCGACGAGTCCTAGTTTTCCTGAGCTTGGGAATAGAATTTCATGGGGGATGAACCCTGAAAGTCAGACTGTGTTCACAAAATGAGGGTAACCCCTAGAAGAGGGCTCCCTGCTGGGGTGCGCAGTTTTCCCTTGCTTCTAGGAAAATGAGCTCCCGTTTGCATCCTGATGCCTTATGAAGGCTTTTGGGGTTTCCCTAGAAATCTGAAAGCCATGCTCACCTGCAGCCGGTGAGAATGGTAGTCTGAGTGGACCCACTCTTAGTTTGCTTGGCTTTTCCTATTGTTTTAAGGCGTGTGGGATGTTAAAAGGACAGCTCATTCTTGGTCCCACACCACAGTATGAAACTGTTCAAGGACAGCTAAGAAGACTCAGCCTCTCTGCATTGCATGGTAGACAAACCTTGGGAGCGAGAATTCTTCCCTACGACGAGAGCAGAAGTCTCTATAAAGAACGAGCTCGTAAGAAAGCAGTAGGGTCTGTTGGCTCACTCCATTACATTTTCTATAATAAATTCATTTGTGTAAATGATTATTATACATCTCTGAGATTGTGGGATTGAATCAGGCCCTTAATTATGGTCCACGAAACTTCAAAGTATTGAATTGGGGTGGGGGGATGCATTGCAAATTTCTCCTTATTTGTAGGAAATTCTCAGACCAGTTCTTCATACATGGCCCCATGGAAGGGCTTAGACCAAGAAGAGACAACACGGCCTGTGAACGTCTTTTTGGTGGTCTGTTATCCCAGGTTTGGGTTCTAGGGACTTTTTAACATTAGTTTTCAATACATCAAATGAGTGTCCGTTTTAGAATGTTGTTTTCATGTATTTGATATTGCCAAATAACCGTATCCTAATGTGTAGTTCTCATTACAACCTCAACACCTCTGTTGACCGGCAAGTGTCCTCTCTTTTGTCACTGTGGTCTTCAATGAGGTTTTGCTAGGTTTTCTTGCTTTGGGCCATACTCTTGTGACACATCTCCCTTAACTGTAGTGTCCCAGATACTCTCTTGAGAGTGACATCCATTACTGACCCTGCTCTCCAGCTTCTGGCACATGGTGTGCACACGGGCTCTACAAAATATTTCCCCATTACATGGTTCAGATTTATTCCAAAAACATTCAGAGGATAATTTTTGCAGGCTCTAGCCCTGAAGGTTGCTGTCTGTAAACACTGGCATATTTTGTTTCCTGAATGCTTTGGATAAGATGAAGTCATGTTTCTGGCGCCTCCCCTACTCTCTGCATCATCTCCCTGACCGTCCATTCCTCTCTTCCTCTCTCTGCCATCCTGTGCTCTTGACTTCCTCCCTTGACCAAGTTTTTCTGTAAACAGGACACTTCCCTTACATATCACATTACAGGAATAGATGGGTTGTGCTGTTGGATCTTGCACCTCACGTTCGGTTAACGGTAGCCAGTGTCACATGGTAGCTGGCCCCGTCTATTTGAGAGTGTGGTTATTTTACCCACGTTCTTGGTCTTAAAGAGGACACGGGGCATCACCTTTCATTCATTCTAATGGCTGCCCATCTTTCTGATCTTTGTTCGCTCTATAGATAATCTCGAATACATTTTGAATTCAGATTTTTTTCTCAATTCCTCAACATAATATAGATAAACTTTGTTGCAATATTAAAACTAGAGAGACCATCTTTTCAGACATTACAGATAAACAGACAACTGGAGCTGAAAATGTTCACATGTAGATATACCTGTGTATGTACGTACAGTAGCTATGTATATTGAACGTATTTTCATTATCTAAGTTGGGAATGGAAACTTAAAGGAGATAAAGTATAGAGATTTAAAGAATAAAAGTAGAGATGTGGGCACACATATGCCATACGTATATATCATGTGAGCAATCTTCAGATTCTGTTCATACATAATATTTACTATGCTTTAAAATTACCCAACATCTATTTCTCTTATATTTGTAGAACCTTGAAGAACATATTAAATATGAGACTTAATTAGGAAAAGATAATCATAACACCACCACCCCCACTTTTGAGAAACATTTTCTTAGTCTGGCCTATGCTTGCTCAAGCTTGCTATCCTCTTGCCTCAGTCACCTAAGAGCTAGGCTCAAAACTAAGTTTCTTTAATCCATCTTTAGTTCACTCAGAGTTCTGGCATTTTTATTTTGATGTTTACAATTATCATTGTTAGACCTTATTGTTTATTGAACACAAAATAACTTATCTGGCTAAGTGATTCATGCAGTGAACTGATACTACCAATTTTCTTAAACTTTGCTAATAAAGTCTAAAAAAGTAAATAAATACATTCAAGGCAACACAGTCCAATTTATATGATATATTTTTTTTAACATCTCGGCAGAAGTATGACACATCTTCTCAGAGGAGGGACAAGGATCCAAATGCTTAGAGAGTTTGGGTAGAGGTACATGTGGGGTCTTTAAAGTCACACAGCCTTGTCACTTTGTGGAGTCCCATCTGTGTCTAAACATGATACCACTCTAGGGTCAAGCTGGAGAGAGGGGGTGATTTGGGGACATTGGGCCAGAATCTGATCCAGAGCAACAACCTTCACAAAAATCCACACAATTACTTATTGAATGAGTCAACTTGATCATGTAAAATAATTTCCTTACAACCAATGCCTTTGAGGATGGGTTCAGTGAACTTGAAGTTCCTGCTTGCTGACAGAATTAGCTTGAGATGTCGTTGTCTCAAGGGCCATGGCTACAGCTTGCTTGTCCTGTGAACTGTGGTTCAAATATGGTGGATATGTCGGCATCTCCATTTCGTTATCTAGCAGGCTGCTGGGTTTGTTGGTGCCTGCCCACTATAACCTGCAGAGCTCTGTGTACCTGTTAAATGGGTGGCCATAACTAATGAGATTTTATTAAAATCAAAATCAAATGCAAGGCTGGGGAGGTGGCTCAGTGAGCCAAGGGACACGGTAACGTGAGTATAGGAGTTTAGAGCCTCAGCACCCGGAGAGTCTGGCGAGCCAGAACTCACACATAACCTTGGCACTGGGGGCCAAGGCTCGCAGATCCTGCAGCTTGCTGCCCAGCCAGCCTAACCGATACAGCCAGCTCCGTACTCATCATCGAGAAACCCATCTCAAAAACTGAGGTAGAAAAGAGATTGAAGAAGCCATTCCAATGGTAGCCTGGGACCTCGACTCAAGCCCGCATAGGACGTGCACCTGAATATACAAGTGTACTAGGACCCTGTACACACACACAGACACACACAGACACACAAACACAGATACACACACACACACACACACAGACACACACACACACACAGACACACAAACACAGACACAGACACACACAGAGACACACACACACAGACACACACACACACAGACACACACATACACACACACACACACACACACAGACACACACACACACACAATACTCTGAACCTTATTCCACCTGCCCCAAGAACTAGTTTTTAAGAAGGGTCTTTCTCTTGATTGTTAAGAATTCTTAGTCATAGATAAAATATTTGAGGAAATATTGTTTTTCCTCACACACATCCCGAGTCTTTTCTTCTACATACGAATGTAACATTTAAAATAAAATAAAAACATATTTTTTAGTTTTGCTTCCTTTTGATATATGTACTGTAAAATAATGCTTTCCCCATTAAAACTTCTTAAAAATTCATTTTATGTGTATAGGTGTTTTGCCTACATATCTGCCTGTGTACCACATGTGTGCCTGGTACCCACAGAGGTCATTTGAATCCAACGGAACTGAAGTAACGGCTGCCATGTGGGTTCTGGGAATCGGACCAAGGTCCTCTGGAAAAGCAGCCAGTGTTGTTATCTGCTGAGCCATCTCTCTCTGGCTCTCAACGTTTCTCCATTTTTACTTTTAAAATTTATTTTATTTTATATGTATGAATGTTTTGTGTGCATGTCTGTCTCTGCGCTGTTTACATGCGGGCTCCCTCAGAGGTCAGAAGAGAGCCTTAGATCCCCTGAAACGACAGTAACAGATGGTTCTGAGCCAATGTGTGGGTGCTAGGAGTTGAACTTACATCCTAGGCAGGAACATCCAGTGGTTTCAACCATTAGGCCATCTTCCTAGCGCTTTCTCCTATTGTTAGACAGAAATGATTTCCTAAGAAATAGAAAGTTAAAAAAATTCAAACACACAAGCTGTTTTGTTTTGTTTTGTTTTTGTAAGAACCTACAAATCCCAAATTGCTATAGTTTCATCCATTCCTTGGAGACGCAGAGTGCCATAAAAATATAAACTAGGGCAGGAGGGACGTGGAGATGCTATGCACATAAAGCCAGTGGTAACTTACTCATTAGAAGTAAGTTAAAGGCTTCTGGGGTTGCCCTTCATCCTCGGGGTCTCTAGGGGACCCTTGTACAAATTGCTGATTCAGAAAATCATTACTTGGTGGTTCAAGTGGTACTTTAGTGGCCTTAAGGAGTTATTTGACACACCTCCCCAAACAGCTAAGTTAGCCCAGTCATTATGTTGATTAATTGCACACTCTGTGGAATTAGCGTTATTTTCAATGAAAGATTTTCCTGCATTTGGAAAATAACACGTAGAAGTCACACGCGTTAGCTCGCCTAAGCCCCGTTGCAAGGCAGTGGATGGGAGGGAGGATCAGCTGGCTGGCCTGTTGCTGTCTGGGGTCTGTGACATAACCCAAGGTACCATTTCTCTTCTGCAGCGAGAAGGTGCTTTTTGATGTATCAGAGGATGTTCACTTGAAATGTATTCCCATGGATGCCTTTTTATTTATTTTTTCCTTCCCCTGACCAGGGACCTGAGAACTCTTAGATTTTTTTCTAAACTGAGTGAAATTATTTGGGCACCTAGCTGTGGCCGTGTGGAGACAGTGTCATCTAGCATAGTCCCAAGAGAGGTGGCATGCTGTAGACAAAGCTGCAGTGAAGGCTTCCGTTTAGACCTCACCTCTCATACCTGCAGAGCTTCAGTGCCCTTTCTTCACTTCCCCGAATGCATCTGTATAAAAACAAGGGCCTGGAATCCATTTGCTGCGCTCCTAGAGCGCCTTCTGTTACATGATACAGGTTAAACCAGTTTCCATACTGTTTGAGTGCAGCACGTTGCCACTCTGTGTTCTGTAAGGAGAATGGACTGTAGATGCTGAACCAGAGGCTCTTCCCAAAGCAGAGTTTGGGTGGAGCGTCAGGCATTGTGTTTGTTGGGTTTTATTGTACATGGCTCTGAAGGCAGTACCTTGCCTGGAATAGAACAGTTGATGAGAGGTTGTCCAGCTCTACCCTTTCTGAAAGGATCAGACAGCTCATTGCTGAGTACCTTTGTGCCTTAAGGCACATCAGTTCTGGGAGAGATGGCTGGCTCTCAGTTCCCATCAGCGCATCACCTTTCTCCTGTGTTTGTTTCTGAGGGATGGAAAGACTTCCTTGGTACCCAGTGACTGGTCTATACTCTGAAAGTGGGTTACGATTCTTTTAGTTGTGGAATTTTAAATGCCTCCAAGAGACGAGAGGGCTGTCCTGGTGTATTCTCCTATATTCTGCAGGAGAAATGAGCTCTCATCTCTGAGATTTTAGACATCTGATTGACATTGTCTCTTTCTGTTTTATAAGACTCGTGCTCCTACCTGGGTATGGGGTCAGGGATAAGTAGAGTTGATCAGCCAGTTAAAACTGTGGAGGGGTACTGATTTCCATGAAACATAGAAGCCTACTGAGTTATCACCAAGTGAACAGTTGAGATAACTGTATACTAATTTCAGGAAGATGAAAACCTTTAAAAGATATGCCTCTATGAACCGCGTGATAGAAAACTATAGACATGCAGTCGCTGCAAGTGGGCCTGGTATACTTTTCGTCACTGTAATCCTTACCATTTGTCCGGACTCATATTAACACACAAAACAAAGATGGAAGCAGGAGCACATGTTCCAGTCAGTTTACTACACACCACAGTAAACGACCTACACAGCTCTTCTGCAAGGCTTCTAAGAACCTTTAAGATATAAGTTGAGTCTTTAGGGGGAAAGATCATAGATCACTTGAGACATTTTCTGTATACTTCCAATGAGGTTCCCATTTGATGTCTCGGGCCCATTGTTGGATCGCTTTCCCATGGAAGACAGTTGAGCGATGCTGAGATACTCTATGTTATAATTATGTCTTTATTCTCATTCTTCTCTGCGTATTTAATATACAGTTATACTCTCCACACAGAGAATGTGGATAAACGCTGTTTTCTGCCATGTTTTTGTTAATTACTTGCTTTGAGTTAACATGGAGACGGTGGCAGTTAATTGTGAGAAGTCACAGGTTCTGTGTATGTCATTTGTACAGCCGTAAAGTATCTAGAGACCCTTTAGGAATAAAACACCATGTAAATGTAAATTATCGCCGCCTATAAGACACTTTCATTAATTTCATATCAAATTCATGAGTGTTTTGAGCTCTGGGACTTCAGAGATTTCAGTGATGGCCTCTGGTTTATTTGTAGTTTCTTGTCCTAGACTTTAAAGATCATCAACAAAGCAGGCACAGCTGCCAGGATTTGAATCCTGGCTCCATCTATAGACTGGCATGGCTTCGGTCACTTTTCTGTGCCTCAGTGTCCTCATCTGTTAAATGGTGTTCATGCTGTCTGCCTCACCAGTTTTGTGAAGCTGAGTCAGATAGAGCACACAGTACATAGAGCCCTCTGGGTAGTGTGGCTCCTGTAGGGTGAGCCCTGAGCTCCTCTGACTTAGGTAAGGCGTGAAGAGAGCCATTCGGATGAGAGAGGAATCTACATAATCACCATCATGTATTTTCATCACCCCGTAACTTCTATCTACTGCTCAGTGGAGTAACCCTCTCACAGTATTAGAAAAGAAGGAGCAGAGGTGAATAGGTTAAAGCACAGAGATTGGAGTTGGGACAGAGACAGAAATTGATTCTGAGTCAAGCAGGCTTACCATGAGTTCCCTAGTCTGAGGCTGCGGAACAAAAGGCCCATTCTTCAGTTCCCAGAACGAGGATTAGCCGGGAAGTAGCTAGCTGGTATCATACCATGGGATCAGATAATTTTTCATCAAGGCTTTGAACAGGAGGCGGTGCTCCACCTTACAGGTGCTCCTGTTTCAGTGGTGTTTTTTTTTTTAATCTTCCACCTGGGTATACGTGTTAGAGAATCCCTTTACAAATCAGGGGCTCCATACCCCAATATGACACAATTATCTTACTTACTAACCGCCAAAGGATGGATGTGCTATGCCCCAGCTTACTTCTAGAAACCATACAGAAAAGTTGCCCCTATCTGTCTTTGGAGCTCTCCACCTGTCTTTAAACTCTCTTGTGAGCCCAGGGGCACTGATCCACCACAGGTGACTCCCCTTGTGAGTGGAATTGGTCCCTGAGCCCATTTTCATTGTCATCCATTCTCCTCGTGACAGGATACCATGCCATGTTGGAAGGAAAGTCAGACCCGTCCAATGACAAATCCTAGATTATCTAAAGACCTAATCTGGGTCCTTTAGATAGTTGCTAACTGCAGGGTCTTCACATTGCAACAACAATAATAACAACATTTCCTACTGCTTTGGGGGATATGATGTTAAGAGATTACCGTCAGGGTCAGCAAAAACACTGGCCCTAAAAATTGCACATGGCTGATATTTTCTGCTGAGAATTGGTTTTCAGGGGCAACAGAAGGAAGGAAGTGAATCCTTTATTGATTGCCATGTGGAGCCATTTTTTTAAGCAATCACATTTAAATATTGATTTCAGCCATAGGCTAGACTTCCTCTGGACAACGCCCACGTTGACTTCCGATATCGCTTGCTCTCTGTAGACACCGACCTGTCCTAGACAAGAGCCTGCATGTTGATCTCCTTTGTCTCCAGGGTTGATTGACGGGTGCCGTGTCTGCTCATTTACAGCATCCTTCGTATTTAATTGGTGGTGGGGGGAACATTGTGACACAGCATTACATGTTACTTATGTACATGCAACACTGCTGGAGAAGAGGAGTTGTTTAGCATGTGGATTTAGCTCTCAGTCGCTCCCATTCAGCCATCTCAACAACCCTCCTCAGGTCAGACCATTTGTTTCTTGCACAGAAATTGTTACCAGCAGCGAAATTTCACATTTGGTCTTCCTAGGTTTAAAAGTGACCCAAATGCCTGATAAGATTTGTCCCTCATATCTATTTCACAAGCCTCTCCCCTCCCCACCCCACCCCCCAATTTATGGCCATATAACAAATGTCACTAACGGGTTCTTTTAGTTTTTAAAATATGGACAACGGTACTCCGTGCAGTAAAAGACTTGAGCGATTAATGCTACCCTTATGCCTCTTGTGAGTAGTTTTAGCCATGGGGCTTGGCACCGCCACCGCTGTCTTTGTGCCAAAAAATATCCGCAGCGGCTGTCACATTCTAGTACTGGACGGTTGTCTTGAAAACTCTGCAGTGTGCGAGCGTGGCGGGCGCTGCTCATCACCAATATCTCCCTTCTTCGATATTGGAGCAATGGAATCCCGAGCTCCTTCAAAGCATCCGTCGTGGTCCCCGGGCTGAGGGAGGCTGGTAAATAATGGGGAGAGAAGGGACTGGGCTCTCTGTGCCAGCCAGTTGATGTAAGTGACAAAATCCATGGGCGGCATAGAGGAGACGCAGATATTTAGGGCCCTTTGTGTTCCTGAGCACACATAGTGACTGACCTAAGGGCCGCACTCAGATATCCTTGCAGTGAGCTTCAAAGTTCCATTGTCTCGAAACCAACATTCCATTGAATTTGGAACAGAAAATTCATATCATCAAGTCCATGCCTAATTTCTAATGGGTAGCTGACACATAGCACATGATTTTCTTCCCTCCTGCAAACTGAGGTGACATTTAAACATGGCTGCTCTTTATCATTTGAAATATGATAGAAGTAAAAAGATGTGATGTTTTCGAGGTCCCGAGGCTTTGTCCGCAATCCCCGATTATTTTGCTCCCAACCAGGGTTTTGGGCTCAGAGGACAGATTTATAGTTGAATTGAGGAACAAAAAGCTGCAATAAAGTTAAAGGCTTACGCTATTACAATGAAATGTGCTCGCCCATGATCTCTGCCGAGATCTATTTGATGGTAAAAAGGGGATGCTACAGATGAAACCTTCACAAGGAACATAATCCTTGGGAAAAAAAAAATTAGTCCACCTCCCAGCCTCCCGCTGGCTGTGCCGCCTCTTTGGTACCTCGCAGACTTCGACAGAGTCCTGGACGGGTGCCCATTGATGTCATGGAAACACTCAAATTACGGGAGAATGATTCATGTCTGTGCTGGTCTCTTATCCTCCCCCACACAAACAGGAGTAGATTTTTAACCCTGACAACTTGTAATTTGCAGTGGGTTTATTTTCGTATCTGGATAAATATTTTTTAACAAGCAAAATTAAGATTAAGCAGTCTGTATCTGATATGATAGTAAAGAACGCTGGGCCTATGCAGCCAAGAGCACTTTGGGGACTCTCTGCTGCAAGGATTCATATTTTCCTCCGCCTGTCTCTGGGCTCCTTCCCTCCCTTCTGAGCCCATTACTCTCTCTTTTTATTCTTCCTGTCTTTCTTCTCCATACCCTATTTCTCTTTCGCTCTCTGGTTCTTGCATTTCTCCTTTCTATTTGCATTATCTTAATAGAAGGAGCAGCCCTGGCTTGTGTATGTATAGCCAGACAAACGTTGGAAGAAAAATTGTTCTCTCCAGTTCTGTGTGTTAGAGAGGAGTTCTGGAAATAATAGCAGGTGCTGTCATTCTTTTTGGGAAAAAAACCCAACAGAAGAAGAAGGGGCCATTTTTATCTTCTACCCATATTTTATATAATAGTTCAGTATTTGGAAGTTATCCAGTCGGGACATTAGATTTTCCTATTCCTACAAGGTTAAAGCACTTGTTTTCCTCTTTAACTTTTCTGTCTGCCCACCATGAGGTGATGAAGATGTGAATGTTGTGTCCAAGTACTTAGGTCACTGTACACTTGAAGATTTCTTGGTTATAAGAACTTAAGGGAGGGCATGTGATGTTGCTTTCCTGAGAGTAACAGTTACAGTGAGCAGTTAAAGGGTAGGGGTAGCTTACATGGCACAAATGGTTAGGAGTGTCTGTGTGGACACATGTATGGGGGCACAGTCACGTACACTAGAGTTCCTACTGCCTATCTCCTAAGACTGATGCTCTGTGTACAGGCCCTGTCTCACTTCTGGATATTGACGCTGATATGGGCATTGATTTTGTACTTTGCACTGAACAACACTATGGCCGAGATACCGTTTTCCTAAATTTGAGTTTTGTTAAAAATCAGGAGAAAAGCTTATATGGTGGTGGAGGTGGGGCAGGGCCTTAAGGCTCAGAACTTGTTCTCTTTGAAAAACCACCCTCCATCCATTGTGTTAATATAGTGACATAGACACAGGGCTCACTTTACACCAGAGACACGGTTTCTGAAAGACAAATTCTGTGTGTGCTGTCAAGAAGGTTTACCCTGATCACACTGATGTTGAAGCCAAAGGGAAAATGACTGCTCTCCCTTTCAGTGCTTCTACTGAGTGAAGAAGAGAAATTTTGGGGTCATAAACTTTAAACAGGAGGTTCAGCTCCTCAAACAAGCTTTGAAATTTTCCCTCTGGGATAAGGGAAGAGTGTACTACCATTTATAAAGTACAATATACCTCAAAGCTATAGTCTTGATGAGAGATTGTCCCTCAGCCTTGGATAGAGTGAGGTTCTGAGCACTGGCCTGTCCCCCTAGCCTCTTGTCATTTTGTATGGTCAGTGTCCTGGGGCAACCCTTAGAGGAGTTAGAAATCTGGACAGGACATTCAAAAGCATGATCCTAGGAGATGCTCAGTCTGCGGGGAATCTGAACCGGGATTCTGAATAGGTGATTTCCCCAAATCCCCTTTCCCAAGGGGGGCCCTCATCACTGCTCTTGGTGATGGGGATCACTCCTGGGGAAAGGGAGTTTTTAAAAGGGAGGAGAGAGAGGTGGGGGGAAGGGTCTTAGCATTTTGAACAGTTTCTTTGCTAGATTCACCATCTGGAGAGCCCATGATTGATTAGCTTTGGCCTCCCTGTTAAGTGTCAATATAATCAATGGGAAGTACCAGGCTAGGGTCATTACATAGATCATTTGCCTGCTGTGTAAATAAAGATGAAATGGTCCAAATTTTTCGAGAGAGAGAGAACGTGAAAAACAAGGAGTGACAATTTGTTTGTTAGAGAAAGTGGAGGCCTCTGGAATGACAGTTTTTGGAAGTGTGGAGCAGTTTGGCTAAGAATAGGAATGAAGGATATTTTTTTCCAGTTTCTTGTCGCCAGAGTGAGGAAGCGCCATTCCCTGTCTTGCTTGCATACATTGCCAGTTGTGGCTCCCCTACGTATGTAAACATCGGAGCTGGGGAGTGGATCTCTGTTACCTGCAGGGGAAGTTTGCTTTAGAGGGAAAGCACGATTCATCCTGTTCTGTTGTTTCTCTTGGCAGGTAAAACAGAAAGGGGCTCATACTCATCTTATGGGAGAGAAAACGTTCAGGGTTGCCACCAGGTAAGTGCCACATTGGGCTGGGGACGAGGTGAGAGGGCTGACCATGGAAATGATTGCCTGCCTTGCTTTTCGTGGTGACACTGAAGGCCAGGGAGGGTTGAGAGTCTCCTGATGGCTGTCTTTAAGGAATGATGCAAACTGGAGCTTGGAACAAACAAACATCTCATTTTTAGGGCTCGGGGGTGGGGGCAAAGCTGCATCCATTGGCTCCCTTTTATTCTTTTAACCATCACCCGGTAACCCCTGGTGCTGTTGGCAAAACCAGCCAGGTCAGCGAACGAGGGTCTATCAAAAGAGTTTATCTGCAGTTGAAGAACTTAGCAATTTCTCACCAAAGAAATGTTCAGGGGGCAGCCTCGTGTCAGATGCGGGGTTCTGGGTGGCATTGCTCTAAATTATAGTTTTCTTCGGGGTTAGACGGTGCTGTGTGAAAAGAGGGTGGGACCGAGGGATAAAAATGTCTGCGGAAATATGATTTGTTATCCCTTTTTGTTTCTGAATTGTTTTTGGCTGGAAGTCAAGGCCGGCAGGCTAACAGTAAAGCCATCGTCGCAGGGGAAGCAGACATGAGTTAGAGGAAGAGGAGAGAGCACCTTAATTAAATAATAAAGTGCAAGTGTGTGTGTGTGTGTGTGTGTGTGTGTGAGCGCGTGTGCGTGTGTACATGCGTGCATGTGTTGCGTGTCTGTGCCCTCTGTGTTTGTGTATTATTAACTCTAAAGAGCCCATTTCGGAAAATGCTGTCTGTAGGGAAAAAGAGAAAGCCCTAAATTTTTATAAATATTTTTCTTTGAATTTTAGTCTCATTACCCATCATAATTAAAAGACGTATAATAAGGTGTACCTTAAAAGAGCAGGACCAGTTTAGTACTTCCCAGAGCCCTCTCTGAGATTTAAAAAATGCTTTTTAATATTCAAAGCCTTGTACCATTTTAGTCCTCACCCCGAGATGGCAGACATTCGTAGTTTTTTTAAATTTTATTTTATTTTTATTTTTGCAGAAAAAGGGCTGCTTCATCTTCTGAGCCTTCTTGCTTTTCTAGTTTTTTGAATGACGTGGGGGAAAAAAAATCCACTTGGGATTGAAAAAAAAAAAGCAACTTGTTTATTATATCCCTAAAAGCCATGTAAGCCCACATGTGCTTCAGTAACTGGGCACTGAAGGAAGTCTCCGTGCCAGGAGCACTCATTTCTCATGAAGGTAGAATTCTGGAGGATTGGTTCTGGACGGGTTTTCTTTCCCCTCCCCACTGCTGTATATATTTGCATTTTAAAAGTTAACTCCTCTGGCCCAGTTGCCAATTCAGTCATACTCCAGCATCTAAAAGATTTGTTGCGATGAGCTGCGCAGCTCTGGGTTGAGAACTCTTGCAGGAGGGGCAGCCCATGGCAGTCTGTGTGGAAAGAATTCTGCAGGAAAGAAACTTACAGCCATTCCAGTGCAACGGAAACATCTTTGGAATGTGAGTGCACATGTTCGGGGCAGATAGCCTGGGCAACCAGCCTTACAGAGCTGGGTCTCTGGTGTAAAAGCTCTCGATTCCTGCAGAAAAAAAGCTGGTTCCTGTGGGTCTGGTTTCTGAGGGTCAAGGCAGAGGTCGCCAGAGTTTTGGGGAGAAGAAAGTTAACAACATCCTTCCTTTTTGCAGATGGCCGTGGCACAGGTCTCTAGGTTTTTTTTTTTTTTTCCCCCCGCTGGGCCCCTTTTGCTGGTCATTGAGAGAATAGGCTTCCTAGACCCTGTATCCTTTCTTACTAATAGGAATTGGCATGATTCCTCACAGACACAGAGATTTCCTCTGCTGAGTAAGCCGGAGGTCCCTGAACTTGGGAAAGCATCATCCAGACCTTGGGAGTAAATGTGTGTACAGAGCGCAATCCCTTCTCCCTCCGTTTTCCGTTTTTTTTTTTCTTTTTGGGAATACTTTCCTCGGTGAAACTGGACTTTTGTTTGTTTGTTTGTTTCCAAACACAAGGTGAGAGTGGAATGGGATATGGGGGGAATTGAGGTGGTTGCCTGGAGTGTGTAAAGGCTGAAATGTCGGGACCTTGACTAGCTGCTATTCAGGAAAACTCTTTTTCTATATCAGAGCTGTTGCTTTTCTTGAGAGGCCGTCAGAGTCTTGCTGGGGGAGTGTGGCGCAGCCTTCCTTCTTAGTTCTGCTTCAGGCATGTGAGTCTTTAGAGCAATGGCTATGTGCGCTCAGCTAGGTCTTAGCTGTGTCCACCTAGAAACCGTGTGCTGCTCAAGGGTATCTCGAGGGAAATGCTGAGACTTCCCTGCGTGGGGAAACAGGGCTTGAGGGTGAGGTTGCGTACGCAGTCTGGATTTCAGCGTTCTGTGGAATTCGAGAAAAGAGCAGAGCAGAGTTTGTCTCTCAGGGAGTAGGTTTCTCTGGAGCTGCCTTGTTCTTTGAACCCTTGTCTACTACTTGAGCTAAACAAACCCCAAAAGAAAGCCAGAATCCCCGTGTCTTGTGCTCGGAGTCTAAATAGCAGATCACAGCTGAAATGATTCCCCACTGTGGAACAAGGTGAGTGACTGTCTCTCTTGGGAAGGGGAGCTTTTGTTTGCTCCGTTTGCCAGCTAGTGAGATGCTGGACAGAAAACCTTTAGATGGAGTAACCCCAGGAGCTGCAAGAGCTGCCTTTTCATATGATAACAATGTAGCCTGTGAACCTAAAGGGATGAGCTGTGTTCTGTGGGAGCTTGCCTATTCTAGTCCGGTGGTGTTTTGCTCTTCCTACACAGTGGCAGTAAGCAACAGGTAGTGAGTAAACCACTGTTCTGGAGACATACATATCATCTTGAGATATACAAAAGCACACCACTCTAGTACATAAGCATTGATTGTGTGTGTGTGTGTGTATAGCCTTAAGCAATTGATGAGTTTCTCTTAAAGATTTAGTGTTAATAGTATTAGACATAGTTTCCTAAAAATTTTAGCAGGAAAATAAAAAGCCATGAGGTTCTTTATTATCAATTTGTTTGGATTCATTAAAAATGAGAAATAATATAAATAAACACACCAATATACTTTCGTATGAAGTTACCAGAAATACATATATTGACTGTTTTTTTTTTTTCAACTTTGGAAACTGTGTAGACAAAGGTGGCTTTTCAAAGTTCTCTGACGAAGTCCAGAGAAACTGATTTATGTTAAATTGGTGTACAGAAATCACACACCCCGGCTTTAAACTTTCCTGCCAAATTCCCAGCTTCATATTACTTCTACTGGCAGAGAAAATAAAATTTATAATGGAAAGTTTGACAGAAACAGAAATGAGTGATAACAAACTTTTTCACCTCTTAGTCCATCCAACCTTAATCCCGGGAGAGCCAGCTCGGACTCCTAATGGGTAATGTCATAACCAACAGAAAGGGGGGTGGGGAAGATCACTCACTCCTGGTGTCTTTTTCTTCCCTGTGTTGAATAGATGCTTAACGATGTGTAGACTTTAAAATTTTGTCAAATTCTACTAGTTTTGTATTCAAGGTGAGGCAAACAGACTCTGTAACCTTGAGTGTGGGTGCGTTCGTTCTGAATAGAAATTGGGCAATAGTGCCTAGGAGAGGGATGTGTGTGTGTGTGTGTGTGTGTGAGAGAGAGAGAGAGAGAGAGAAAGTCCAGTCAGTTTAGCATTGTAGGAGTCCTCCTGAGCTGCTTACAGATCCCCCATTGACTCACTGTGCAGCCAAGTTTGACCCTGTCAGAGAGCGTTCTGCAGAAAACTGATACATTTTCAAAATGTGGCACTCCTCCTGACCTTGATGAAGCTTTTCAACTTCTTGCCTTAATTAGATTGTTCAAGGCATGGATCTATATTACATATGACCTCCGTTTCAAAGGCGGTGAAAATTAGTGATATGTTGAAGTCTGTTGGCATCCCTGCGCTGGCCAGGCAAACGTAGAGCTCCTTCCCTGTCGTGAAGTAGTTGAGGCCCACGGTACACTCAGCCATGCTGGTTTCATTTGAGCAGCTACTGACACAGGACTGCCCCGATAGTTTGGGATGTGTAGATATTAAAACTGATGGAATGGACTCAAAATTTATATTTAGTTAACCTAGGAGACTCAAATTTCAGAAGCTTGAAAGCTGTGGAGGAAACCAGCCATTTCTTTGTGTAACTTAGTTTGTAATTCCTTAAAACTGAACATGACTCTGAAATGAATTATAGATTTAAGAATGGAGGTGTTTTTTCTGGTTATATGATTGGGGGTGATGTAAAACATTACAACTGATGTGATCGTAAAAATTTGAATTTTTTTTTTTATTTTTTTCCCTCTCCCTAAACTGAAAAAAAAAATAGAGATAAGTTGAAAAGATACAGATCTCATTTGCTCTGTCCTGAAAATGGCTCCTTAGATCCTGTGGAGCAGATGCCCACATTGCTTTCGAGTGGGATGTAGTGTTTGAATGCGTGTTCTTGGTTCTGCCTGGATCATCTGGATCACTCCTCGGAGTGGCTCATAAGTAGGCTACTGCCCTATCCAGCAGCCCTCTGCTTTCTCTTTGTGACATTTCTGCTAATTTGCCATTATTTATGTTCATTGAATACTGGCTACCACAGGGGCTCCAGAAACTCCTGGAGAGCAAAGGCCTCCTCTGCTTTACCCCTGCTTGTGTATCCTGTGCCTGGCAGGTTAGAACCAGAAGACTTCAGGTTGTTTGCTCAGAGTCGCTGTTGGCAAACACTCGGGGTGGGGGTTGGTGGGGGGATATGAAGTTTGAACAGCACCTCTTGTGACCCGTGTAGTGGGCATCTTTTTCTGTGCCTATAATAGTTAGGTAATGGTATGCGGCCTTTCCTTCTAACCCGAAATGCTAACACGGATCCTGTCATTTTCTGGAGAGACACTGCAAGGTTCTCTGGGCTAACATCAACCTGTGCTTCATTGACTTATTGATGGTTTATTATTATTATTTTAATTTCTGCCATTTCTTCTGCATGGATAGCTGACATTCCTCTGTTGGAAAGGTGACTGGGAGGGTTTTTGTTTCTGGTGGGAACGTCCCTGGAACCAAAGATCAAAATTCGGATGTGGTCATTTGGCTATGCCAGAGTGAACAAGTGGAGCAGGGTGTTTGTAACCCGGATGGCTTTGGACATCTCGGGGTCTGAGTTGTATGTCATGACTGTCACTGAACAGGGATGATTAGGCAGCCTATTCATCTGGGGAGTCCTAATAGGTGTATTCCACTTCCAAAAGATACCCAAGTCTCATCAAAGTCGGAGAAGGAATCTTTTCTTTCATTGTGCTGCTCCGAATCTATTGCTGACCTTTTAGGGATGAGTTGGGTACCAAGGAGAAAGGGAAAGGGAACCCTTTTCCCCCACTGACTTCTTCCTGGGTGTTGAGGAGGGTTCAAGGCCTCCTGTTCTCTTCCATATTTTTCTTTCTTTTTTTTTTTTTTTTTTTTTTTTTTTTGGTTTTTCGAGACAGGGTTTCTCTGTGTAGCCCTGGCTGTCCTGGAGCTCACTTTGTAGACCAGGCTGGCCTCGAACTCAGAAATCCGCCTGCCTCTGCCTCCCGAGTGCTGGGATTAAAGGCGTGCGCCACCACGCCCGGCTTTTTATTCTTTTTTTTTTTTTTTTTTTGGTTTCCATATTTTTCTATGTATATATCCATGCATGCATGGTGTAATATCTACCACCTACCTACCTGTTGGCTCCATGTCTGCTGTTTTTCTGTCTGTTCACCATCTATTCATCTATTGATGTTTGCCTAGAATTGTGTCAAACTCCCAGGCAGGCCCACTGGTCTCCCCTCATTAACGTGAGCTAACGAGGAGTACAGACATGCCTTTGGTTTTTATTTTGCATCTCACATAGTAAATGGTTTTTAAGAACCCAGAAAATACAAAACTAATAAAATGAAGTACCATATATCCACAACAGAAATAGTTGTCAATATTGATTTTTTTTGTGAACATAATACCTGCACGTATATTTTCAGAAAACCATTTTTAAAGGCCAGAGCTAAGATGTCTTCTCTAGATCTTTCAGGATGCATCTCTTCAAATTCGGGCAAATCTCTTGTCTTAACTCGGATATTATTACACCTCCTAAAGAAGTTATTGATTGTTTCTTCCTCCTGGGTTCATATTCAAGTTGCTTCAGTCATCTCCATGAAAATGTGCCCAGGAGCTTTCTTTGTAAAAAATGCTGCATTGATACAGACATTCGGTTTGGGTACCTCTCTATCATCTTTTTCAGATTGGAGGAATCCCTCTTTTTACTATTCCTTCGGCTGATCGTTGCCTCAAGACGACCAGTGTGCTTGCCTTATAGACTATCCCCTTTCCTAGAGATGTGGGTTTGTTCCCATGTGATGATGCCCAAATCGGTTCCTCACTTGTCTGTCTGCACACTGAAAATCACATCTAGACCTTCGCTGAGAATTAGACCGGGTGTAGTCCTGGGATGACGGGGAATGCGTCATGGTCATCCCACCAGCACCCTGGATTCATAGCAGTGTTCACCGGATCATCTAGTTAACCTGACACGTTCTAGACCAGTTTGTTATAAAGAAAGCTTTCCTGTCTTGTAAAGAGACCCTTTGATAGTAGCCAATTATCCGTTTCCTCCACAAGCTATTCACTGAGTGGTTTTAGCATGTGTTGATGAAACCTGCCCGAATCACTGGGTTTCAGTTGGGATTTATTTTAATGAATCAATTCACTTTTGTGTCTGTGGTGAATGCACCTGTATCTGGACCAGTGTCCTGGCTTATAGGTACCATGTGGAGGCCAGAGGGCGACTTCTGCTACCTTCCTATATCTCCCTCTATGTTTTGGAGATACAGTCTCTCGCTAACCCTGGAGCCTACTGTTTCTGTTAGGCTAACTGGCCAGTGAGCTCCCAAGAGCTGAGTGTCTCCACATTCTCCATCACTAGGGTTACCAGTGTGCTCTGCCATACCCTGTTGTGAGTGTGTGTGTGTGTGTGTGTGTGTGTGTGTGTAGTATGTATAATGTGTAGTGTGTGTGAATAGTGTGTGTGTAATATATGTGTATCTGTAGTAATGTATAGTATGTAGTGTGTGTGTATAGTATGTATAATATGTACTGTGTGTGCACATAGTGTGTGTGGTGTGTGTGTGTGTCTGTAGTATGTATAGTATGTAGTGTGTGTATAGTATGTATAGTGTGTGTTGTGTGTGTGTATGGTGTGAGGGATACACACTCGGGCTCTCATGCTTGAGTAGCCAGCCCTTTGCCTATTGAACCGTCATCCCCTCCACTCATCCTGATGAGACCTCACAGTCTACCTGTCTGACTGACAATCCTCCTTATGGAAGAGCTCTCTTTCATTGATTTTGTTTGTTTTAATGTCACTACATTTAATGTTCCCTGATAATAATGGTGTAAGGTCAATGGCCCTTAGTTTAAATATGCTCCTTATCGGTGGGTTATTGGCTCTAGTAAAGCATCCTTCTAACCTCCTATAGTTTATTGACAAGAGAAACAGTTCTGGCCCAGGAGCTGATCAGAAAAACCCTATCTACAGGAGGCAGGAGTAACCAGAAGTACACAAGAGAAACTCCAGTATTTATTTTTTAGCTGAAATTTGGGCCTTCAAATACAAATCTCTGTTTCTGTAACTGTAAGATCAGCCTTGCAATAAGCCCTCTTGTTTTTCCAAAGTCTTGTCTTGCTTTTCCGTTACTGGGGATTTAGTTACTACTAAATGCCCCCCAGAGTTGACTGCCAATGGCTGACCCACCCACTCTTGTGGGTTGCTGCCATATTCTAGGCTCTGCTCTGAAGAACCAGCAAGATAGAGAGAGTAACCACGACTTGGATCAATCCAGATGTGATTGAAAAATTAAGTCAAACTGTGCATTTCTGAAAGGTTGTTTAGACTGAAGGAGTGCTGGGAACTAACACTAGGTGCCAATATCAACCTCTGAGCTGACTGTTAATCACTCCCATTCAGTGGTCTAGGTAATAGAACCCAAGGAAGTGAAACGGGAAGGGTCCGAGTCACTCTAAGTGTCAGAGACAGGTTTCTCACTCTAATGTGTCTGGCTTCAAAAACAGAAGCCTTGTTCCCTGCCATTCCAGGCTATGACTGGGGCTCTAAGTTCCATGGTCTGCATTAGCTCTTATCTAGGAAATCTGCCTCACTGTGGGTTTCATGGTCCCTACAAAGTCTCCATTAGCACAGTGCTCAAAACAAAACAAAACAAAAGAAAAAAACCTTTGCTTAGATCTGTTCAGATTGGCTGTGTAGTTTATCCTGCCATTCCTGACTGCCCTGCATTGAAAAAAAAGTATATTGTATGAATAATCTATTTAGTAACATCCTCAGACTTAGCATGTGCAATTTCCTCACAATCAACAAGGATTTCCTGTGAAAAAGGCTAGGGTAGGATATGCCAAATCACATCTTAGCAACAGCACAGCACTTCCTTTAAAATGTACAGATTCTCTGTTGGCCTTGGTTTTCAGAACGAGGGGCTGGCAGACTGAGCTTTGCCATGACGCATTTGGAGTCACAGAAAAATCACGTTATTGTTCCCAAAACACTAGAACGGTGTAAGGTAAAATTCCTAGACAACAGCTTTAGTGGGCTCTACAATAGGGTCCTAGTAGTTTTTAGACAATGACATGTAGCCTACTTGTGCAGGGTACTCAATAACAGGACGTGAGTTAAGGATATAGGGCAGGCTTGCACAGTTCAGGATGGGCACATACACAAAGCCATCGGATGTGGTTTGAGATGATGTATGACTACCAAAGAACTAGACATCCTATATCCAGATTGTAAATTCATGAAGATTTTGGATAACTTCTTTTTTTTTTCTTATGTAAAGCATTGGGAGTTTTTGAAAATTATTAGAAATTAGAACAATAATTGTTCATTTTGTATTTTATTGTGCATAGAGAGAGGAAAATCAGTTAATATTAAAATATTGATATAATTCTGCTGTGTGCCCAAGAACCTTCCACACTGACATATATCTTGTAGAAATGATGATTTAGGATCAAGATAACCTTCAAACGTGATGTAGCTCAGATGTATATTCTCGTGTCTAAACTCAGGTAGAGCACCAATTCATAATCAAAGGAATGTTTGCTTAAGATCCTTAAAATGAAATTGAAGACTAAAGTGTCCGCAATGCCAAAAGATACGAATAAACCCGGTCAGCTGAAAGAAATTCTCCAGAAAGCTATTGAATTTGCAGTGGGGCATTATCTCAGTAACGTGCCTCGGATTGACACGCTCCTCCTTTGGACCTTTCTTCCTTCATTTCTCACTTGTATGCCGGGTGGTTCCATGGGCTCACTCATCAATACACTAAAGGAATGTTCTGCATTACATCCTTCTGCTCACAGTGAGCAGCGAGTGTCCATGATGTATTGGAAGTAGATCATGGTGGCACAGAAGCCCAGCAGAAAGGGCTGTTTGGCTGTATTCCCTTCCATGTTGCTGTTATGCAAATACTGTTTTTGTGATCTCCCCCCGACCCCCAACGCCAGAGCATGGCTGGGTCCTTGTATTTAATAAAGGGAGAAATCACATTTTGGTGGGACTGAGACTTTAGGCTGGCACTTCACCAGATCTCCTTCAATGGGATCTGTTATCAGTCATGGCATCAAGCGAAACTCCCCTGTAGCCAGGCTTTCTACTGCCCTCTTGATTCAAAAGACTCCTTTTAGTAAAAAAAGGATTTTTGTGACTTGAATAAAATCTATCCTCTTATTTGGAGCCCACCACAAAGCCCTGCTTATGTGCGTTTGGGACAACAGCGAGTCAATGCTGCAGTATAACTGAGGAGTGATGGCAGGAATGCTCTCTACCAGTGACCATCCCCTGAGTGCTATAGGCAGCGGCCTTTGTGTGGTAGTGTTTGTGCATGCATGCAAAATAATCCAAGCTGATTTGTACCACCATAATGAACAGCAGGCCACTGAATCTCTTCAGTTTTATTGGTATTGTATACAGTAAGTTATTAAATTCCATTTCTGTAATACACCTGCAGTAAAAGAACCAAGCATTGCTGTACTTGAAGAACACGGTGTGTGTGGTACAAGGCCCATCCCTGCCTTACACCCCCAACAGCTGCTTTTCAGATTGCAGAATCCATTGTATATATTCCCTTGAGCCCACCTCTAATAATCGAGACACATCTGCCATAGCAGTATTATAGGCATATGTAGTTTTATTGAAAACTATACCTGTAAAAAATTAAATAACTCCTACCTCAATTAAATTGGCAAGGTACCTTTTGTAAAGATCATATTGCAGAGCCCCAGAGACCCAGGGAGTTCATCTTATACTTAAATTACAAATCACCAAGCATGTTATCTTTATTTAGTGGAATAGCTGGTATTTCTCAGGCTTCGGTGATAAGGTACTTTGATCACTTCTTGCTTTTTTTCTAACTTTCCTTCTCACTGCAACATATAAACCAACACTAATCACAAATATGGAATATGAAGAAAATATCGGGAATTTTCCTGCTATGCATACAGGATGAACAAGGGCACAAGTGAAGACTGCCATGCCCCTCTTTGAGTGACCATTTGAGTAAACATAAAGGTTATTCACCAGGATCCTGCTTGTCACTCACCTTAGGGAGTGGCTGAGACTGTTCCCTAACCTTCCTAACGAGGCCATGCTTTAATAGGTGTATTAACACCCTTTAACACCTTGTATTATGGTGACCTCCAACCATAAAATCAGTTCCTATGCTACCTCATAACTGTACTTTTGTATTTGTTTTTGTTGTTTTTATTTGTTTGTTTTTGTTTTGTGTGAGACAGTATTTCTCTTTGTTGCCTTGGCTGTCTTGAAATTCACTTTGAAGGCCAGGCTAGCCTTGAACTCACAGAAATCTGCCTGCCTCTGCTGATATTAAAGGTGTGTGCCACCACTGCCTGTCTTGTCAGGAATCTTGATGTGAATTTTTGTGTTTTTCTATGGTGACCTACATGGAAAAGGCCATTGGACACTCAGAGGGGTCGTGACCCACAGGTTGAGAACCACTGGTTCACATACTTCCATGAGACCTGTGAGGTCTTCACCACAGAGCAGGGTGATCAATGGGTCAGTGGTCACATTAAACATATGCTGGTAGATCCAGTCTCTCTCGTTAACACTTTCACTTTGTGGAGTGTAGAGGAGACCAGTATTTCTTTGTTTTTGTTTTTTGAGACAGGGTTTCTCTATATAGCTCTGGCTGTCCTGGAACTCACTCTGTAGACCAGACTGGCCTCGAACTCAGAAATCCACCTGCCTCTGCCTCCCAAGTGCGGGGATTAAAGGCATGCGCCACCACTGCCCGGCTGACCAATAATTTTTATACAAAAGAGGAACATTTTGTGACATTTTCCTTCATCAGTGTGGCTGCTGGTAGGTTCATCATGCCTCAGGGAATGGCCACCACCCCAGTATCCATAGAGGCAGAACTAATTAGGGTAAAAAATGAAAATAAGAAAGGGTACAGTGTTGTGAGGGAACTCTGACTCAAGGACTTAGGGAAGTGGTAGAGGAGGAGTGACCGAGGGCTACACGTGATAAAGATGCATAGCATGCAGGCATCATGCTTTCAAAGAATAATAAACCAACTAAACAAGCTATATTCGGCCATGTGATTAGTAGTCTGTGCTACTGTCTTTAGAGAGTAGAGTCTATGCCTTGCTTTGGTATCGAGTTTCATAAAGCTTTTCTAACTGTCTAAGAGAAGTCTAGAATATTTTAGAGTAAATTTTGGTGAGCTATTGTGATATAAAATAGTAAAACAAAACAAAAGTTTTAAAATAATAGTGATTAAAATACCTATGGCTCACTTAATGTATGTGAACCGCCTATCTAGGTCTTTGTGTCAGCGGGTATTGCCAATATTATGGTGAGTTAATTAAAAAGAAAGTTTAATCAAGAAGGAAGTTTATAAATGAGTCTCAAATTATCACAGAAAACAGAATGCAAAGGCAATATACAAATTATACAGAAAATGTCAAGATGGGTAAACACGTTCTGCCTTACAGTTTTTTAGCAAAATCTTTCTGCATTACTCCAAATGATTGTAAGGGAATGGACTGCTCAAGGGGTGGTATATTCTTTCTCCAAGGAGAGCATAGGCTTTGGTGGTAGATTCTTATATGCCATTGGAAAGTGAATGCTTCCTAAGAGCACAATGACAGAGGTCAGAAAAATCAAATATTGATAAGCATCCCTGGCTAAACACAGTTGCACATTTAAATCATTTGCCCCCAGTAGTAAGATTTCTTAAAATCAGTCTTCATTTGGTTCCGCTTGGGATTACCCGCTACCATGAGATTTTTAGGCAAATCTTCATTCTATTAGGATATCTTCTGTCCTGTTCATGGTTCCCTCCCAGGAATACAGAATTCTGTGGAGTAAAAGAGGGCCATTGCTTGCAGTTAGCACCTAGAGCTTCCAAGTGTGAGATTCCAAGTTCAAGATTTAAGTGTCATAAAGAAGTCTCCCCCCTCCCCCCCGTGAAAATGCATTATGAATTCTAAACAAGCTTTTCAAACATAATTGATATGCTATGTGGGCAGTATGTCTTAAATCAGATCCCAGCATTTTTTTAAGCACTAAACACTGAGGATTCTACCCATGGCTGAGATGTCCTCCTATAAAAATGTCTATTACCAGTTCTTTTGAGCTGTGAAGTCTGCCCTGCTAAGCACTGTAGCTCAGAATTGTCATGTGCAGGCAGAGTGTGTGGGGTGACATCACTGGTGCTAAAGATTTGCTATGGACAGTGACACGTGGCAAAGTAGAATGTCAGCAGCTGCCACCCTTATGAGATGGTCCCTCAGGGAGTTTTGGCAACATTGCCCTTTAACTGTCTTAGCCAACAAGGAAGTGGTGTAGACCTGTTCTTTCAGGCTTCTCTACCAGATACCGTATAAGCTTTGTCTGACTTTGTTTTCAAGACAAGAGACTTGGATCTATTTTGACAATGGAATCAATATAGCCATCAGGAGGAAGTACTATATGTTAAGGAAGAATTATTCTATTATTTATTTCTAGAGAACTCGTGTTAGATTTTAGCAGGTAACATATACTTATTCTACTTCTTGAACTCGAGACGCTTGGCTTCATTACAAAGGAGATTTTCATCTCAAGGTGTCCTAGCTACTCTCTAAAGTTCCATAGTTTGCTTCTTAGAAGCGAATGGATGTCAAGGTTGGTGGCTCCTTGTCACTTGATGAAAATGATTTTATTTTTGCTATAGATGGTCACAGGCATACTCTGATAATGAAGACCACACAAAGAATCCAGCTGTCAATCAGAACTTTCTGGCACATTCAACAATTAGATGCTTCAGTAAACTTCTATGTTTCAATTCTTCCATTATGAATATATAGGGTTGTATGTTGTGGGTACAATCTAGTCACTCACTATGGTGCTCTAATGCTCAGAGTTTTTCAAATTAATGTTGATACCTTGATCTGGATCTCTTTTGATAAAGGGAAGGTAAAATTTGGAACCTTCAGGCATATTAGAAAAGTAGCTAATTCACTAAAGGCATTAAATTTGAATTCCATTGGCATGTTTTGCCTTGGAACTCATCCATTTGTGTCCATTGGCAGTCACTGACAAGCTTCAACCCCACCATCCCCTGTGACTTCTCGATCCCCTTCACCTACAAAAGCCCTTAGTTCCCCATCAAGTCATGTTTGCTCCCAAGCTACCAGAGACGCTGCTGTTCCTCTGCATCCGCAGTCTTTACTGCTGTGTCCTTGTGGCTCCCCTGCTCTCCTCTCCCCTCCCCTCCCCTCAGCATGTCCTTTCCCATTGCCACTGGAACCTTGGCTTTGCTCAGTTGGCTTCAGAGTCCCACCTCTAGTGGATGGGACAGGCTATTGGTCAACTAGATCCTTTCTCACCTTCCAGCCTTGCTACCTGTCAAGTTCTACTGAACCAACCTGCTTCATTCTCTCTCTCTCTCTCTCTCTCTCTCTCTCTCTCTCTCTCTCTCTCTCTCTCTCTCTCTCTCTCTCTCTCTCTCTCTCTCTCTCCCTTGTCTACCTGGATAATTTTCATCTCATCTTTCTCTGTTCTTACCTAACATCTATTTCATCAGATAATTTAAATCCTCTCTTCAAATCTCTACTTGGCCATGGTTTTCTCAGAATGTTTGATGTTAGAACCTTGCTAGAATAAGGTGCCATGCTGCTGTGTTTTGTGTCCTAATAGCCATTCCACTATCCAGCCAGAGGCCAGCAAAGCCAACTCTTACCATCTCTGTTTCAGCATTTAAAATATACAGTGGATGATTTGTAAACAGGCCTGAGCCAACAATAGTAGTAACTGTACACAAGTGCCCGCACTATATTGAAATACTTATATTAATTATATCACTAACCCTTTAAGGTAAGAACTGTCTTTTATCTCATTGCTGATTCAAGAACCAAGACTTTGCGAAGCTTTCACCATTAATAATAATGAGAGATGGAACTGGTCAGTCTGGGTTCTAGATTAGCTGTGATCTCTGTCACTTCTTTAGCCGTGGATAAAGTTGGGAGAATTTTCAAAGATGCCATCTCATAGAGGTTCCAGCTCTCCTTTTACTGACCACTTGGCAGCATCCTTGGGCACATTCATCATCCTGGGACTTCTCTCTGCCACTAATGAGACAGGGCGTCCCTTCTAAGGAGGTTCTGAAGCTTCTTGGTGTCTAGAACAAAAAGAGTTTTAACAGCTTTCCCATGTTTCTCATAGGCACAAATCGAAATAACAGTGCACATTTTCCCAGCTGTACCCCCTCATTGCTACTGACTCCCTGTTAACCTCTGGGAGCTGTGAGGAGGACCAGAGCCCTCTGGAAGAGAGGGCCACAGCCCTCTGGAAGGTGGAAAAGGCCTTGAGACAGAAGGGATGAGCCCAGTGCTGGCTGGACCTTGTCTCCCATGCTATGTGCCTTGTGTTTTTCCTTGTTCCATCTTGCTTGACAGAAGACGGAGAACAAAGAAGAGATGGATGAGTTGAATAGATCGTGATTTGCCTCTCAGTGCTTCTTCATGATTATGATTTCAAAGTAGGGCACGAAGAAACTGATGATAACAAATTTAGCCCTTTTTTTTTGAAAATTTTATTTTGAAGTTCTTGAAGATAGAATGTTAGTCAGAAAAGACCTAAATAGCTAGTGCCTAAACCCATTTTGTAGTAAGTGAGATATGAAGCTCAGAAATGTTAGATTTGCTTAGCAACAGACAAGAGAGCTTGCCCATACTGACCACAGAAGACCATATTCTAATAGCATCATGTGTAAGCTTTTCCTAAACGGCTTGGCTTTCTTTCTTCTAAGAGTCAGGGGCCACCTAGGCTGAGAACTCATGGCCAGTGTCAGCTGGAAATGCAGCCTGAAGAAATTTCTAGATGAGTGTTCCTTTGTTCAGCTACCACTGAATTGCTCTGTCACAGAGCCAGAGGGTGTCGTTTGCTTGTAAATACTGAGTTTTTGAAATGTCACTGTAACACTGGAAAAATGTTGTCTCAGAAGGTTGCCAAAGTGACAGAATCCCGACATTGTAAATACCAGCCAACACAAGTGCTCATAAATGACAGGGATAAAATATACTCGACTAAATCCGTAACAATCACTGATAACCCTGTTTACCCCCAGTGACCAGGAGCTGGGAACTTGGATAAAAAGCACATGTGTGCAGCTATCACTAATGTGTCTGAGCCTCGAGCCATTCCAGGAAGGCTCCCTAAATATGTAAAAGCTTTATAATAACTAAGAAGCAATGTGTGAGATAGGATGTCAGCAAGCCCTCAGAGGAGCTGGCTAGAGCCCTGGCAGTCTTCAGCACCCTAGGGGGCTGATAAGGGCTCCATTGTTCAGCTCAGAACCAAAATGTAAGCCAGGCTGGGCGGGCTTAGTGAACTATTCTCAATCCATGTAATTCATAGACTATCCCTTACAAGCCAGCACTTTCCTGTGCTGTACACAGCGAGGGAGGAGATAAAAGTGGCAGGATTCAGTGAAACCCCACACTTAGACTTGCCAGGGCGGGGCACATAGCCAGACCTTCCCACAGCCCTGTGACTTCTGACCCAGGCCTTCTCTTGACCATAAATTCCTCCCTTCTAGAAGGGATTGCTTCCTTACCTTTTCTGCTACAGTGATAAAGTGGCATTTGGAAATCAAACCAGTACCTCCTTTTAGCCTCTATGATGTCCCCACTCCTACTGCTCAAGTGGAGCACCCCTCAAATGACCATCTCCCCAGAAAGCCTCAAGAAATGGTGGATACGAATGGCATGGGGTTCGGCTCCCCTGGCCCTCAAATTAATGAGCACAAGATCGAGTCACTAGGGCCATGGAAATGCCTCCCACCCCAAGTCACCCACCATTCCCTAGGCTATACAGGAAGAACTGCAGCTGCCTGGAGCAAGCTCTCCAACTTTTCTATAGGCACGGAATCTTTGTTTCTCAACGGTTTCTTGTATTGTTTGAGCTTTTTGGTTAAGAGTTGCTCTTATAACTAAAATTAAGCAGTACTAAGTACTAGAAATAGCCCTGATGAGAATTTGTCTGTGTGTGTGTGTGTGTGTGTGTGTGTGTGTATGTGAGTTATACACACGTGTACTAACTAATATTTCTGAATCAGTTTCATGTAGCCTAGGCTAGCCTGAACTCATGATATTCTGCCTTTCCCTCCTGAGCTCTGGGATTGCATGCATGCATCACTAGATCAAACTCCAATAACATGTGAGCAAAATGTTGTGTGATGGTTACATGCCTTGGCTATTTATGGCTAGGGAGGAATCTACAGGACACAGTGATTTTTTGATCTAGCATTAGCGGTGTCGGAAGCAAGGATTTTAAGACTGTGTGATGTTTCAATTCTTAAGTGTTCGCCATGGGTCTGAGGAGATGGGCAGGGCTTAGGAGAAAACAGTAGTGTTGTAAGACCTTAGTAGCTCCACTGATGGACCTGTATCCTGGTAACAGGGCCCTACAGCCTTACAGCATCACCATGGGAATTCCCTGGATAGGGACCCAGTGTGTCTCTCCTGGTACCTGGTAGCTGGCAGGAGGCAGAGGAGGTGCTAGATTGGCTGATGGTTGTAGGTGTTGGTATGGGGGATGACAGCCAGTCTCAGGCTCTTTCCTGACACTGCACTTGTGAGCCTGAATAGCCTCTCTGATTTTGGTCAGAGAAAGGCAGGCTTTGTCCTCCAGTCATATGTTGGCTGGCAGTCGCCATGTGTACTTTCTGAAGCCTGGGCAGCAAGGCATGATGGTCAGACTCCCCTTGCCCTCCATGGCCTTGACCTCATAGACATTCTTTTGTTTAGACTCCCAAACTGTAAGCAGACAGAAGTGTGTTTAACTGCGTCTCCACTTCTCCTTCCTTGGGTTTTCCCCCCCGATTCTTCTTTTTCTTCTCTTCTGCTTATTTACAACCCAAAGGGGAGAGGGCACAGGATATTTTGTTGACATTGTAAAAACATGCAGGCTGGCCTTGCACGAGCTGCTTAGCAAATGATGGCCTTGAACTTCCGATCCTCCTAGCTCCATTGCACCGGTGCTGGGATTGCAGGCATGTGCCCTCATATCAAGTCGAATATAGGGTGTTCTTGGAATGTAAGAGATGACTGCTAAAGAAAGCAAGTATACAGTTTCAAGATTCCATATTTCTTCTCTGCTGCTCCCTTGGCTTCTTCTCTTGTTTTCTGCTTCACCCCACCCCAACCCAGCATTGTTTTAAACTTCTGAATCCTCAAAGCTGCAGCTGCTCAACCAGGAAGTATCCCCAAAGTGCCCCCTGGTGGCAAGAATAGGAAAAAGCAAGACTGGGGGGAGGGGGAGTGAGGCAGCATGTGACTTTGGATCTGATTTTCCAGTAACATCTCTAGCTGTCTCTAGTTCATAAATCACCCTTCAGTGCCAACGTGAAGCGGTTTTGAATAGATGACCGTGTCACTAATAGTCCCCATTTGCAGCTTATTTTGCTATAGAAGATTCTCCCTACTGTTCTCCTTCTTCTGGTCTGAGATTTGTTTCTAGCAATATCCCATTGGCCTTGGCCTTTCTAACAGTACTAAGGCACTGCTGAGAGAGGAGAGGGCAGGGAGGGAGCCTGTGCAGAAGCGCAGGCGTACTAGAAACCCATGCATATTGTCACCTCCTGTGTTGGCATTGAGTACAGGGAGGGGCTGTGATTTCATGGCATGACAACTAGCCAAACACTCGTCACCTTTGTCACTGCTCATTGGACTACCAAGTGTGAGCACACCATCTGATTGACAGCTGTCCTTTGTCAGAAGGCCATCTTTTCCCCTTTTCAGTTTGACTGAATCCAGCTGACATCTGCAGAGCTCTCGAAGCTCTGACAGGAGGGCCCTGCCTGCCTGCCAGCCCGCCGACTCAAAGACAGAGAGTCACAGACAACCTCAGAAAGGGATAGGAACTCACTGACCATTTTCAAGTGGGATATACTGGCAAAGAGAGCAGGTACAATACCAGGTCCCTCTTTTGAAGATAACTAGAGGTCCATTTTGATAGAGGAAGACACATATCCCATATCAGGATGAATCACAGTCACTGAGAGTACAGTTTTCCCAGAAGTCTCCGGTCAGAAGCATATCTGTTGATCTGAATCATCAAAGTACCGCAGTGGGTTGAGGAGTTCAGGATGAAGCCAGTGTCTTATGGGGACACTGCACAGATGCAGGGCAGGAACATGTCATTAGCTGCATGTTTGGGAATCTAACTGACAGATCCAACTTGGATAATAATGAGACAGATCGTGCATGTGCCATTGGGGAGTTCATTTTGGTTGTTGTTGTTGTTGTTGTTGTGTTGTTGTTGTTGTTGCTGTTGTTGTTCCCAACCAGAATACTGTCCTTTAGGGGAGACGGTCCCATGTCTCTCTGCAGACTTGGATTTCAGAGGATGCCTTGTAAACTTGGAGAAACATAACCCCCCTCCTTAGGATACAGTCCTATGAACCAGAGACCTCAGTCTGGATTTTGTGATAGAAAAGTAATTGAAAGTATTGTAGAGATCTCAGCGCTGTAATTTGAATATTGAAATTTCTGTTTGCTATAGCGTTTTTGAAGGAATTCAGCATCTTCCCAGGTTTGTTCAGTGTAGAGGAGTTGGCTGGGTCTGGGTTGAGTCCCATGAGCCTTAGGTTGCAGTTATTTCCTACACTGGGAAATGAGTCAGTACCTTCTTTAAGCATAACAGGAGGAGAATATTTTATTGTTTTCAATACAAGGTATATTGGTTTTGTTCCATTTTTGCTTCACAGAGTTCTGATTACGTATTTACAATTTAACAAAATTTGGTCACGGATCCAACCCGAAAAGTCTGAGATTTGCTTGAATTTTGTAATTCAAATGTTACCTAGACACGCTCTTGTTTGGGGTTAAGTCAGAGAGCAAGACAACCTTTAAACTACACGAGACAGGAAAGGTGGTGGCTTCTAGGCTTCTGTGTATGATTGGAGGACAATGTTTAGACCCAGTTGGCTCCTAGAATGGGTTCAGCTAAGATTCACACATGGCCTGATTTAAAATGCACTTTTTTAAAGGCTCCATTTTTTTCGTCCTTAAAACGAAGGTTTAGCTGGGTCACTCTTCTAGTTTGTTTTCCATTGCCATGATAAACACATGACCAAAAATAACTCGGGGAGGAAAGGGTTTGTCTGGGTGACACCCCCTGATCACAGTCCATCAGTGTGTGTGGGGGGGGGCAGGACAGAAACTCAAAGGGAAACAGAGCCAGGAACAATAGATGACTGCTGATCAGAGACTTGCTCTCCCAGCCTTCCATAGCCCACTTTCTCATACAATCCAGGATGACCTGCCCAATGAGTGGCACCACCCACAGTGGGCGGGGCCTCCTCTCCCATCCATCCTTACTTAACCAAGACAAGGCACCATAGACATGCACACAGGCCAGTTTGATAGAGATGGTTTCTCAGTTGAGGTTCCCTCTTCCCAGGTGAGTCTAGTTTGTGTCAACTGAACAAAACCTAACCAGGACAAAGACTTATGGGATCCCCATTAGCTCCAAGAATTGTGAGCACCTATCTGATAGATCCTGAAGACCAAGGGTAGCTTTTAGCCACGATACTCATGATACACTCCCAGAATCCCACACAAGAGATGGAAATTCTGCTCTTTAAAGGAATCATAAATACAGAAAAACCCAAGAGCAATGCATTTAATCTATAATATTTTTCTTAACTTCTTGTAGTATAAATAATAAAAGTCTTCCTTTCCTTCAGTGTTCAATGGCTATGGTCAGAAGGAAGAGAGCTGGTTGGACTAAGTAGGGTATGGAATTCAGTGGTTAGTGTTGCTCTTGGCAGATAGCTTTGTCTTGGGTATTGGAAAAGCCAGGTGCCAAAGCTGGTTTGTGGCCACATTCACTTGATTCTGAAGGCTGGCCTTTGCCTTTCAGCACCTTGGAAATTTATAATGTGCCAGCTTAACTGGCAGCTTTTCTTGTCTTGGTGAAAACCAGTTAAAGATGATACACTTAACATTCAGTGCTCCCTTGCATTTGACAAAGTGCAATTTTGACATTAGAAAATAATATCCTATTGTCTATCTGAATATATACTGTACTGAGAAAAGGCCAGTGAACCCCTTACTGGGGGCTCACTTCAGTCGTGAGTGGCTGTTTCAATCACGGTGACAGATCCAAATTTTGCCAGGTAGACAATGCTCACACAGCTTGCCCTTGCAGAATGCTCATTGGAGGACCGAGGCATGCCGATGTGGTGTGAGAGGAATGTTCTGGAGCTGAGGCTGTGAGTTTCACTGCCAGCCTTGTATCATCTGTCTCAGAAGAATCATTTGGGTCCCACCTCATCAGAAATGCCAGATATCTCCTTTCAAAGATGATCAAGGCCGTCGCCGCTTTTTGAATGGGAACTCTCCTCACTGAATCCACTATTAGTCAGCCACGTCAGGGAGTCATTTGGAGTAGACAGTTTCTTTCCCCGTTGTTTTAGAGTTGGCTCACAGTTGAAGACCATCTCTGTCAACTTTTTCATCTCAAGTACAAACAGGCCGAGGTGGGCTAGGTAGGTCCTGGCTGCCAGGTTTACTCTGGGTCCAGTTCATACTGATGCCCGTTTTTAACATCCTTACCTATGAACGCCACGCGTCATAGAGAAGTAGTTGAAAATAATGAAACTAGGATTAAGCATAAAGCACCTTGTCAGCTCCTTAGTGCAGTCTCCAAGCTGCACACGTGCACATGGAGGTAGGCACAGGGCTGGCCTCCTTTGCACAGTGTTCCTGAATGATGTTTATGCTTTCCTCACCCCCCACTGTCCAGTGTCTCAGGAGCCGGCATTGCCCCTCCTGGTTTATAATGGACCACAGGTTATGGTATAGTGATAACATTAGATACTTGCTTTTTCCTGGTTAAGCCTGTGAAGAATGCTAAGCAGTAAGTTCACAGGTTGCAGGTCCCACCAGTACCAGGCTGACCATAAACCCTGACTACCCAGGTACTGGTACAGATGCTAAACGACGCTGGAGCCCTTTCCCCAGACCCATCTTACCACTTTTACAAAGCAAGTTTTGATTTTACTGTTATCTTTAAAACAAGACAGACTAAGACTATAAAACATGCTTTCATCATAAAAAATAATTATTAAATATTGATGAAAAATTTTAAGTTTAAGTACCGACTTGTCAGCATACTGTCCTTTGTTTAAAGGATAGGTGAAGAGATGGTTGGCCTGTAAGAAATGATCATCTGCTTCAGGCTGTTGAATGCTGGACTTAGAAGTGTGTGTCACAGAGCTGGAGAGATGGCTTAGTGTTTGGGAGCACCGGCTGCTATTCCAGAGGATCTGGGTTCAATTTCTAATACCCACATGGCAGTACATAACTGTCTCTAACTCCATTTCTATGGAATCTGATACCCTCACACCAAATGCACAAAAATAATATTAAGTAAGTTATATTTTAAAGGGCGAAAAAGAAAAAAAAATGTGTGTCACTGTACTCAGTCGCAAAGTTTTATTTTTCACCTTTTGTTTTGGTGCTGAGTCACATCTAGAACCTCACATGGACTAAGTGCTCATCCAGTCCCTGCTGAGCTAGCAACACTCTCCAAAAGCAGATAACAGCGATTTCTGCGTACTGTGTGTGGAGACAGACTTGCATATGCCAGTTAAGCCACAATTCGCTCTTGTCTACCCCACATCTGTATAGAAATGAGGCAAAAAGTATGTCCTGGGCAGAGGAGATAGATGTGGCCTTTCAGGTCCTTCTCTGCATCACCAAGTGAAGCTCACGGCCACGAAAAAGTGACACACACCTTTCGAGCCCCAGTCTTGTTGATATTCGTGGCTCTCCTTTATGTATAAGATATGCAAAGATTAAATTTTTTAACCATGGCGAACACTTTACCCAAATAGTAGTGCTAACAAGCTGGTGTGGTGGCTCTCATCTTTGACCCCAGGACTCACGAGGCAGAGGCAGACAGATCTCTCTGAGTTCAAAGCCAGCCTGGTTTACAGAGTGACTTCAGGACAACCAGGACTCAGAGAAACCCTGTCTCAAAAAAAAAAAAATCAAAACAAAACAAAATAATACTGTTAACATCTTCTCAAGTAATGATATATCTTTCTTTTGGGAAAGTTTTGGGCAAATATTAAAAATATCATGTCTGAAAGACACAGGAGTATGTTAAATAATGAAGTATATCCAATAAGCTTTGGCCATTACTGTAAAATCAATGGCTGGGGAGCTGGGTTGAAACACACTTTTGGGTTTAGGTGGACTGCTGTGGGCTCTAATTGAATAGTGCACTGTTGGGAAACCTATGGAGTGATCAAGTGTTCTTAGTAAAACTTTTCATTTTGGTTCAGCTCATAACTCTTTGTAACATTAATTTGTTTCTGAACAGTCAGGCTGAGAATGTGGGCTTCCTTGGTTTTTGAAGTCTTCAAAGCCTGTTTTCATATTAAAAGAAAATATGAAAAAATATAGCATATTAAAAGAAAACATATTAAAAGCAACACGTCTCTCTTAATACATTAAATGAAAGCCACACTGTCATGTTAATATATATTAATAAAAAGTTAGTTTGCCTTTTTTTAAAATAAGGTATATAATAAAAGGAAGAAGCAAAATAGCTTTCCTGGAACTCCTAAGTAGCTAATGGTTGCCAGGGTTGGGCACCCTGCCGCAAGTCCCAGTGTAAGTGTCGTAAAATAATATCCAATACATACTGGCTTGCCCTTGGTTAAATTAATAGAAGCACTAACTGACTTGCTTTTATGGCTATCCAGTATCACACAGAAAATGAAGTTTCTCCTTAAAAGGGCATCATTGGGTCCTACCCTCTGGACAGTTTTAACAGGTGGGGCTTGAAGACTTTTCCTGGGGCACAAACAGGTTTTGAGGTCTCTCTAGGCTCCACGAAAACTTTATGTAGCATGCTTAAGTAGCTGTTTGTATCAGGTAAATGAAAGTATAACTCTTTAACATAGAAAGAGACTTGGGTTGTGTGTGTGTGTGTGTGTGTGTTGAAACTGTTCTTATTAGAGTGGGAGTTGGCATTCAAGCCCTGCCCCCTTACCAGCTTTGTTTCTTCTAAACTCAAACAGAACAGGGGGGTTAACTTCTCACTAGCACACCTCTCTATACTGCCATATTGTCAGTCTCACCAACTGAGTAGGATCCTTTGGATCAATCAAACTATTGTGGGAAGTCAATCCATTAGGAAGGATGGACGAGAAGGTGGATGAGATCTGGTAAGAGCTGGCCTGTGGCCAACTCTGAAAACACATGACTTTCTATTTCATAGGTTTCTAATGCCTACAGTTTGGTGCCAGCCCTTCTCTATGTAAGCTTCCTCTAGACATCTTACCCATGACTTTAATAGAAGACTAGAACACATAAATCCCTGCTTAAATTATCCTCAAAGAAGTAGTGATCATGAGATGGACATTTGAACATCTGATTTCTCTAGCATCTATAATAAAATTAGGTTTAGTGTTTTGATGGGGAAACCTACACACTGTGTTTTAGGTTAAAAGGCATTGTGAGGTCCTGGAAGGTATCTTGTTCACTATTATCAAGGAGCGTACCTATGAGGGTTAGTTAGGACAATTGTGCCATGAGAGAGGGGCTGGACAGGGTAAAGTCTGGAATGAAGGATGAGGTGTCAATAAGACAGAAGGCAGCTGAAACGGAAAAGCCTTTTGGAAAGCTATAGTTGAGCCATGACACCTCAGTCACAGAATCGTAGATTAGAAAAGGAGAGGACGAAAAGCAGTTGGCTTTAACTGGTGCAAAGAAGTTGAATTGTAACTAAGTCTGTAGAGTCTAGTTCACTGATGTGCAGCCAACTCTAGCAGTAGGATGGCCAGGCCTCCAAAGAATCACAGTAACACTCAGTACTATTTTCCCCTTAGTTTAGTTTCTCAACACAGTTTATAGGGAATATTTCATTGAGCTAAAGAGATATTTCAGTAGGTAAAATACTTGTCATACAAAAATAAGGACCTGAGATTAGTGCATGGAATTAGTTCACACATGGTCAAAGCGCCAGGCATGGCCATGTGCACCGCAGTCTCAGGTCTGGAGAGGTGGAGGCCGGAGGATTTCCAGGGCCTGCTGAGTAGCCAGCTTAGCCAAATTGGTGAGTTCCAGGTTCAGCCACAAATGGAGCCTATCACCAAAACCATGGTGGGGAATTATCAAGGAAGTCATCTGACGTTGATCTCTTGACTCCTCATACCTGTGCACACATATGCATGCACACACGAACTCACACACATATTCATAGGCACACATTTTCTTAAAAAAATTCTTGTGAAAATACTTTCATAAACTTATAGATATTGAATACATGAGACAAATGCTTTATGGACTAATTCCTAAAAAAAAAAAATCATTATGGAGAACTTCTGTTGAGAAAATTGACTTCCTAAGTTGTGGAAACTGTCTCTATAAAATATTCCATTTGTGGCCTCAGTAAGAATTCATTTTTATGCTCTCGTGAATTTTATTCTTAGGTGCTTTATATTAGTTTCTAAACATAATTGTTTTCCATTTCTGTTTTTAATTAGTTAGCTGATGAACAAAAAGTCTCTCTTTCTCTTTTCCTGTGTGTTGTTTTTCTTGCTATCACAGCACAGAACTTTCTAGCTTCTGGGGTTTGCTTATTTGTTTGAGATTTTCTAAGGGGAAATTACTGATGGTATAGCCACAGGTAGTATATTTCCACGCTTTATTAATATTACATTTCTGAAGCACTGCAGTACACGAGAGCGCTGGAATGGACATCATGTCTGCCTTCTGCTGGCTCAGGAACTTCCGCACAATGATTCATCCTTAACTTGTTTCCTGTTGTTGCTTCTAGTAGATTGGGACAACTTCTCTACCGTCTTCACTTCTTAGGATGAATTGGTGTGTTCGAACTGAATCTGTATCTTTCTATGAAATGTCCATTTTACAGCCTTATAGTCATCTACACAAAATTATGCATATTGCTCACTTATATTAAAGATTCCCAGCTCTATGTCTAAGATTTTTATAGAGATATCTTTTAAATACTGTTGATGCATTTGAACTCTTTCTGGCTCTTTCTTTCTCTTACACTAGCCACAGCTGTATATATTTTGTATGGGCTTTTAGAAGAAACTTTGGTATTATGGATAATCTATGTGTGTTCAAGTTCTTGTGGATGTCCTATTCTTTATATTTATCCTTAGTGCATTGATCCGTTCTTTAGCTTTTCATATTGCAAGCCTAGTTCTTTTAATTTTATTTTTATATATACTAATATATGTAGTATAAATATGTGTGCATGTATGCATTTGGCTGTGTACATATGGAAGTTAGGGGGAAGCCTGCATATGGGAGCTCCCTCTCTTTCCCCATATGGGTCCTGGGAGTACAACTTGGGTTATCAGTCCTTGCAGCCCGAGTCTTTTACTGACTGAGCCATCTCTTCCACCCTTCTCTATTCTTCTAAATATTATTCTCGAATGTCTTTGTAACCCAAGAGTTATTAAAAGACTTTAATATTTTCACTTGTAATAAAATGTTTGTCATAGTAGTAGTGCAGCTATAGTTTTGCTTTTCATATTTGATCATATTTCAGGTGGGGAAATGACATAGAACTTTCCTCCCAGGAGAGATTTAGTTAATTTCCCTTGTGGTTTAATGCATTCATGATTTTAGAGAACATTATACATATACAGCTGAAAAGCATGCAAAGTCCATTTACCCTATTTGAAGCAATGTCTTACCTATTGCCTGTCAGTTGGGTTTGAGTTTCTGAGAGGAATTCCTGTGGATCTATTAGCCTGCCATATACTTGCATCTGTTTGTTTGTTTTGAGACAAGGTCTCACTCTATAGCCTTGGCTGACCTGGAACACTCTGTATAGACCAGGCTGGCCTCTGCTTCTCAAGTACCTGTTTATTAAATATATCTCAAAGATATGTCATAAATTCTTATAAGGTTATGAAAGCAAAATAAATTGCGGCTTTGCAGTGGTGGTGCACAGCTTTAGTCCCAGCACTCGGAGGTAGAGGTGAGTGGATATCTATGAATTCAAGGCCAGCCTGGTCTACAAAGTGAGTTCTAGGGCAGCCAGGGCTGTTAAACCTATGAGAGAGAGAGAGAGAGAGAGAGAGAGAGAGAGAGAGAGAGAGAGAGAGAGAGAGAGAGAGAGAGAGAGAAAGCAAAAACAAAGCAAAGAATGTGAAGGAGTTACATTTTATCATGAATGTAAGACATTTTCTTCTTTCATTCCTTTTGCCTTAAATTGGCTTTCAACTTAAACATTTTTTCTTTTTGTTGACTTTATTTTATAAATGTTTCTTACCTTTCGTTTTCACATTTTCTGTCTGTTGATCTTGCTGGTCTGTCCTATACAGCACTCTGCTTTCCCTTCTCATGACCTGGCTCGTTGTGAACGCTGCCCTAACTTGAGAGTAAACAGACAAAATGAGCATATGCTATGGACAGCCATGAAAATTTAGCGGATTTACCACATGAGATTTCACACTTCCCAAATTTGGTCTGACTTCCTTCTTTTCCTTGGCTTGATTACATTTCCTTTGTTTCATATTTTGCTGACTTAAATTTTTTTCTTTTGTTTGATTGGCATTGCAATGACATATTTTATTCTTCGTGAAGATTATTCTCATGTTTAACTGATGAAATGACAACTATCCACTTCTACTAAGTATAGAATTGAATAGTTTCTATGTCATTCCTGAGCAAGGTAACAAATCTTAGCATACTTATAAAGCTTATTTAAACATCGAGTCATATCTATCTATCTATCCTCTGTGTGTGTGTGTCTGTCTGTCTGTTATCTGTATTGAAGTGTGTTAGGTTGTACAATGTGGGGTTGTCAGTTTTCTTTTTGGTTTCCTGATAACAAACTCAGATGAGCATGGTCAAGGCGAGTATCTTTAGTGCTGAGCCGTCTCTGCATGTTCTGTACCACACTTTGTGATACCCAGTCTCCCTGCATCCCTTTCCCCGTGGTCCTGACATCAGTATTTCATTCTTGATACTTAAAATGCACGAACAATCACCTAGACCCAGGACTCCATAGTTTCCTTGTCCTGTAATTTAAAGTTTTGTGTATGGTGCCTTTCTTTGGGCAGGGAATAGCATAACATTCCTTTCTGAGTTTTATATCCTTATGTTATTCAGAAATGTGAGGGTATACATTTTTAAAACTCTCTCTTTTTTTTTTTCTCCTTCTAAATTGCTTTTGTTTGACCACCACTTTGAATGTTCTCTGGCTCCATGTAAAATCTGAGTGCCAAAGCCATAGCCTTCCCCTCTACCTTCTTCTGCCCTGGCTTACCCATCAGTTCCTCTGTACACTGTATCGGATCTCCTTGATTATTGACTCTGCCACATCAGCTCCATGAATCTTTTCAGCCAGGAATGGTGACATGGCTGAATTCGGCTCTTTTTTTTCCCCTCATCATCTTTTAACATAACTCATGAATCATGTTTAACCCTGTAGTACTCTTGCACCTATGATACCTGTTAGAAACTTTATAGTGCAATGAAGGTTGTATGTATGTGTCTTCTATATTCTCACCCTTTTTGCATAATACCACTTGTGGTGTCTACACATGAGGATGCCAAGGCTAAGAGGAGTGAATCTGTTCAAGAACTCCCACGTCCCTAGTCTCCTATTTCCACCAGGAGGCAAACCTCTGTTTTAGTGATTTTTTTTTTTAGTTGCCTTGTTGTGAAAAAAAAAAATATATATATATATATATATATATTTTTTTTTTTTTTGGTTTTTCGAGACAGGGTTTCTCTGTGTAGCCCTGGCTGTCCTGGCACTCACTTTGTAGACCAGGCTGGCCTTGAACTCAGAAATCCGCCTGCCTCTGCCTCCCAAGTGCTGGGATCAAAGGCGTGCGCCACCACGCCCGGCCTAGTTGTGAATATTTTAATCTGTCCTTTCAGAATCTTTCTTGCTTTCAGAATTTCCTTTCCCTACAGAGTCGTCATGTCAAAACCAAAGAAGGTGTGACTGACAAGATGCCTTCTTGAGGAGGGCTTCAGGAACAGGAAATGGCCAGGGTTGAACTGAAATAAAATTCTCTCAGAACATCAACAACAACAGAAGAGCTGGGCTCCCATACAGGAGGAAATGAATACTGTCTTTTTATGTAGTTTATAAATTTGGAATCAATATAGCTTGAAGCAGGGCAGGAAATATCCCAATGTCAATTTGAAGCACAGGTCATTGGAAAATGAACTCCTCCGTTCAAATCCATCACATTACAAAGCATTTCAAATCATTTGTAAACACTGTTGGTTTAACTATAAATTCTTGCGCCCTTCCTTCTGTCTGTGTTCAATATGTCCTGACTTTTCAACTGGCCTTTAGTGAGCAGTCTGTATGACTCATGTAACTTTGATCTGGTTCTTCTGAGAATTGTAAGACTTTTTTTTTTTTAATCTGTGGATGAGCCTGTCTCTTGTGTGTGTGTGTGTGTGTGTGTGTATACATGTGCATTCACATATGTTTGTGCATGTTTTGGGTGTCATTTCTCAGGAGCCTTCTACCTTATTTTGCTGAGACAAAGCCTTCCATTGTGGTCAGGGGCTGGCTGACTAGCAAGGCCACAGATCCACGTATATCTCCACCCCCTCAGAGCTGGGGGTCGACAAGGACACAACATCACACCGGGATTTGTGCTTGGGTGCTGAGGACAGAGTGCAGGTCCACATGCTAGCATGGCAAGCAGGCTCCCTATACCCATCCACCTATCTTTTCCCATCAGCTCTCTGACTTCTAAAGATTTCCTTCAGGGACACTGCTTCAGTTGGCATGGCTGGTTTTGCACTGGGTACTTAGTAAGCAATCCCATGAAAGCTAGTTTTGGTTTTGTGGCTCGACTGCTCATCCTGATGTAGTTGTGTGGTTGTTGGGGAGGCCAGCATGTGCTCGCATGGACGAGTGTCCTCTTGAGTCGTGGGGCACCCTGCTTTGCAAGCCCTTTCTCCTCTGTGAAGGGTAGGTAGGATGAGACATGAGCTCAGGGGAGGAGGCAGCAGCTTTGCTTTGATCCGTTGCAGGATGTGTGCTAGACCTTTGATGTTCACTTTTTAATTGCGAGCTAAAAGCACACAGCTCTTTTCTACAGATTGACAAGCTGATGTTTGAGCAGTAGCCAAATAACCCAGTTTAGTGAGCGGCTGAGTTTTGACTTTCATAAACATTTAATGAATACATTTTTATTTATGTCAGTTTTTAAAAAAAAAATCCAGCTGCTGTTTGCGACCCCCACCACCACCACCAATTTTTTTACGCTAATGCCAAAATTAGAGTATTTCTGGATTTCTGGATTTCCTGGGGAGCACCTGCACAGGTGGGAAATTGGCATAAACTAAAAGGGAGGACTCGCTGCTTCCCTGTGTGCATGTGGGGCATGTGGGCTCTTTTAGGAGGAACCCACCATGTCACCTTCTCTCAAGACTCAGCCTTCTCTGCCTTTGGATTGCAAAGGAAGGAGCATTGTGGTACAGGAGCAATGGGGCTTTCTGTGATGGAGCCCGAGATCAGCGGGGACTTCTAGTTCCTTCCCTGACCATCTGTTTGACCTTTAGTCTACGGTGTCTGGAGACTTTGCCTTTCTGCCAATTTCTAAAATTCTAGTCTGTAGGGAGTGGAACGGAATATAAATCTTGGGGGACTCTGAACTTCACAGCCAGTATTGAACATGTGCTCTGAGCTTTAATACCCTTCTTCAGTCTGAAAATGAGCAGAACTTGCTTCATAGATATGTTTGTCTCCGAGTATTTTTATTTGGAAAGTTTCAAATACAACAAAAAAAAAAAATCAAGAGTGTTGTAATGTGTAAAACCATGTCTCCATCCTTCAGTTTCAACAGATGACAACGTTTGCTCCATCTTCCTCAGCATCATCCTACCCACTTGATGTTTTTTTCAAGTGTTTTAAAGCAGATTGTAGGCAGCATATCATTTTATGTATAAACACATAGTGTCTCTGACTATAGATACTATAAATAAATAGCATCTCTAACAAATAATCTACCCCGTTGCTTAGCACATCCATAGTGCCATAGCCAAAGCTGGCAAGGCTCTCGGATTCTTCCTGAGTACCCCAGAACTTTCTCCAGCTGCCTGACAAATGTCTTTTGTCTCTGGGCACAGTGGCTTTCACCTGTTAACCCATCTTGTGAGAGGCAGGGGTAAGAGGATTATGAGGTCAAGGTTGGTCTAAGCGACACAGTCACAGAAAAACAAAACAAATATCCCAAACTAAAACAAAGCAGCAACAGGAAAGGAATGGCGTTTGTCCCCTGGAGCATTTGGAAGGTTGCCCTTGGGCTTTGCCTCTCTTTGATCTTTGGAAAGTCCACAACCTACCTCCTTTAATATTAAGGCTAGGATAATTTCCTTGTGTCTTGTCTGACTTTGTGGATTTGACTGATTGAGTTCTGTTCCGGTTTGCTCTTCTGTTACTTTGGTAAATTCTGGCGAACAAGAACTTAGGGAGAAAAGGGAATATTTCCATCTTACAGGTTCATTCCATCGTTGCGGGAGACCCAGGCAGACTTTTGAGACCATGGATGAGTGCAGCTTACTGACTTGCTCTCCCCAGTTCGACCAGCTTCTTTTCTTGTACTGCCCAGGGGTGGCACCCACATGAACTGGGCTCTCCTCTATTAATCTTTAATCAAGAAAATGCCCCACAGACACACTCAAAGGCAGATCTGATGGGGGCAATTTCCTCAACCGAGATTCCCTCTTCCAAGGTAATTTTGGGTCAAGTTGACCCCCTAGCCCCCCCCCCCCCCCACCACCACCACCAAAGAAGGAAAGAAAAGAAAGAAAATCTAAGTAGCACCTCCTTCTCTTCCTTAATTTATTTTTATAAGTGAGTGTAGCTGGCCCTTGCTACTTGGTGGGTTCTTTGTTCCACCCTTTATTCCCACCTCCCCTTTACATTTCACCCCATCACTAGATAGGAGAGAAAGAAGGATAGAGGGGAAGAGAGATCTGTGGACCTAATTTCTTTTCTCTTGTTTCCTTCTCTTGTTTTTTCTTTGAGGTCTAACAAATGTCAGCCAATCCCAGTGAATGTTCACCATCCCTGCCTTTCAGGATCCTAGCCTTTCTCTACCTTCTGAAAAGTTCCCAGAATTCCAATCCTAACACAATCACAGAAACTGTCTGCAGCTGACTAAACCATGCCTCTGTTAGAGCACGAGGCAAACCATAGTCAGTTAAAGCTGCCCCATATCTCAGACACCTGGGATTAAAATGAAAAAAAAAATATTCTTAGAATATTTCTTTTTCCTTTTATTTTAATTTAAGAAAGCCAAAATTACAGAATTGTCACTACAAATGACTTCCCACTCACGGCACTTCTGTAGCTTTAGCTGCCCATGGGCTGTTGATTTCTCAGTCCTTAGTTTCCTGAGTTCTGGGAATAGAGTGTTACTGACCAGTCCTGCCCTCACTCTCTACCTCCATCCCTTCCACCCTCCCCTATCTGTAGCTTTGCTTCTATGTCCAGATACAAACAGTATCCGAGTTTTAATTTTCAAGATGCCTAGATTGTTCTGTGAGTTTCTCTGCCGTCTATCCCTCCATTGTAGACACTTCCCGGCATCTCTCGCTTAGATTGCTTCCCTGGAGGTTGTAAGAGTCACAGAGTAATTTAATAATGCTCTGCCCTATAAATAGGTATGAATATGTCATGCCTCTTACAGGCGCTTATAGTTTTTCTTTGTATTTTACATGTAGTCTTCTTGAACATGTAACATACTCAGATCTACCCTGTCTCCCAGAAGAGGTGAGTGATTAAACTCCACTGACATATTTATCTTGCATATCCATGAATGAATTTGCACAGGGAGCTAGGCCCAGAACACAATGCTGAGCTTACTAAAGAAATGACTGCTTGTGTGGCCTGCTCCTAAGGACAGGAGGAGAGTAGAGCTTCCACCAGACAATAGGAGCCTGGATCTTGACTGCACCATGCATGGCTTCCTGACGCTCTATCACTTCCTCAACTCCTTCACCCAGTATTGGTGATCCAGGTAAAGGAATAGTGACAAGTGTATGTGAGTTAGCCGAAGGAAGAAGGGTAGCAAGGTTTGTGTGAGCTCAGTTAGAGCCTGTCTAATAGTAAACAAACCTACACACACACACACACACACACACACAGACTCACACTGTGTGTGTGCAAGATGGTTTGCCCCTGGTTGCTTTGACAGTTTTAGAGCTGCAGACTGGAAATTTATAGAGAACCTTGGTTTCAAATGCGGAATGAACTTTGCCCAGCACAACTCTCAGTGGGTTCTGGTGGAGGTGGGTCTCTGCCTCACGTCATATGAATAAAATGCAGATGGTGGACCCATTTTGCCTTTGAGTATATAGATCTTCCTTCAAGAAGCAGAAAACAGCTGGTAAGGTGGCTCAACGGGTAAGAGCACCTGACCACTCTTTTGAAGGTCCTGAGTTCAAATCCCAGCAACCCCCACGGTGGCTCACAACCATCCATAAGGAGATCTGACTCCCTCTTCTGGAGTGTCTGAAGACAGCTACAGTGTACTTACATATAATAAGAAGCAGGAAATATTATCTATACAAGTAGCTCTAAAATCAAAATACCTAAGTGTAAAAAGAGACGATCAGTAATCTTGAGAAAAAAGATTCTCTAGCAAACCAACAAGGCCAACGTGAAGGCCAGCTATGTCTGTGTGGGAGACCTAGGCTTAGATAAATAAACACACAAGTTCAAATCTGTGCAGTTATCTTGAGCGAGTCATGAGGAGTGTTCTCTATATATATCTAGGTGTGTGCATATATCAAAATAATTAAAAGATGGTTATTGTGATGTCCGCTCCACCCCCTCGATGCAGGAGAAGGAGTTTTCCATGTGGCCATCTCATTCGGAATGTGCCTGATCTCTTCTGATGTCAGAAGCTGAGAAGCTCTGGGCTGGCTTAGCATTTGGGAGGGAAAAGGAACTTTCCTAGAGCACAGGGCCTCACTTAGAATCATTGGGCCATAGTTATTCAGAATTTCAAAAGTACATAGAGAGGTTAATGCGACACATGCCGACAGCATGTACTGGACACTTCCTCCCCCGCCCCCCAGCAGAGTTTTAGGCAGTTTCTAAGAATTAAATAGATGTTATTTCCACAGCTAATCTTGTGACTAGTCATACTTAGTAAGATAAAAGGCACACAAGCATGCTTTCCTACTGGGTCATGTGTAATCACAAAACTACAAGCCGTTACCTGAGCTCCAAGAATCTCAGAAGTAAGGCGGCGAGACTGTGGGTCTTCTGGTTACCGAATGAACATATACTCAACTTAAAAAATAATAAATAACCAAATATCACAGACAGCCTTTAAGTCCATCACGTAAATTCCGTTTATTTGACCAAAGTGAGTGAGGAAATGCAGAGTTTACATCTGAAACGGCCTTGACCTTCAGCCTGTTGTCTATCAGAGCCTGGCCTTGACCTTCAGCCTGTTGTCTATCAGAGCCCGGCCTTGACCTTCAGCCTGTTGTCTATCAATCAGAGCCTGGCTAAGTTGAGAGACAGACAGTTCTCCAAGAGGCTTACCATTACCTAGGAAGGCATATTCCCCTTGGCCTCTGTGTTCTGCCACTGTGGTCCCAAACCACCCTCATCCCACAGCAAGGAGGATACTTACCGAGTGCAACTGTAGACGATGTCCAAATATGGTAGGTGTAGCCATTAAGGAAGTGAGCTACCACAGAAAGGGCACCCAAACATGGACTAGTATGCATATCTGTTAGTTCTAGCCCTTAATGTGCCCCAAATATTGTAAATGAGGACAGAATCCATAGATGGAAAACAAACATAAACATTTCGCTCTTGTGTTTTAAAATGAGTCTAGAAGGTGGAGCCTGGGAACACAGACTTGTAATCTTATCTACTTGGGAGTCAGAGGCAGGAGGACTGCAGGTTCAGTGGCTGCCTGGGATCCCAGAGCTCAGGGCTATCCTGGGAAAATGACATTCTCTCTCTAAATGCAGAAGCTTGAAGTAGAGTGCTTGCCTTGCCCGCACAAGCCCTGGGTTCTGCAAAGGAAATAAATAGTCAAGTAATGTGTCCTGGTGTGTGCAGGCATGTGTGCCCGTGTGTGTGCACGGATGTCTAGCTAACCATTAACATTTCTAATGCACACCAGGAAACTTTTAGAGTCTGCATACTTCCACCCCCGTCTCCTTTCCCGTGTTTTAAGTTCATCTGGCTTTGCTTTCGGTCTGAACCGAGGCACTCTGAGGTGGCAGCTTTAAGTTCTATGCAAGTCCTTTTCTGGGGAATGTTTTGTGTGAAAAGTTCGAAGTGTTTGTTTCTTTGAAAAATTGATACCCCAAATTCTTTCTGCCCTTTGGAAGTGTGTGTTCCACAGGATCCTTTCGTGGATTTTGCTCAACTGGCGTGTGAACTAGTTCATCAAGTCACTCCCACATGCTCAATATCTAAATATATTTATAATGAGGTGTTATGTGAACAGGCAATAAAAATATACCTGTCCTACATCCTCAAGGAGAGAGAGAGAATATTTATATGTGCAAATGCTCTACAGCTCCTCCAAGAACTCTTAAAACTCATGTCGTATTCTAACTTTGTAAAGTTTCTGATTGTTGGTTGTTTTTGTATCATCTTTCTCATCACTCTAAGGACTGCTCAGAAGGTTGTGCACAGAAGGTTGTGCTGGGTAAATGGCACGACGGGTTGGAGTTTCTTTACTAAGCAAATCTTCCATGGAGCCAGCGAGTTCTTTGTGGAGTTTTCATAGGGAGGTCGCTGGGACTCAGAACCGGAGAGTGAAATGCATGGCTGCGAATTGTTCACACTGAAGCTTGCTGCTGGTGATGGAGAGTGAAGTGAGGAGAAGGGAAGGCTCCTGAGCCTATGATTTAAAGACGAGCGGGAGGTAATTGTTGAAAATTTCAGATGCGATATTACCAGGAGCGGCATGAATCCAAGAGGCGTAATTACCGTCAGCAAAATGACACAATTTGGTTGTTCATTGGTTTTTCAAATAGTTTTCAAGTAATCTTGGGTGGGTAGTTAACTTCCTTCTACCCCAGGCCACCTCATCTGTAAAGTGGGATTAAGATTCTCCCCTCAAGGCGTCGCGAAAATTAAGTGGGTTACTCTAGCCAACAGAGCTTGAGCTACAGTGAGTTCTGTGTGGATATTTGCTGCTCACCGCAGGACTGGCATCGGTGATAGTGTGGCATGTCTGTTACTGAGAAGTCTCCCTACATCTGTCTGAAATCCCAAGGCACTGTGATAAGGGAATGGTGCTAGGGCCCAGGGGAGGACAAGTGACTTCCTCAAGGGTCCCGAGAAAAAAAATTTCCGAGGAGGTGATGTTTGACTCTCATCTCCACAGTTTATTTAACATAGAGTAGAAAGACCCATCCTTTGAGGAGACTCAAGGACTCAACTCTTGTAAAGCTAAGCTGAAGAACTGGGGATTAAGGCTGGTGGTTGGGAAAATACAGACTCATTGTGCTGTGGCCACCTTAAGGAGAGGCCATCACCTGAGTGTTCTGTTTACTGCTGGCCCACGACAGCAGCTGGCACATAGCAAAGGCTGAGTGGCATCTTCTCAGCTGGCCGACTGTAAAGGGAAATCTGGAAGATGCATTAGGAGTAAACTGGCCTTGGGAATGCAGCGAGGTTGAAAGTTTGTGAGCTCGGAAGGGTTTTGTACTTGAGGAAATGGACTCAGCTTTGAGTTTCAGAGGCCTTTTTTTGGTAGGATGTTTCAGCACTCTAGGAAGGGCCCATGTGGTCTGAAGAGAACAAGATGCCTTTACCTCACGTGAAGAAATGCTTCAGAACTTTGTGTCAGGTTTCCATGGTGATCCCATTTGTTTCCAAAGTCTGCTCTAGCCATTTCTCTGGCTTCGTTTCTCTCTAAGCCAACTTGATTTCAGTAGTCGATAAAGTAGAACCCAAAGCCTAGGTATCTAAGATATTAGAGCAACCCAAGGAGAGCCATTTCTTTGCTAGCCACCTCAAATTCTCCCAGACGGTTTCCTATGCTGTGTTCCTCAGAGGAACCATTCTCTTTAAAAGATGCCACGAGCCAGGTGTGCTGGCTCATGCCCTTAATTTCAGTGCTTAGGAGGCAGAGGCAAGATGATTTCTGTGAGTTCAAGGCTGGCCAGGGAGAAGAATTTTAGGATGATACCGCAAGTGGATGTTTAGGGACTGTGTGTCCACTGGCACAGGATAGAGAATATGTTCATAACAATAATAGCTGAAATCCTGTAAGCGCACTCCCTGGCTAATTAGTTAGCTTAATCAGTTGACATTCACTTTTGGCACACAATGCACCAGGACCCCACTGTGCCAGATGCCAAGGTCACAGAGACAAGGGAGCTCACTTTCTGCCTTGAGGGACCACACAGTCTGCAGTGAGAAATCACAGACGACAAGTTTCTAAGCTTTCCCCCGTCATCTCAGTAATTCTCACCGTGGGTGTGATCATACTATCATGTCCCAGACGAACCTCACACCCACTATGATTTCATATCCAGGTTACCTGGGGCTTCAAGTCAAACAGGCCTCATTGCTCCCTAGCCACGTGGAATAGCACTCTAAATGTCCCCATCTGTACATTGGAGGCTACAGTATCGGCCATGTTACTATCCAAAGGATCTGTACTTAGACTGCGGTTAGTATTATTAGCAGCAACACCAGTAGGAATGAGCAAAGGTACAGATTTGCGCTCTCTCTCTCTCTCACCTGGAGTTGACCCACGAAACAGTTATTCACTTGCTTTAGTGTTTATAGCCCTGCCTCTCCTTGCTGTCTGTGTTTCCCCTCTCCTGTGGTCTGTTCTGCTGTAGGTCTCCATGTTAGGCACTATAGGGAGTCAAACATTGATTAACTTAAGTCATTTCCTATTCTGACATGTTTATCCCGCCCCGCATTTCTTTCTGATCACCCACACATTCAGGAAAGAGGGGATGTTTGGTAGCGAAGAGTTAATGCACATAGAGTGAGAGGTTGTGTGTAGTTTTGGAAGGGCACTTACTCAGAAGGAAGGGATTTCGGGATGGTTTGAAGACTTCATTAGGCATTTGCTATTGTGCTGGATAGTTCCAATTTCCCTGTGGAGTAGAATGACCTCATCACCCTCTACACAGGTGGGGATGTTATTGCTGCTCTACAATAGGGGCAGTTTGCAGGTTGGCCATGAGACTAGAATAGAGCCCCCTGCCAAGGTTCAGGAAGGAGATCTTATCCCATGTACCCCATTCCCCGAGAGGCTAGTGTCATAAGAACGGATTTTCTATATCCTTGCCCAGAGAGGCAAACATTTTTTACAATAACCTTGGATTTGAATTCTCCCCATCCAGTATGCCAAAGATTGACATGCGACAAACTGACAGTCTTTTATTTTACTTAAGCAGCAACGTGGTCAAGTGAGGTTTTCAACATGTCTGTTAGAGCCATGTCTTTACAGGACTGGTGCTAATCCCTTTGTATGCTTACATGTCATGGCAGTGTCCCTGTTTTACTTTGGTACACTAGTGCCAGTGAAGAGCAGTTCAAGGCAAATACAGCTTATATGCTCTTTGGTGGATTTATATAAAGTTATAAAGTAAATGAACTTCCTGACCCAACCTGAGAGTTTTAATGGACAAGAAAGTACTTTTGTTAATTTCTGCATGCTCTACATAGGAATTTTCAAGTCATATTTTTATTCTAAATTACTGGTTGTTTTGGTGATTTTTTTTCCTACCGAACATGCACCTCCCAACAACCAAATTAATCCTCTTTTTAATATGTATTAGATGGCCCCCACTTCCAGAATGTATTTTTACGAAACACAGAAAAATCTTCTCAGTTTAGTATATACAATAAATAATGGGTTGTTGTTGTTCTTCTTTCGTTTGAGAAATAATCAAATAGGTGGATGTATATATCTCATCAATCCCTGTGCAGTTGTAATTTCCATTAAAAAATGCATGAATTTTTACTTCACTATTACCGCATGATACATTAAGTTACAGTTACCATAGCAACCTTTGTATGGCATTATAACATATAAATATAAGGTGTTTTGTTTCTTTACACGGGAAGACAATGTAGTCGAATTTTGAAATGTTTGGTGAAATCTAATCTGCTAAAATGAGTAATTTGTTCAAGGTGACTTGGATTCTTTGGGAATTATGCAAATTCCCAACCAAAAACCTAGAAGTTTGCTTGTTTGTTTGTTTGTTTGTTTGTATCATGTTAGAAGAAGAAAAAAGAAGAAGAAAAGAGTATCCAACACACAGTCAGTAAAAGCCCACAGCTGGGCATTTGAAAAGGGAGAGGATAAAATTGGGCCCAGGGAGGTCACTGAAGTGTGTGATGGACATTTTACATATGGGGGACATTTCTAGTCCCAATAACTCCGATAAGCCACTTACTAGTCTGTCTTATAGAGGCGGTGAGGGGACTTGTACTCAGTCAGTCTCTATGCCTCTGAGCTCCTGTTCTATGCCAAACTCTCTGGTCCTTTTTTCTTACTGTGCTTGAGTCAATCATGCTCCCTCCCTCCTTCCCTCCCTCCTCTCTTCCCTCTCTCCTGCTTTTCCTCCTTCCTTCCTCTTCCCTTCCTTCATTTATTATAGTAAGGGTTGAGCCTGTTGCCTTGCATATTCTAGGAAACTGCTCTACCACTGAGCTATATCACCAGCTCTTTTTTATTTTATTTTATTTTTATTTTTATTTTGAGACAGGATCTTGCTAAGTTACCCTTGCTGGCCTTGTAGCCCCTATATGCCCCGACTTTCACAATCCTTTTATCTCAGCCTCCTAAATACCTGGGAAGACACAGCTGTCTCACTAGGCCTAGCTTGGGTTTTATTTCTGATTTCCTATGAGACACAATGTGCAGCATACGTTTAATATAGTTTATTTCTTGAGATGTCTAGCATTTCTTACAAGAAACTACTTGCAAAGGTATAACCTCCATAATTTGTATTTTTTCTACCACCCAGCAGCTGTCTCAGCCTAGGGTTATCTCTGCCATCCCATCTTTCCAATTTTTTTTCCTTTTTCAAGTTTTCTTTTGCTGAAACCAAGCCCAGGACAAACATCAAAGTTAGCGGCCTCAACAGTGTCTTTCTGCACCTTCAGGGATCAGGGATAAAGGCTGTCCAAGGTCTGACCTTCAGCCGTGAGCTTTGAAGTTCGAAAGTGGACAGGTGGAATTACTGTGTTCTTCATTGCCCTTCGGTGTAAGATATATTCTAGGTTGCCGAGTAAGTGCGAACAGCAGCAAAATTACGGCCCCCTCCTGCTACTAAGTAAGTCAGCAATGGCCCTTCTGTGGTCAAAATGGCAAATTCAGCAGCAGCTATTCGATAGGGATTTGCAAAAACTTCCCCATGGCTGTTAGGAATCTTGTTCAGCAGTTGCCTTTGAAAACCTAATTCTGTGCAGAATTAAGCCGGGTAGATAAAACCTCAGCTGCGATCAATGTTTTAAATACATCTACTTTGTAATTTCTCTCCAAGTCTATTTTGTACCCAATGCTCGCAAAGTCTATTAGGTACCTATCTGGATATCCAACATTCATAAGTTTGATAGCCGTGCTGAATTTGATTTCCATATTCAGATAACAAACCCAAGCCTGTATGGAGTCAGCTCGCCATACAAAGCCACCATACATCACTTGGGCCTGTGATGAAAGAATAGACTCGCAGCTGTGTGAGTGCTAGAATACCCAAACACGAATTAGACTCTCGCACACTTGGCAAAAGTTCAGAAAAGGAGCTTAATCTGGTTTCATCTGAGACTGCTTCTCTCTGTTCTCCGGTAGCCTCCCCCAAGATGTTGTGTCTGATATCAGATCACAACGTAATGGGAATGACGCAAAAGCAGAGAACGCCTGAAAATGAGGGGCACATTTTTCCCTCAGAGGTTTCTTAACCCCCCACTCCTCTGTTGGCTTTCCCAGGTTCCACCTCTGAAATTCAAGGCCATTCCCCTATTAGATAAATTAATCATATGCCCCAAACCAGTGTGCATAGCTCTCTGATCTCACTCATATCTATAATTAAGGGTAAATATAATCCTCCTTTTTAGAAATGAACCACCCACCCATTACACTTAAAGTGCTGACTGAAATGGATTAATATTTCGGAGCAAGATGATTTTAGTTTAACAGGGGAGAAAAAGTTGATAATTTAAGCTTGGAGCAGTTACTTCTACTTTTGATTACCATTCAGTTATAAATCTAATTTGAGATATAGGCCACTTCTCTGTTTCCTAAGCTTAATTCGTGGTTTACATCCTTTACTGCCTAAGCACTGCTTGGTAGTTGGTCGAGGAATGAAGGCAGCGAGCTCCCAGCAAGTGGAATAAGGGCAGGGCTCAGCTGATGCTAGGGTGAGTCTGCAAGTTCACAATGCTATGAAAGGAACAACCATTTGATTGACTCGACCCTCCCAGAATCCCGACTTCCATGTATGAATGGCTATGTGAGGCATGGCTCTCTGCTGGTGCGTGGGGTCTCCAAACTTTTACTCTTAGTGAACAAAGTGAGTACGTTCTATTCTTTGGTACGTATTCTAAGGCTTGAAACTGTTTCTCGTTGGACCGGGAGAAGGGGAAAGGCTTGTCCCCTCACATGTGAACAGTTAAGCAGGCTTACAAGTATGCCTTTAAGTTGTACGGGTTGCCTGTATGAAGCACATTATCTCACTTCCAGTGTTTCCAGGCTGACTCAAGGAGCTAAGTACTGTGGACCCAAAAGAACCATAGAACACAAAGTGGCCCAGTGTTAAAGAACAAAAACCAAAAGCCAGAATCGGACAAACCAAAGCAACCAACCAATCAACCAAACAGGACCCTAAAACTTTTCTAATCCTATTTCAGGCAAGGATGTGTTTGCCCATTTTGAGAGTAGGCAGCTTTGAAACTTAACTTCCATGAAACCTAAGTTTGGTTTTCAAAGCTCTACATACTTGGAGGCAATTTTACAAACAGATGAATGCCTTATCTTTTATGTGTACTTTTTATTTAATTTGCCTCAATCACATGTCATTGACTCTTAAACATTCATGTACCCAAGTGTTTCATTTCAGCAGTGGAAATTATTTTTAATCTCTCTCACTGCCACAGAGGGTTAGGCATCTAACATAAAGACCAAACAATACTAAATAGCCATTGTTCATTTTACAAGTAGACTCTACAATGAGAGCACATATATTTTTATCTTCATTTTCCCCATGGGGGTGATTAGGGCCCTTTAAGTTTGAGGAAATGTTTGTTTTTGTTTCTTTAGAAGAATGTTCCATTGTCCAAGTGGAAAAGCCAAGGACACAAACAGATCGAAAAGAATGAAGCAGGAGTGTGCTTTGGGGGGGGGGGGGGGTGGAGGCGCTGGGTGGGGAGGGGGAGACTGCCAGGAGTCCTTAGTGGGAAGTGTTCTGTGGTTTTTGGTCCTGGTACCCACATAGCTCATGTGGTTGCATAGACAAATTGGATGCTGCTTTGCTTGACTGGTGCACAGGAAGACTTTCTTTGAAATCCACAACAAGGAGGTCAGCCACAGGCAGTTAGCTGGGCTATGGTTATCTTTCTTTCACAGCTCTATTGTGAATGCTACTAAAACCCGGGTCAGCTCTCTCATTTGTTTTTATGTTTGCCTACTATATAAATGTCTTTTTCTGGGACTGAAACCTTTACTACCAGGACCAACAGGAATCAAACCATGGCTAGACCCAGGGAAAAGAAAAGTGAATATTTGGGAATATTTAATCAACCCTTTCTGGAGGATTTTATATATTTTGGGGATGGGGGGGAGAGAAAAAAGGAGAAATAATAGTAATGATTGCCAATACAGTACCAGCACTATTGGCAGATACCAAGCTAGTCTAAATGAGGTAACTTCACAGTAGATCCTTTGCCTAGAATGCAGGAGGCTCAGCATACTGGAAAATAGTCAATAACAATAATATATTATTGTCTTCAAACTCCTTTCCTAATAAAATAAAGACTCAGTTGTAGATTTACGAATTTATGGAGAGGCAGTGACTTCATACCATTCACACTTTACTCAGTGGAGATTTCAAAAAATATATATTGGATTAATGTTCAAATAAATGTAGATTTTGGTCAATAAGAATTTCTCAAGTGGAATTTCAGGTTGAGATTCTCAATATTTGATATTTAAAATGTTTGATGTTGGACCTCTAAACCCCCAATTCCTGGAAAAGTTGGTTATATTGTGTGTGGTGCTTTAGCTTGCCAGTATTAATATTTCTGCATCTTCTGGAAGTTCTAGAGAGGCAATAGCTGGGTGTGCTGATTTTAGATTTTTTTTATCTGGCAAATGACCCAATTTTCATTCTTAGTGGCTGACACCAAAATGCTAGCAGAGAACTGATAACTGGCTACTCAGAAATATGTTTTCACTCCTAGAATCTCTTCTTCAGGCTTTCTTTTATTTTCTTTTTTTTTTTTCTTTTTTCTTTTTTGGAAAGTGATGTTTATTGTGTATCCCTGAACACGTTGTAAGCTTGAAGCAGCAAAGACAGGCATGCCAATGGCTGATTATCCTGTTACATAGTGTTCACCAATAGCACAGAAATCCCCACCATGGTCAGCTCTCTGTATGATATTTAGCTATATAGTGGTAGCTAGGAGAGCTTTGAACTTGGTCATATTTCCCAGCTTATGGGTCATATTTGACCAACTGCTTGCACTGGAAGACATGCCACTTTGTTGAGCTATTTAGGAATCAAAAAGACTGTCTTAATTTAAAACAAGGACCCTTTGTTTTAGGTGGTGACTGCCTTGTGAAATTTTTCAGTTCTCAGCGGGTTAACCAGGGAACAGGGGCAGAGTCATAATTGGCCTATTTAGAGTATTTTGCATGTGAATAGTGTGTTAGTGAGGCATCCCTAAGTCTGTTGTGAGTGACATGGTGATTAGAATTTAGATTAGGGAAAACACGTTCTGTACTTTATCAAGGACAGTAATTAGTTCAGTCAGTAAAAGTTGATTACAAGTAACGATAAAGTTAGATTTTTAGTACTTAATTTTAAAATTTCTTTATTAAATAGCAAATTTGTCCTTAATATAAATGGTACTATCTACACATGTTTTATTGCCTATCAGAATAATTTAAAGGACAATGTGTCCAATGCAGAGTATAATCAGGCTGTTTGTGTATTGTGGGTTAGTTCCTATGTAGCTTTCAGGAAATGTAATATTATGTAATCTGTCTTATGTCATCATTTTTCAAAAGCTTAGCAATTTTTCACACCGTGACAACTTGATGATGTTGTGGGAATGTTCTAGTGTTCAGGTAAACGTTGACTCCGCAAGGGATTTGTTTCAGTTTCTGGTAGTCTTCAGGAGAGCTCCCCGGATCCCCCCCCCCCCCGTTTGTAGAGAATGCCTCCTTTTGCTATCACATTGAAAGTTTGCCCTGGGATTTGAATTTCTTCTGCACTCATCTGGCATTCTGTGCTCTGTGAGAGCCTTGAAAAGTCCTTGGTGGTCAGGATGTGTCCCATAGGAAGTGGACTGTCCACACTGTCGCCCAGTGTGTGCAGCTGGGAACACCGTATGTGTTCAAAAAATGAGATTCAGGTTGGTCCTGTCAAAACACAGGTCTGAGTAGTTCCCAGGCCGGAGCCTAAGTATGGAAAAGGAAGACATCCATCTTAGAGAAATGATGCTTTCTTATGAAATGAAAGTTTGTTTGTTTTTTTCTTAATCATCTAAAATGCTTTTTAAAAATAGATTTGGTTTAAGGGGGTACCATCTACCTTCTTCAAAGTAAAGAATTTTAGAAAACCCAGCTTGATGGTAGCTTCTCCGGAGCTTTAGCCCTTTTGGCAGTTGTTTTCTTAATTGTCTTGGCTCAGCAAATGCTGGTTTCTGTATTGCTCTGCTCACAATCAGGTGCAAGGTGGTAAATGCAAAAAATTTTAAGGCCTATATTTGCTTTCTTTTGCTTTTCTCCTTCTAGCAGAGTCTCCTCGGAGGGGACATGGATATGGGCAATCCAGGAACCCTTTCGCCCACCAAACCTGGCTCCCAGTACTATCAGTATTCAAGCAATAATGCCCGCCGGAGGCCTCTTCACAGTAGTGCCATGGGTAAGGCCCTCTTTTGTGTGAATGCGTGGGGTCTTTATTAAGTTCACTTAAAAAAATGCTACACTACCCCTACTTTGCCTCAAAGTACAACCCCAATCCCAAAATATTTGAGCCAGTCCTCAGCTTGATGCCTCTCCTATTCCCCCAGGGGATACGGTACCCATCTACACAGCACCATTACTTTTGAAAATGTTTGATTATTTTGGCATGTATCTCTTGACTGCACACACAAGAAACCTGTGTTTTAAAACACAAAGTAGTCACAAGGTAGATCCCGTCTCTTCATTTTCACCAGCAAAGTGTCATTTCATCTGTTGGTAGCATGAAAGGGGAGAGAGATAGTCAGTCGCTGGAGCTACTTGGGATGGCTATTAAAGAAAGGCCGCTCTAAGCTCTGTAAGATCCTGGTTTGACATCTTCTCGTTTGGAGAATTGGGCCCGTGGGAACTCACGGCTTCTTCGTTATCTTTCAGAGGTGCAGACAAAGAAAGTCCGAAAAGTTCCTCCGGGTTTGCCGTCTTCAGTAAGTACTGCCTGGTTTTCGCTCCGTACTCTCTGTGTGTTGTGTTCTGTGTGGTGTCATTAGAAGGCTAACAAAGTCAATGAGGTTCTGTGCGCCCAGAGCTGCTGTGCGTGCCGCATCTAGAATGTGGAGAAGGTAGGAGTGACAAGTTTCACCTGACCCTCACTGTGGTGATTAATGGCCCCTGCCAGAAGGCTCCAGGCCTGTGTTGGTACTCAGCAAGTTAAGCTCTGAAGAGAGCCTTGAAAAAGGTGCCTCGAGTTGCAGAGATTTACCTGTCCAGGGCTTTGGAGAGCCTGAGTATTGGTTTCCTGTGTCAGTTACATTCTTTGTCAGTATTATGATGAGTTATGGATTTGCATGCGAAAGGAGATTTGTGGAGCGGATTTAGGGAAAAAAATTACATGGGTTTCAGCCCAGGGTGCAGGGAGAATGTCTCTATTTTCTGAAGAGGTTGATGAATAAGAGCTGCAAAGGTGGTCACTGCTTGCAAAAGTGAGGCTAGGAGAATCCAGCTGTAACCCAAGCATTCTGGGAATCTGTGATACCTGGGGCTGTGGAGGGGGCACGGTGATGCGGTGCCCCAGGTCCTGACCTAGGAAAAGTTGGTTATGATCACAGGAAATGCATGATATATTGATTTGAGTTCATGTATTTGCAAATTTTAGGTCCTCCGAGTATTTAATTTGTTTATAATGGATCCATTGCTAGTAATCTTCTCCTTATGTAAAATAAAAATATGATTTCCTCTCTCTTTTCCCTGTTTTTTTTTTCTGTTCCTTCCAGTGTTAAACATGTAAAGGCAGTTTTAATGTGATCTTCTACTGTGTTAAAAAAAAAAAAAGGCTAATGGGCCTTATAAGTTCTTATACTTTAAGACAAAATTATATTTAGATTTCTGAAAATGTATTACCAATCAGTGCGCTCATTGGTTTTATTTCATTTTTAGTAAATTGGAAGAATAATGGGTTTTGCAAATGTGCTAGATTAACCCACACACCTGTGTATTTGACTTGATTTCAGTTCAGCTCATCCAAAAAATTATTAAATGAATATATCAGAATAAGTCGTATCAAAAGAAAAACCTCACAAATTTTGTATGCTGATTATCAGACTTGATAATGTTGAAGAAGCACCACAAAATTAGCCATAAATATGGAAAAATATTGTGTAAATAAAACTGCCAATGGCATATAAAATAGTCATTTTAGAATATCAATATGTCACTTAAAACTGTACCGTGTTGTTATTTCTTGAGTTCCTATATTTCATTCAGATTGGCTGCTTTTGGAGGCACAATTTCAGCTTGAGGTTAGTGGTAGAGCTAACATAGATAGAATTTGAGATGAATAGTTTTAAGAACAGCTTCAAGCGATAAAGTCCTTGAAGTTGTTTAGATTTTGAACATAATTTAACCCTGATAATATTAAAAACATTCAAAGGATGGTTGGTTGTTAGTGACACTGTAACTCTGAGCAGGAGCCACTAGAACTCGAGTTATCTCATTTTATCTATGCGTCAGGTGAAAATAAACTTTGGGCTTTCTGTATTTGTTTGTGTTTTGGTTTTTTGTTTTGTTTTACTGCAAAAAAAAATCTACAGAAATCTTCACACTTTCTTAGGAGTTATTTGAAGTGGCTACAATATTACCAATTATCAGTAACTTCTCATAACTCATTATAAATATTTAAGTATAAATATAAATATTTCTCTCTAGTTAGCTGGTCTCTACAAAAACATTTTCAAGAGCTTTTTATTGCTGTTTGTGGCATATCGCATCACACTATGCTAAGAAAATCTTTTTCTTCTAACATATGACTATCAGAAATTAGAAACTTGTTTATATTATTCCAGTTTTGGCTTTTGATGGAAAATCGGTTTAGGATTATCACTTCTGAGAGAACTTTTTTGTGGCTAAATGTGTTAGCAGTCCTAAGCAATACATTGATATATTATAGCCCTTCTTCAAAAGACTAGAAATATGATAAAAATCCAGTTAAGGTTTAGGCAGAAAGAATAAGATAAATTTGAGCAATTTCCGGCTCCCCTCACTGCTTTATTGGTCATTCTAGAACATCTCCATCCTCTTGGGGTTGGGGTTTACATAGCATACATTCGCTTTGTTGTATTCTATTACTGATAGGGAGATCCCATGCCTTGCCCCGGTCACGTGTGTATTTTTACTTGATTTCAGGAAACTGTGCTAGACACGGTAGCACTTTGGCTCTAGTAGATCTAGATTTCTGTATTTTTAGATCTCCATCTCCCTTATTCTTTTTTTAAGTTCAAACCAAATTATGCAACGTGTCTGATACAAGATCCTTCTAAACCTTGTTTCAACACATTCTTGAGTATTTGTGTAGCAGATAGTAGAAGATTGGGCTAGCACTCTCTGATGGTGATTAAAGATATTGATGTTCTCTTTAAATACACATTTACCAGTATAAATAGTAGTAAATCTATTACAACCTATCATGTCAACCCATACCCTAGCCCCAGTGAAATAGCCCCTCTCTCTTTCATAGACGAAGAGGGGAACATTTACAGTGTGGTATCCCACAGACACACGTGGTAATACAATGGTGAGAGAGATAGACTTTTCTCTCTCTCTCAGTGAGTTCTTTCAGGCTATCTGGGTCAAGGAGGTGGGGAGAATTGCCTAGCTTTGTTTAAAAGCTCTGCTTTGCCTACAGAGAGAGAGAAGGGGAGGGAGAGGCTGAGATGGGTGGGAAGGGACTGGGAGTGGGGAGAGACAGAGAGACAGACAGAGACAGAGACAGAGACAGAGAACTTGGCTCAGTATTGTGTCATCGTTTTGGTACAAGGCATGAACAAGCATTTGTGCGTGTGCCACATCTGGCGACCTTGAGACACTGTTAAGGCTTGGCACAAGATAATATAAAGCATCATCCACAAAGGTCTTTAGAACCATGGAAGAAGAGAAGACAGGCTCTCTGGAGGGATGGCCCAGGTACTTCGGTTAAGGAAAGACTGTGGGAAATGATACTTGTTCAGAGACCCCCCTCTCCTGCTGCAGAAGGTTGTCCTGGTTTCTTCCCACACCCTAACACGCTACCCTTGCAGCCGTGTCCCACTATCTCATACCCTTTCTCGTCTGAAGGGTCTTCAGCAATGAAGCTGTGCTGGTGCTTGAAGCCACTGATCACTTAGCATTCCCAGCCTTTGGAATCTACATGTGAACTTCTTGTCTGCCTCGATCTCTGGAACTTTAAACCATAGTTCCTTGTGATCTCTACTACCCTTTCCAGCAAGTTTCTTGTTTGTGAATAGCCCAGTAATCACACCAATTGAGCCATGTATTTATGCAGAGAAAAAAATGCACCATATTAAATTACAGCTTAGGAGAAATGATCTACACTTTTTAAAAAACTAAAAATTAACATGGTAGAATTAAAATCTAGAAAGGAACAAATTCCAAAGTGTACCATTTAAAAATATTCTTATCAAATGCACAGAAAAAGGAGCAGATGCCGTTTGGAACTTGTCTCGTGCCCACCAACATGTAAACATACAGAGCCTTCATCTTCATATTGTAATCATCTGCATTTTATCAGAAAGTGTGAAGAGTTACAGCTTTGGAAATCAGACAGTTGTGGAGTTGGTCTCCGCAGTAATTGTGAACCTTCCCATAGGCTCCTTCCGTGTTTCTTGAACATTGTAAGATTCTGGAAATATGAAGGTTTACCCTGCGAGCTATTTTATGGTCTCTGTCATCTCCAGTGAGATTTTTCACAAACTAAGTTTTTCAGTAAAATCTAATTTCCGTGTTGAATTGTAGTTCTGGTTTATTTATTTATGTTTAATTCAGGAGGAACGGGCAAGCTGTGAGTGGTCCGAGATAATTTTGGATGCATGGATCCTGAGGAAGAGATTCTAAAATAAGGCTGGAGCATCTCCAAGAAAATTTGAGGCATGAGTGGGTCCTTAGGTAGATTTGAGAAAACAAAACCGTAGCATGTATTTGATACCACGATACCATATGATCCCCAAGGAACATGAATCCTTAGGTAAAATAAAATCTTTTTGTCTGGACTTAACTCTACTTTTATAGAGAGATTATCAGATACATCAGTGAAAGTGGATAATATTGACAGTATTTATTTTCTTAGATTTTTAAAAATCACATTAAAAAATTGAAGATTTTAAATATACTAGTAAATCCATACTTTCAAGTGTTTTGTCTTTTTTTCTCCTCAGATGCTTGAAGAAATCTCAAATGATTTCTCAAGAGAAATTGCTAAATTGTTTATTTCTTAGTAGGAGCCCAGAGTTATATGGTTGAAAAATACACTATTTAAAAACATGCTGGCCATCATGCCTTTTGACAGTTGTCTTAAGGAAATTACAGACCCATTGTTCTGTATCGTGTGGCACATTTTCGTATCAACACATTTTAACCCAAGCAGAAGTACATCCCTTCTTAGTATGATTGTGGCAGTATTAAATGTGACATGAGTAAACTATCTATCAGCTACCTGGACTAGGGCTTGTGTTGGGAACTCTAGAAGCAGCCGGTCTTGTAAGATAGACTAGAAGGTGTCTTCAAGGACATTTTCTTGTAGTGATGCACACAACTGTAGTGATGATGCACACAGTTGTAATGGTTTACATTAACATCAGGTCAGCTCCAAGCATCAACTTTGAACTTGGTGTGCTCACATTCTAGCTAAAGATACTAAAATATGAGATTTGATTACATAAATGGCATCAATAATTTCTGAAAAGATATAGCAAGGAAGGAGATACAATTAAATCGTGCAAATAGGACAAGAAATATCCACCCAGTTTATACAACATATAGAACACAGCACCAGGGATTCTGTAAGAACCGAGAAAATCATTGTTACAAAATATTTATTTTTTCATGCAGGAAATGCAGAATTCACTAATCCACTCTTAAGCTTTAAGTTCAATAATGTGTTTTTCTGGAAACCAATCTCATCCTCTCTATTGCTTTTAGAGGCTAAGTAAAACGTTAAGTTTTGTATGAGATTCTGGGATATGAAGTAAATACAGGAGGACTTTATACTTTTGCATTGGAGACTCAGTATTTCAGAAAGCACAGACAGGAAATATGCACCATTTGGCATTTGGCATTCCAGGCTTCCAGAAGTTTCCTTAAAAGATTTCAGTATTGTTGGGAATTTCAGAATAATCTTTCCTGTAACTTTGGAACACACTTTCTCCCCCTCTTCTAGAGACTGCCGGTGTGCATATTTTAAATCTGAAGAGGAAAAAGAAAGATAAAAGTCAGCAGGACAAAAATGAAGACTTGTCACAGAGGGCAGATTCCTCTATCTGTCTACTCAGAGCTTGTCTTTGCAAATTAAAAAGTTATAGACTTCAGAATCTCCAAGGAAGCCAGAAGAGTGTATGTGTGTGTGTGTGTGTGTGTGTGTGTGTGTGTGTGTGTGTGTGCGCACGCTATTGGCGCACTCATAGTTTGGGGTTTTTTCTTCTCACTTGCCTCTCTTAAGGTAGGTGTGCAACATAATGCCCCGAGCCTTCTCCAGTGTGCATGACTCTTTGTGATTAAGTTTTCAGACTCAGTGTTACCTATTAAGATTTACCAAGATGTCCTTTAAGAGCTCAGCAGCGAGAACAATACAACTGTGCTCCCGTGTTGAGAAAGGAGAAATAGGTTTTAGGGAACTGTCAGCTTGTACTTTCTTTCTCACTTCCACTGAAGAGCAGCATAATTTGGTGTGGAAATTTGAACTCTTAGTGGTTTAATTACAGACATCTAGGAACTGGCTGCAGGGCTCCTTTACCTCAGGAGGAGGATGGTCCTGGGACTTTCATGTATTTTGCAATTTTAAAGCTTGTTTTGGAGCATCTGGCTTCTCTATGGATTTCTTGTTTATGGACATACAGAGATGGGGACAGGATATTTGGTTGGAAGCCATTTCCTTCTAGCTATTAAAAGTTCACAGACTTAACAGTACTTATATTTTAACAGCAAAAAAAAAAAAAATCCCCTTCCAGTTAGTGACAATTTCCGCATATCCAAGATGTATTTCCTTCCTTTCACAGAATTTGAAAGGTTTTATTTGAAGTCATAAATCAGAGATGGACCTCTGGGGGGCTAAATGCGATTTCATCAAAAAGAGCAAAGTTGTATTTTCCTAAGGCAGAATAACCATAGGCAGGCTGTTGACTGGCACCTGCTTTGTTTCATTTTAAAAGTAAATTGCATTGAATTTTTTTAAGTCCGTATTTCAAAGGAATAGCCTGGGTCTGTACTGTCCAGGGCGTGTCTGTGTAGCCACTGTGTTCCTTTTCAAAGAGCAGGAACTTTTCTAAGACACAGGCAGATTCTGTAGTTTTAAGGACCCGATTGTTTGATCTCCGAACAGCAACATGGGAATGATGGTGTTTTCCCTTTCAAAGCTGCTTCCTGGGCAGAGCAAGCCCTGTCGGCTTTCACTTGAGCACACACGCCCCCTTCATGGAAGTTAAGGTACTGCAGACGATTCCCTGAATCCCACCGCAGAGCCAAAAGCTAGGATGAGCTAAATTCTATCCAGGTGTTTAGATGTCATCCGAAACAAAAGCGAAAGCTGTATTTTTGCAATATATATATTTTTTAAAGTTATGTCTCAGCCTCGCAGCAAGCGTTCACTTCCGGGGCACTCAGAAGAGATTCTGGGTGTGTGAAGCTTCAGTAGATGTTTTTCGATTATTCCGAGATTATTTTGATGATTTGGAGAAAAATAGGGGGGAGACTCAGCTTTGTAGACCTGTCTTGAAAGCTAACTGTGGGGAAATGTCGTGGTGTCCTGCCACGCTGGTGCTGACTAAAGGGCACATCCTTGTGAAGTATGGATTCATAGTAGAAAGGTATATTTTTTCAAAAAAGAAAAAAGACCCTCATAGTACACTCAGTCATGAAAATTGGTACCATTCTCATTCTCTCTCTCTCTCACCCACACACACACACAGAGAGAGAGAGAGAGAGAAAGAGAGAGAGAGAGAGAGAGAGAGAAGCTATTTCGTCACTACTTGCTGTTAACATTTTAGAAATTTTCAGAAAATGCTCTTTTGGAACAACGATTTTGATATCCTCTGTGAAAGAAGATATCCTCTGCCTGCCTGAAGCATCCTCCTCCCTCCCAGCCCATATCATTTTAAATATGCCTCCTGGATTATACTTATAATCATATTGTAATGGCTCTCATTCTCCTGATCGGCACAGTATATCATTATGTCATTAGCTGCTAGGAGAAAGCGGTCTCAAGTAGGTGGCTGATTCTTGGCGGTAATGTTTTCAAGTAACCCTGTTTGGGGAATTGGGCCATTGCACAGGTGCCCAGGTGTGCTAACATGGGGCTCAATAATATTTTCTGGTTTGCTCATTACGACATGAACTTGGAGGAACAAAATAATTCAATAACAAGTGGTGTCTAAAGCCTAGGCTGCCGTGTCAACAAACTCTAGTGACTTGGAATGTTAAGCGAAGGGAGTCAAAGCCTAACTGAGGTGGCACCTGGTACTCAGCTCACTGAAGCGAAAGAGCTGTGTGTTTGTGACTTGGTCATCACCATCATCACCGGCATTGAAAATAAACCAACCGCAGTAACTTTCATACTAGTTGAAAATAAGGTTCGAAATGGCTATGAGTTCTGCCACTCAATACACAGGCATATACTTTATGGGTAAAGTTTTGTTGTTGAAAGTTCATGGGTCCCTCACATGGTACCTTGACATGAAGTTTATTTGTATAAGTACCCAAGATAGCAATCCATATTATCTATAGTTTAATTGATACATGAAATGAAATTCAGTGCATTTACTGTAGGTCAGAAGTGTTAAGGTTTGTAAAATTCAGACCACAATAGGCAATTGCCATGCAAACAAAATCACATTGGTATGTTTGTTCAAGGATAGCCCGGAACTCCAGGCTTCTCAGTGGGACGGAAAGTGCCTGTTCTCCCACACTCTTGTTCTCATACATTCCTATTACATTTGATCCATTCATTTACATATTTTTAAAAGATTTGTTTTGTGTATATGAGTACACCATAGCTGTCTTCAGACACACAGGAAGTGAGCATCAGATCCCATTACAGATGATTGTGAGCCACCATGTAGTTGTTGGGAGTTGAACTCAGGACCTCTGGAAGAAGAGTCAGTGCTCGTAACCGCTGAGCCATCTCTCCAGCCCCTTCATTTCTATTTTGTCAGATTTGCTTTAACTCAAACTAAAGACTAGATGGTCCATGGGCTGTTACACATGACTGTGGCCAGTGGTACCTTATTAGTCCTTCGTTCTTCATGAAATTTGGTGTGGTGTCACTGCCACTTAAGCATGGCTGGCCTTCTAAAGGAAGGCTTGCATTAAGAAAACTGGAAAGCCCATATGATATCACAAGTAGACTTCTGTCACTTTTAACCTCTTACTGTCCCATCAGTCACTTGTTCCCGCCTTGAGTAAGGTAAAGCATGTGCTTGTGGTCTGTCCCATACAAGTTGAGCACAACACCTCTGAATGTGACTTGCAAAGTCGTCTCCGTGGAATGAGTCCTAGGTTAACAGGAGCAGAGGAGCCTGATAGGAGCCCTGGCCCTTCCTAACTTGATGCTGGATTTTCCATCCTCAGCGCCCCTGTTAGGTCGCAAACCTGGGAATGTGCATCGTGCCTGTGAGTAAGGTGGCAGTGCACTCATAGCAACCCCTCCGCACAGGCGCTCATCCTGAGTGTCAGTATGTCATCCTGCAGAACTCATTGGCAGCTGCGGCCTTACATCTGGGTAAAGAAGCTGAGGCCTGCATATAGGAGGCCATGCAGCACGCATGTGTGTGTGTGTGTGTGTGTGTGTGTGTGTGTGTGTGTGTGTGTGTGAGAGAGAGAGAGAGAGAGAGAGAGAGAGAGAGAGAGAGAGAGAGAGAGAGAGAGCGCTGTGCTTGAGAGCTGCACAGGCTGTAAACAAGATGCTGTCTCTGCTGCCTACACCCATTCAGCACCCTCTGTAGGACAAGGACACTCTGCACTAAGAATATTGTTAACACAGCATTTGGCAAGGGTAGGAAGGTACTTGCCCAGCATGCACAAGGCTCCCAAGTTTAATCCCCAGAGAGCCATCTCTGCTTTAAAAGCATTTGACTACCCAGATTAAAATATCAAGGTTCTCGCCTCCCTGGGGACTGACCGCCCATGTCTCCATGTGGTCCTGCACACAACCCCTGTGGAGCAGCTCCAAGGGGGGAAAGGCAAGCACCCAAGGAGAGCATTGTTTTCTGAAATACAGAGACTAGGTGACAGAGTGGTTGAGGCATGGGGACTGGTCAGCTTACCTGGAGTTCACTGCACTACTTACTAGCTACACATGACATGAGTATGCAATAACTTGGTTGTGGAGTCAGCATTGCACAATGAACTGGAAATTTCAGCAGCAAGGAGGCTACCATTCTTTTTACCATTTGACGGGAAATAATCTAACAGGGTGGCCGAGGTCAGAGCAGGTCACGACAGAACAGAGACTCAGCTGCACACAGGATGTTGGCTCAGCACTGGTCGCTTGCTTCTGTTTCAGGCGGGCGTTGCTTCGGATGCTCTTTGGGTCCCTTCATCTTGGCCTCGGTCAGCCTCGGTCAGCCTTCTTTAATGACGAGCCATACAGCTCTGCATAGGGGCTGCTGGAAGTACAGTAGGCGTAGATGTCCACCCAACACCTCTCCTGGTATCTTGCTTTTATAGCCAACATTAGTTTGTGTCTAAGTCAGCCTTGCCTCCAATTAGTTGAGAGGCGCATGGTCTTTCCTTCATTGTGTGTAAGTGGTATTCTCAAACCGGTCAGAAATCTGTTTCCTGCCCAGGCTACCTTTGTAGGTGTGGCTCACATTCCTAGCCCAAAGGAAGATGATGGCCAAGTCTTTTAATGGCATCTGGCAAGATAAAGGTGTGTGGATCAGCCAGGGCTTGGTGGCCTCCTTGGCTTGTATTTATCACAGAAAGAAGAGCTGACTGTCTTTAGGGCAGTTCAGGTCCATGTCTGACATTGAATATGTTCATGCCCTCGCACAGGCACTTTATAGGAAAGCTGAATAATTTCTGGATTCCAGCCACTGCTGAATTGTAGGGTGTGTGTGTGTGTGTGTGTGTCCTCAGTACCACTGGTGAATTCTTAAAAGAAAAGTAATTTTGCTTGTCACCTAGGGAAACTAAAAACAGTTCAAAATAAAGCAAGAGCCGGTTAGTGAACTCTTCTTGCTTTTAAAGAATGAAAGGATCCTTGTACAGGTCCTGGGGGTTGGGAGGGTCCTGCACTCAACATCCTTAGCAACCAGGCAGCAGGTTCAACTCCTCAGGAAAAGTCCTTGGTTGGTGACCGACCCACCCCCACCCCCACCCCCACCCCCAGGAAGCTGCCAGGTCCAGGGTAGCTGCCCCCTCTTTTGGAGTCCTGGCCACCTTGTGGATTACAAAGGATATTGGCTTTCTCCAAACTTCATTGCACTTTGTCTTTTCATGGAGTATATGCACTGGCAGTGGAGGGCTCATGTTGCTCCCCCAAATGATCCCCGTTTTGTTCAGCAACACCAAACTTCTCCACTCGCAGTTCATTTATGGCTCTGATGAGAGTGGTGTTTTTTTTTTTTCCAGGAAACACACATTTCACTTTTTGACCCAGGAGCATCTGCTAGGATTTTTTTTTTTAATACTACTTTGGCATTCTGAAAGTGTTAATGTCTTTCATATCTGTTTAATGCTATTTAGGGATATTTACGATCACCTCTTGGTTACTCGGGGTAAAGTATGTCGCAATTTTTTTAAAACAGACAGGAAAGCATTCACATGAGGAAACAGATTGCTTTAAACATGTGCTTCCTGTGACAGTAAAAAGAACAAATTAGATTTAACACTGTGTAATGAATGCAGAAATGTGTACATTTAAGCTTTTAAAAGCTTTATGTTCAGTTTTGGTCACAACAGAAAGTGAGTCACCTGAACAAACAAATCAGAGGAGCCCCCAGTCCCAGTGTCCCCAGACTTCTGCAGTACCCAGCAGTTGCACCCCTTACCTTAGGCTCCTTCAGCACTCACAAAAGGGAGCCTTGGTGCCGCAAAGGGCAGGAGAGAAGACGGAGGCATTCTACGGTTTCACGAGACTACATTCTGATCCTACGTTTTTAGTGCAGAGAAACCCATATGTATTGGGAAGAGAAGAATCTGTTACTGGCTTGCCCCCACTCCCTTCATAAGTAGTAAAGAAACACACATACACACACACACACATCAAAGAGACAAACAAAAAAAAATCCTTTCCTTTCTGAACCCAACTATCGCCCTGCTTTTCCTGGAAGAAAAAGAAAACCTGATACTCACTTGCTAGCATTTACTGCAATTAAATTATGGAAGAAAAGGCTTCCTTATAGAACTCCCTTCCTTCATGAAAGCTGGCTTGCAGGGAGGGGCTAGAATCTGAGTTCCTATTTCTACCTCGCTGCAAAATGCTGAACAGAGGGCACGAATCCTGACCCCAGCAGAAGAGACACCCGTGGCCACTTCTGCCTGCGCACCGCAATCGGTGCCTTACTGTTCCCTGTGTTTTCATAGCTAAGGGTTTGTGGCATGCCCTCCATCTCTCTGGCCAAGGAGGGCCAGGACAGAGTCCCTCAGGGGAGGGCACATAGTTTGGGGACATCTGACTCTCTTACAGCACATACTGAGGTACTAATATCAAAACAGACTGCTTGTCGTCGCGCGGCGGGGCGGTGCTTTTTTTGGCTGCCGTGGTCGAAATGAAATGGGCAAGCTGTAGTCCGCTTGGCATCCGAACGGGCTAAGGGAAGCTGGGAAATGGGAGTCAGACTGTGAATGCAAGTAACAGCCAATGGTTAACTTCCTTTTTGTGTGTCACTTGGCAGAGATGAGACTGATGGCGATTTTCTTTTCTTTCTTTCTTTAAAAAAAAAAATGGGTGAGAGTTCAGTGCCCTGGGAAGAGCCGTGGAAGCTGTTATTGTGTTTTTTTTTTTTCTTGTACAGTTGACTTGTCTTGATTTCTTGAGGCCAGTACAGATGTTTCAGCAGCCAGCATCAGGAGATGGATCCATGGCTGTCAGAGGCAGTCTTTAGGTGCAAAGGTGATCAGAGGAGAGTTGGTCCATGTAAAGTCTTGCTGCTGATCAGTCCTGGGAAAGTTCAATCCTCCAGAAGGCAGTCCTATGCCAAAACAGAATACCCTGTACTTCAGTGAATGCTCGCAAGTACACAGACACCCGAAGATATTTTTAAATTATCACTAGTCCACATCCCTCATTTCACATTAAAAATTCAAATCCATTTTGAACTCTGGGAATGCAGAGCTAAAAGGGTCAGATTAGATTCGGCTAAAATGACCTCCTGACTCTTTGAGAGGCTACTGCTCTTCCTTTAGCCACACTACATCTTTGAAGATTCTGGGGAACGTGTGATAGAGAACTCCCAACCTTTTCAAGATTTTCCTGGTATATCTCTGTTTGCGGAGAGCTGCTCCCAAAGTCGAAAAGAGCGAGTTGCCATCTTGAGGAGGGAATTGCATGTTTAGTGAGCACCAAATGGTCTCAGTGTTAGTCTGGAATTCTCAATATAGCCGGTTGCTTTCAAATACTGTTTATTCCTCTCAAAACTTCCAAACGTTTACACACGATATCAGGAAAGATGACCAACTCCGACAACCCCAGGAGCAGGGAACGAGGCTTAGAGATAGAATACCATTTGTCTGATAATTAGAGAGCATCTCTTAAGAGTTCGAGAGAATTCTGATTAACCTTTCTGTTCCCACATTCTCACATGAAATTAGCACACCTTTTAAATTATTATCTAGTATTTAAACACTATTTTTTTTTAGTGTTCTTAATGCAACAGGTTCTAGAGACACCAAAAGTGTGGTGTAGGCTTCAAAAAAAACCTTCATTTTTCTTACATTTTAAATGTTCTGTTTGTGCAAAATTTCGAGAATCACCATAAGGGCTTCTTTGCATTTTTAATTTAGTAACTAACATATGAATAAATTTGCATATTAATTAGTTGCAGATTAAATCATGCATACATAATTGCCTCCTTACTGTGTTTAATGTTTGTCAAAATCTCCAGCCTGGTTTGATGGATGTCGTATGAAAGATTACAATTTGATGTACCCTTGGAAGTATTTACACCAATAATGCTAGATTCTTAATAGCAGAATTCTCTAGTTCTACACAGTTACTAATAAACATGTAAGATAGGTACATGTCCCTTTGACTACATTTTTCTCTTTGCACCAAATCATTTACTATTCATAATCATTAATGCATCTCCTAATTATACAGCATATGTCTGTTAACCCTTTAGTTCCCGATGTATCCCAGTAGCACCTTCTTTCTTTTCCTTGTCCTTCTCTGCAGAAAACCAAGTATTTGATAGAATCCAGATGACACCCTTCACTTATTTCTGTGCTTCTGTGCTGCTGTGTAGAAACAGCTCCCAGGCCGTTTATTTGAACACCCAGCTAAACATCACCTGAATACTTTTATCTTTTCTAGCTGAAGACCAACAAATGACCTGTGTATCCAACCCTCATAGCTATGGGATTTTCCTCTTTTGTCAATTGTAAGAATAATTTGTGAATTTCAGATACTTTATATGAAATAGTTAGAACGAAGACATGCTGCTAGCACATCTGTCTTATTTAGGAATAGAATTAAAACAAGTAAAATTATTTGGTATATTTTATTCTGTCCTAAATATTATAATAAATTCCATGTCTGATCAAAAAGTGGCTGTGATTATTTTGTAATAATTCGGAGATCTTTACATTTGAAAATGCCCACAACATGGATGCTCCTCATTTGATAAAGTACAAAACCATCGTTAAATATTCATTAAAAATCAATATTTTACTTATTTGGGTTTTTAAGTTTTATTTCATTCATGTCAAAAGTAGACTAGGTTTTCCCCGCTTCTTTAATATGTAAGCTGCTTATCACACTATTATCCTACATTAATGAATATTCCTACTGTGTAAAATATTATCCAAAATGAAGGTGTTGATGTCATTTTAATGTGAAATTTATAGTTAAATTCATAACACATAATGAGAAATATATATACACAGTTCTGCTCCAATCGTATTCAAGACTCCTGAGCTACTCTGGTTTATATTTTGGAGTATATAAATTTTAAAATTAACTTTCAATTTAGTTTGAAAATCTGGAAAATGTTAATTCATTTGGGCACTACCATTAAAGGCCGAGGGAAACTAAGGCCCAGACCAATGACATTGCTGCAGTTGTATAAAGAATAGATGCAGCAAAGGCATGGGATGCATTTTGAGAAATCTGTTTTAAATATGAGGACTTGTTGACCAACTCTGAATTCCACAACGGTCATAATATGTGACTTGTACCTGCTTTACCATCGATTGTGTCACATTTATATGCCTCATAAAGACTACAGAGATTAAAAACGAGGCAAACATAAATGGCCGATTTCCTTTATTTGAGTCTGACATAGGAGAAATAATATCCCTTGGTCGCTTACCTCAGGAACGTTTCCTTTCTCATTACAAGGCAAAAAAAAATAGTTATTGATTTAGCAAAACATCATTTTGCAGCATGAAATAGCACATTAAATTATTTAGCAACGTGAAAATGAACCGAAAGCTGCAAAACTCATAAAAGGAAGCAAACAGTCAGACCCGAAACATATTTATCCACAGCCATTGTGCCTAGGTAATTCAGGGCATATGGTATGTAAATGATGTTTGGAGATCCTTGCCAAATCTGCACACAACGGGATAAATTAAGGACAGGTTTCCCTGGGTGTCAGTCCCATGACTATGGCCTGAATGCTCTCTGCTCCGATGTGTGTGCCTTGTTCTTGGCTTTTAGCAAGTACGGCACTCGCATTCAGTGACGAAATCCGGTCCTTAGCCGGCTTCTCAGGCGTTATTCGTAATTCCCCCAAAACTGCTTTATGATTCAATTTAAAATATAGCACCAGTTTGCCAAACTTTCCTCTTGTTCCCACATTTCAAAAGTAAGATGTGAATAATTCATCAGTATATGTTTGGATACGAAGCCATATTTAAATGGATCTTCTCAACAATGGAGATGAAGCACTTCTTGGCTACTGAACTGAGAAAGGCGGTCCCAAGTTTGACTTTTTCTTAAGGTCAGGATAAAAGTGTTTTCTAGAATAGGGGGTAAATTGTTTTGAACATTTACAGATTATAGTTCCATGTGAACCTAGTCACAATTTATGAATTCAGCTTGATAATTCAAATAATTGTTAGCACTTCTTTTATTTTTGAATTACACTTGGAAATGGATGCTCTCATTTCCAGAACAGAGAAGGCACCAAACCCTTCTCCATTTGCAGTTCATTTTCAGGAACCAAGAGGTTGCGCTCTTTCCTTCTTTCCTAAGCTGGGGGTCTCCGTGCGTGAATTTTAATGCTTCATTTATCCTTTTTGAATAATCTTGGAACAGTGTGATTGCAGATCCCACCTAAATCTCATGTCTCATCCATTACAGAACTTGATTATTTATTGGAATAAATGTAAAACTTATATCTTATAAATAAAAGGTATTCAAGGATGTTGTATTTATAAGATATTGTTTTACTGTGAAGATTGCTTTGCATGAATAATTTTAAAAAGATAGTGTCCTTAATTATGTTTTTATTTGAATTAACAATTTGGGCTATGCCCCTACTATTACCACTTCATTTGTGAAAAAAATAGCATATTGATAACTATGTAGAAAACAGAAATAGGCTTAGTCCTTATACATTGCTCTGCAAAGCGGGTAAAATTAGAGAGAAAATACTTGAGGTCAGCATCAATCAATGCTATTTGATATCAATTCCAAGTTTATATTAATGCAAGTGGTTGGGAGTCTAAGGAGTGGACCTAATTCCATAGAGCCTATAGTGGGTGAACTCCAGGCAAAGTTATTCTGTGGCTGTCCCTCACTTCATTGAAGCTACTATGCACAGCTGTGCTTGCAACTCAACAGCAGAGAGCAAGGCAATATTCATTGGAAAACAAGGCTCATCTTCCTTTCAACTTTATGGAGAACTTGCAGCCTCCGAAGAACAACAATGGAGTAATCACAAGTTGCGATTACAGAGCCCAGATGAAATGAATCGCACAGGAGGATGCTGTGGCGTGGGTTTACTTCCACAGTAGAGGCATTGTGAATGCCAATGGGGTAACCATCACTGCAATGCAGGCTTAAGTGACAGTCTTTGGACTAGATAAGAAACGAAACACCTGTGCTTCATTCAGAGACGCTAAGGTGTGTCTGGAGATGTAAAAGAGAGTTGAGATTTTTAATTTCAGCGAGGTCTTATTACTGTTGTTATTGTTGTTGTTGTTGCAAAGTCATAAATAATAAAGATAAGGGATCTCAATTGTGGAAAGTTATTTTATGAGTTGTTTGATTCAAAATGATTAGCAATTTAATTTTTTTTTTAGAAACAAATACGAATCTAAAGAGAGAGAGAGAGAGAGAGAGAGAGAGAGAGAGAGAGAGAGAGTTAAATGGAATTTACATCTTTCCAGACAGCTTGGCATGTCAGGTATAAAACTCTGGCAATTTCCTCCCAAGCATCGGATAATTTGGGCTTATGGAGGCAACCTGTACAGTTGAGAAGTATTGTATTGCTTCTGAGTGTTTCTTCGGCTGTGACATCAGTAAGTTAAAGAGACTTTCTAAAAGATTAAGCCATAGAAAAAGAGCCTGGTGTAGCGTTTGCTTTCTGACACAATATTCTTAGTAAGGGCCATTGACAGTACATGGCTGTGTGTATCCACTTCCTGTGTGTTAGGTAGCTTTAACCCAGTAAGCCTTTGATAAGAGTTATGGCTTATGTGTATCCATATCTGAAGAGTATTCCATGTTTGCCTTTACGGAATGTTAGTACCACTCTTATATAACTCTAGTAAAACGTTCTACCTATAATTCTAGTAGAAAGTGCATCACATTATCATATTTTATCATATTGTCAAAAGACGTTTAAACTCCCCCAAAGCTAAGAAACTGCCATTTAGTAGACGTCACTTTGCTTACATCATCACATGAAACCCACTTAGAATGGAATCCTTTTAAAAATCAGGTATCGCCTAAAAACCAAACCAAACCAAACCACATATTCATTATACGCCTACTAAGTGCTAGGCTCCTTGTTGGTGGGCGACCATCATGAAGACTTATGCAAATGACCTTAGTTGTTGTCTTTTAGGATACGTTAAAGAGGCCCAGTACCAGTCATGTTCATTGTAGACTAATAACTGCAGAGGTTATATGACTCTTAAAAATCCAGTGATTGCAGTTACATCATAAATAATATAATCACATCTCCCATGGTAGCATACCATGCAACACAGAAGCAAAACCAGCCATATGTCACTGTAATTATTGTTGAGTTTCTTTGTTATCAGCATGTTTAACAACGAGACAAAAACATGAATTTTTTTTTCTATAGTGCCTAGAATCTGGTTAATAGATTGATTTGGCAAAGAAAACAAGCCAAAATGAAATATATGAGACTGGTATGTTAAGACCGTTTATTCATTGTTTCCCTCCACAACAAGGAACAGTAGTGTCCAAGAATGTGAGAAGGAGGTGTCCCACTCAGGGAAGGCCTGTGAGCTGGAATGGCTAAGGTAGACTCTAGCTTGAATAAGGACAGATGACTCACTGAGCAAAACCAAAGACTCCATGAAATGAACAGGAGTATACATCACACATGTCGTCGAGTGACCAAATGACTGAACAGTGTTGCCTTTCAAAGTGACAATGCATGTATCCATTTTGGATACATTTGGATACACGTCTTTGGCATGTTGCTGGCTCTGTTAACTGCTTCATAGAAATGAAGGGAGTCGAGGTCCTTTCCCTAGTGCCCTTTAGTGAAGCGTGCCTGTGAAGGAGCATGCTCTCTGTCAGCGCATCAAATACAACGTGTCCCACCTCTCTATCTCAGTAGCTCATTAATAGAAGCAAGAGAAAGACCCGACTATGAAATCAATAATAATGAGAACATTTGAAAGCTAGTGGAATAGCTACCATATAATTGTGTGTTATCAGTAAAAGTAGCTTTGGTGCTATTCATTTTTTAGCTTAATAATATGCAATTATTTTTAAGAAGACATAATTCTCAAATTGAAGTTCTAGCTAGTTAAGCTGTGTTTATCTGGCAAACCTTCTCTCTGAACTTGAATTCTTTTGTTTCTCTTTCTTTTGTTTTGTTTGTTTGTTTGCTTGCTTGCTTGCTTGCTTGCTTGCTTTCTTCTTTCTTTTTGACAGGGTATGTAGCCTTGGCTAGCTGGCACTCACTATATAGACCAGGCTTTCCTCAATTTACAGAGATCTGCTGGCTTTTCCCTCCCATGTGCTGGGAGTACAGATGTGTGCAACCACACCTGGCAATTTCTTTCTTAGAAAAAAAAATTGCGTAAATTACATCTTACTCATCTATTTCATGTGTGTGGCATGCTAGGCCTGCAGAGGTGAGGGGGCAATGTTCACGAGTTGGTTTTCCCCTGCCACATGGGTTCTGGTGGCCCACCTGACAGCAGGTGCCTTCACCTGTATCTCTCTAGCCCTCTTAACTTGACCCCTTTCATTGTGGAAAGAAGAGAAATGAATCTGTGGCTAGTGTCTTTCTTTCTTCACCCTGTTAGCAAATATGTTAGAGCTCTGATTATGTGTCTGTGACAACTGCAACATTGCTGTGCTGGGGCAATGACATAGAGGCACGATTTATTTAATAGCAGTTCATGTTATTCAATATTTGTGGAATAACAGACGTATCCCAGAATGAACCTTATCTAGAAAGGGCTGCCCTTCATGGTTCTGGACTGTAGAGCCTTCCAGATCCCGCACACATTGTGGCCACAGTCTGTCTGTTTCCCAAAAGTCACCGCAATTATCAGAGAGGCTTTTCTTGGTATGAGATCGAAGTAACTCTCAATTTCTCTTCTATGTTTTGAGTTGATCTTTCTGAAATCCTTTATTACAAAGCAATGTTGTGATTTTAGGGATGATGGGGAGCTTTCAGCTTTATGACTTATTTTCCATAAGAAGAAAAAAAAAGATTTAGTTGAACCCAGAACTTGTTCAGATTTTAAAAGGAAGTGAGAAATTCAGCTAGCATTTGCAGTTGTGTTTTTGTAGATTCTGCAGCTTGTCCAGTGAATTTCCACATGGGAAAGGATGTTGTTTGTTTTGTTTTGTTTTCAAACAGGGTTTCTCTATGTATGCCTGGCTGTCCTAGAACTTGATCTGTAACCCAGGCTTGCCTCAAAATCACAGAGGGCTGGGATTAAAGGCATGCGCGACCACCGCTTGACATTAAAGTCTAAGTAACACAAATACAATCAACTTATTTTTTTTCCCTTTTTCATATATCATCATTTTCATTGTAAACTGTGTAAACATTTAATAATTGTACTACTGTTTCTATTCAAGGAATATGTAATTCTTAGGAATCTATATTTTATGAGGTAAATCTATACATGTTTTACTATCAAAGATATGAGGAACCATTAACTATATGCAGCTTAGTATCACTACTAACTCTGAAGGGTGCACAGTGTCTTCACTCAACGCGTAAAGCTGACAATCTCCTGTGTGCTGTTCTTTCTGATCCACCCCTTTGCATAGTCCCTACATATTTACCTTCGAGTACAAAGGTAACCAAACATGACTTGCAAGGCCTGAACAAATGTCAAAGTATGTGCCATATCCTGTAATAAAAAATAATTGACCAGTTATTTTAAGTCATTTTTCAACTTAAGTATTTTATAGTCATGTACAGAGAAAAGCAAATGCTGACATTTTGGGAAGTGAATATCCTGTCAAGCAAAATAGAGGAAACTTTCATGTCACTGACTGGGAAGCAATTTCTTTGCAATTTGGTACCAATAACAGTGATGCTAAGCTTGGAGAATGGCCCCGTGGGTAAAGCCTGTTGACTTGAGTTTGATTCCTAGAGCGTACATGGAGGTAGGAGAGAATAGTCTTCTATAAGTTGTCTGCTACATACATGTACATGCACATACATACACACACACTAAAAAAAATATTTTTTTTAATTTTAAAACATTCTACTAACCTCTTTTAAATTAGTTATTTTTCTCAGCCATAAATGAAGAGTGGTAAGACCCTTGCTCCATATTCCTTGCGAGCTGTCACCACACATCATAATTAACTTGATCTAGTGTTCAGAGTCAGCATATGTCAACATCAAACTTTTACTGAGCAATTCTTATTTTCATGTTGTTCGCGTTAGACAAATGCTCAATTGTTTATTTCAGTTTACCTAGCAGTGGCCCAGAATTTTTCTTAACTGTGCCTTAACTCTTACAGAGCATTTCTTCTAAAATCCTGGAGAGATTTTCCTGACACGTTGCTGAAGGGGATGCAAGTCTTGCCTCCCCTGTGCCGCTGTGGCCATACCTGTGTTTATGTGTAGGGAGAGGACTTAAGATCAATGGAACCAAAGGTCACCCCCAGGTCATTTAGCATGGAGGAGCACAGAGTTTAAAACAGGGAGGAATCACTGCCCAGTCCAACCCATTCCCTCGCCCTTAGGGAGGCATGGTCTGTTCCTGCTTCCTCCTTAAGATGCTGTCAAATCTAGATCAAATTGGCTTCCAGTGACACAAGAGAGCATTTTAAGCAGAGTCTGTATAAAACAGGAATCTGAACTGGACACTTGAAGGCCAGTATGGTGCTGGCCTTGAACATTCTCTGCCTTAGAGCTCGCTCACTCTTATTACCTGTGTTTCTATTATAGGCACTGTCAGAGATCGCCCCTCCAGTATCTGAGATTTGTTTGTTCTCTGTCCGGCAATTTGCCGTTCTCCTCACTCGATGATGTCAAACTATTAAATGTAATCAATGGAAACCTCGGGAAATTGCTAGAATCCCACTCCAGAGGGGGTGGACAAGCCCTAGACAATTAGTCTATTTTGAATGAAAATTACTTGCATTGTGGTACTACCCCCACTCTGATTATTATTGAGCAATGTACTTGGAAGCCAAATATCTATTCATAAGTTTGTAAAAAAAAAAAAAAAAAAACAACAAAAAATAGTGTGTTGTTTTGCTGTTCGTCCTGTGTACAAATTCCAGTGAGCTTCTTCGTCAATCCATTTTCAGTGGGGAAAAAAAAAAAAGTTTTCAAAAGTAGTTCTTTAGCCTAACAGATAGACTCAGAATTTCTCCCTTTAATTTTGGGGCCTGTGCATCAATATGAAGAGACATAATCAATACGGAGAGACAGACAGCCGTTCTCACATTTCATTCAGTTGAGACCTGAGGTCTGGCCTGGGGCTCCCAGTCCAGGAAACAGCAATCTGAGTCAACTTCCTCAACCCCTGTTTTCATATTGTCCAGTGTGACGCTTCCTCCTTATACCAAAATAGAAGTGGTTGTTTGTAGAGGGTGCTTAGAGACATGCTATGGGTCACAGTGTATTAGGATAATTGACTAAAAACAATTTTTTTTCAATACTTCCAGAAGGAAGAGACCGAGAGCATAGGGAAAAAAAAAAAAAACAGAGTGAGTTTCCTCTTAAATAAGATGTCCTCTCTCCGTGTTCAGAAGTATTGTTTGTGTTAGCTTTCGTAATTCCACTTAGCATTTGAGAGACCCGATGGCGTGTCTCAGTGTCGAAGTTACTCACACTTGTGTAGCCTGAGGAGAGGAGATTTGAACTTCTATGGGCGTCTACCCTACAGTTTCCACCAAGATCAAACAGGCCCGTCTGTGTCTTCTGCTCCCACTAGCTGGTGTCCAACTATCTTATCCTATAGTAGGTTAGCTCAGGCTGGTCAATTTGTACGAGGAATGGCATCTCGGACCTCTGGCTTAGTGAACTGCATAGCCATTGAGATCAGTTAGTTATGTAACTGGCATGCTCATGGGATGCTTCTCCACATCACAGTGAAAGTGGGTGGGAGGGTGGAATGGTGAGTCCAGCCGGAGGAAGTACACAGGATCCGGGGACCCGGCTTTCACATTGATTCCTCATGATCTGTCTGTCTCTCAGATAACACGCCATCCACAATGGGAAAGGAGGAATCTCTTTCTCCAGAGGAGGAAGGATAAGGCCCAATGGTCAAAGTCAAATATTTATGGAACAAATCTGATTCAAAACCAATATTTTTTTCACTGCTTACCTTAGCAATCAGTATGGAGTACTTAAAAATCGATATGACTATGAGCTATCTTGTCCAGCCATGAAGAAAATAAACATTTGGTCATGCCGTAAGCTATTTAAAAGTCTACACATGAGCCCAAACCATAAAAGAATCAAGTTGAAGATTACATAGGAACTTACATCTAGGAAGTCATGGTAGAAATTCAATTCCATAGTCTCTGCTAATATTGTTAATATTTGATTTATTTGTATAGTAAAAGCTACTTCCAAAATAAATTCGCATATCTAGTAGCCTATATTAACTTCTAATTATTATTCCATGAGGCATTTTCATGCCACTGAAATAATTGTGTGGCTCTTACTTTATATTTTATTTTTTTACATTCTTTTATTTATTGTGTGTGCATGCATATATGTCTGTGTGCCCTACACAGTGTGAATTTGGAGATCAGAGAACAACATGCAGAAGTCAATTTTCACCAACATGTGGGTAACCAGGGATCAAACCGAGGAAGTCAGGTTTGGTGGGAAGACCCCTTATGTGCTGCACCATCTTATCAGCGTTTACCCAAGAGTTATGAATACCGTATTTATTTATTTTAAATAGATTAACTTTTAACTATTTAACTATTAAGATAGCTTTTAACTATTTATTTAAGCTAAATACATTCTCTTAAATAATGAGATAGTAACTAAATAAGCATTTTAATGAGAGAAAAACATTAAAATTGTTTCTTTTTATTATAGCCTTGTGTTTAAGTGTGTGTGTGTGTGTGTGTGTGTGTGTGTGTGTGTGTTGGGGGGGGTTGCACATGAGTGCTCACAGTAGCCATAGATTTCCAATGGCTATGGAAGTGTAGTTACAGACAATGTTGAGCCACCTGAAGTAGGTACTAGGAATCGAATTCAGGTTCTCAGGAAGAGCAGTATATGCTTTTTGAACAATCTCTCTATCCCCCAAGAAAACATTTTTAATGTAGACCTCTTCATTGAGAGTATTAGTATTAGTATTAGTATTGGTTTGTTGAGACAGGGTTTCTCTGTGCAGCCCTGGCTTTCCTGGAACTCACTTTGTAGAGTAGGATGGCCTCAAACTCAGAGATCCATCTACCTCTGCCTCCCAAATGCTAGAATTAAAGGTATGCACCACCAGGCTCACCTCTTCATTGCTGTTTAGAGCACATAAAATATTTTACATTCTAAATACCTCAGTATCAAGACAGAAATAGATGTAGACAGTAGTTTATCAGAGTTCACTATTTGATTGCAAAACTGTCTTAGTCTTCCACTCATCCCAGCAAATGAGAAAGGACAGAAAGAGGGAGAGAGGTAAGGGGCAGGATAAAGAGAGAGGGAGAGGGAGGGAGAATGAGAGAGACTGACTGCTCATGTCTGTGTGCCTGGGAGTCTCTGTACCTAGCTCATTATTTTGGTAATTAGATCTTTAATAAAATTGTATGTCATCACACCCAATAGGATTTTTTGTCACTGCACTTTAATTTGGATATTAAACATTAACCCCTAATTACAAGCCCTCAGAGCTTATTCAAATTTTTCATAATACAGCAGTCCATGTATAAGCATTTCCTACTTAAAGATCCACATCAACTTAGCTCATGAGTTCAATCTCTCGGTTATAGTGACTCCTACTGGAGAGCGAATGATACAAATGCACTGCCTTCTCTAACATCCTTTCTCAGTGGTTCAGAGCAGCTTAGACAACCTCCTCCTGCCACCGTGCAAGATCTGCTCTTCTTCTAATTTTACATACAGAAGCATACTTTTGAATGTTACGGAATCATCAGAAATCAACGTTAAAAATCTCCTGGTACAGGTATACTTCTCAGACTAATGATCTACAATTTCTAGAGAAATTGTGAGTAGGTACCTGCTTGGCTTTGGAATTTTATGCTTTTTTATCTTTTCTTTTCTTTTCTTGTTAGTAAGCTTCCAGACCATAAGTCCTTTCAGGATGGTGGTTATTTTCTTGCACAGAGGAAGCGGGGAGAGGAGAAAGTGTTCTCTCACATGCAGCTGATCTGCTGGGGGAGCTGTCTTCTCTCCTTGAAGTTCTGGAAGGAGCCAGTGTTTGACAAAAAGCATGCAGCTAGCACTCACACCTGGGCTGTCTGGCTTGGCCAAGATCCCTCTGCTGTAGAGCAGCAATGGTGCCATTCCTATACCCATAGTCCCACCCTCCAGTGGAAGCCTTCCGGGTGTCATACGTTGGTTCGTATAGTCTGGTTCTGTTGCTTTGGTCTCTTTTTGGTTTATAAAATGTTATCTAAGGCTTTTCAGTTTTCGTTCCCTGTCTTGGAAGTGAGATGGAAATGCCTCTAACAAGGTTCCTGTTGTGAGAGTTAAAGAAGCGAAGGTCCCTGCTCTTTAAGCTGCTTATCCTTGCAGATGTATTGAGTATTGTCTTCTCACCAAGAGAATTAATGGGATAACTATTTGCCAAATGTGGGGATTTTATGTATAGTCTTGCTTATTTTTTTTTGTTTTGTTTTGCTGTCAATCTCTGGATTGATATATACCCCCATCTCTTAATTCATGACATTTACCTAATTCAACTGTGCTACGGAAAAAGCAACCAGCATTGTAGAAGTAAACAATACACTACGTATAAACTTTAACCTGATTAGTGACTTAAACAAGAACAATAAGTTGTCATGTTCCACCAAGTTATGTGATAGGGGCATGGCATCCTTTCCATGAGACCATCATGCATCCATCCATCCATCCATCCATCCATCCATCCATCTGTCCATTAATTGCTTAGCTCATATTCAAAACCACCCCACTTTATTTGATTAGACATGTATTTGTGTAGTAGGTTTATTTAGACAATAGTGTTATATAAGTTTGCACTTATTTTTCTTGGGGAAAATGGTAGAATCTCCTCTAATATGATCTGAGGTTGGGAGTGTTTTTTCTTCCTTCCTTCCTTCCTTCCTTCCTTCCTTCCTTCCTTCCTTCCTTCCTTCCTTCCTTCCTTCCTGTAACAATTTATTGTCTAAGTCTTTAAAATATACAGAATTGCTACTACTTGAATTGAAGCAGTAATCATTAGTCATAATTTTCATTATGTTCAAGAGTCTGCTTGCATCTCTTGGCAGCATGGTCATGTCTCTGTCAGGTAGAATGTTTACCTGTCTCTGAGTGCTCCATCATTTCTAAGATGGAGCTTAACTGGAAGCTGGGAATCACCTAAAAGGTGTCTGTGGAGTGGTTGAATGAGCATATTAACCAAGGGTCTGCTTTCAAGAACTGTAGGGTTTGGCTAGTTACTGGTTCAGTTATGTAATCCATTCACCCCCACAAGATCTTACTGAATATCTCTCTACCTTTCTGGGACTATTACACCATTGCCTTGGGAGTGTATGCGCAAAGAATCCCCAGTTTTCTGTGACATGGTACATGTAATGTTGCAAGCACCAAATGGGCTTCACTTCAAATATCTAGGAACTCTTGGGGGAAAAAAAATAACAAATTGTCAACTAGATGCTAGAAGAAATAAATGGTATTGACATCTTTTAGTAATCAGTTTTATTATTTAATAAATATTGATGGCAAGTTTCACCATCTACTGCGTTCCCAATGATGCTTGCTAGTTAAGTACCAGAGAGAGAGAGAGAGAGAGAGAAAGCTGGGCCTCTGTTTAGCCTGGCTGTCATTTCAGTGATGAAAGGGGCCTCAATGCTAAGGTCCTATTTGTTAAGTATACACTGATGCAAACCAGTCGAAGGCCTTACAAACTGTCTGCTTAAGAGCCAGACTTCTTTTTAAATTATCACAAAACACGTGGATTCTTGCATACAGCTCCAGTCTGTGCTCGCCCCCTCCCCACACACTTCACACTCAAGACTTATCACGAATGATATTTCTGTCACCAAGACATCTTCAGAGTCTGAGATTGAAGAACTGTCTCAGTTGACAAGGCACTGACTTGAGTTCTTGTTGAGTGACATGTACTTCAAGGGCAGCAAAGTAAAACCCACACACCACTGGATGACAGTGCATCTTGCCTCCCTGGGCATCATTCACAAAGAACCCTTCAAAGTTGTACATCTTTATTTACCAATACAAATGTGCACTTTTGAAATGTTAGAATCTTTTTTTTTTTTTTTTTGGCATCTGCTAATGAATCCTAAAAGCGTAATGTTCTAGTCCTACTTGAACTATTTTTCTTCCACATGCCAAGTCGAAAGACCTTAAAGTCTCTTTCACCTTATCAAATTAAAGTATGTAGTGGTATCCTTTCTTAAAGAAATCATATCTTTACCTTTAAAACTATGCATTATAGTCCATTGAAGTAAGAGTTTATATATAATTGATGGAGAGGCCTTTACATCTTTGCAAAACGTGCAAGAAAATAGATTTAATGAAGATGAAAAGAGGTAATTGTTTATGGAAATAGTCCAGAGCTCCTAGCAGTCACACCCAGAACAGTAGGTAAGATCTAGAGGCAGTCCACTAAATGAGGGGTTTCTCTGACAACAACGCAGGGACAATAGCGACAATCCCACCCCCACTTCTCTCTCCAAATTCCAGCATCCAAGTTCCGGTTTTCCCACTGTGTCCTGTGGCAGTGGGCAACCTGGCTTTGGGTGTTAACACTGAGGGCGGTTTAAAAGGGTACAAATGGAATCCTGTCAGATTGACAACTAACTGTTCTAATGAGGAAAAAATCCTCAAAGCATGAAATTTGAATGAAATGTGTGATTATAATTCAAGTACTGTTTACACAAACCTCTGGGGACCTTCCGAATAAATGCAGAGCAAGTGAGTTAGACAAACCTCTGGGCCCTGTGGTGTGTGTGTGTGTGTGTGTGTGTGTGTGTGTGTGTTTGTGTGTTAGTGTGGGGGAAACTTTCCACCCTGAGCTAAGCCTCTACTCTTCAGTCCACGCCAGCCCTCCGTTGTCTATTAATACTGGATGTGTTTTGTTACCGCGTTGAGTCGTAAGGAAATAGGTGCTTTGCATTATTAAAGTTGATTCTGAAGAGTAGATGTGTGCTCAGTGGCATTTGCCTCGGCATATGCAAATGATTTAGTTTCATTTGGGATCAATTCCCAGAGGCCCTCCTTTCCTGTGGTGCTCTGAATTTGGCAAGCTCAAGTCAGCCCATCTTCCCCCACCCCCCTTCTTTCCTTTCCTTTTTTTTTTTAAACTCTCCTTTTGTTAGTTGATATATTTTTCAAAGGACAACAAAAATATCCACCACCACCCCCCCGCTTGGTAGAAACCTTGCAATTCTATTGTTCAGTGACGATCAATAAAGGTGAAGGGAGGTTTTCGGTTTCCTAAAGTTTAGTAAAATTTAAGTTTACCAAAAAAAAAAAAAAAAGTGCATGGAACGCTTGTTAAAATATTTATGCAGAAATCAGGCTCCTGGGGCGAGTCAAAACTCTGGGAGGAAAAAAAAAAATCGTGGTCTCTAAGGTACCTTTTTAGGAATTGACAGCTGTGAGCTATTGGTAGATTCGGACTTAACCAATAAACTTGCCTTAGAACCCAGCAAACCAGCTTAAGTCGCAGCTGGGTTCTCCATTGCCCTGACACTCCAGACTGCAGAGTGTAGTGTGTGTGGCTTTGGGGTGCTCAGCCCTAAGGAAGGGACGCCTGGCTTCATGGCATTTAGCTAGCTCGCTTTTGTCCACGCAGCCGGCTGCGGCTTGGCGAGGTGAAGTTCACCGTCCGGCGGCCACCCCTCTGCCCCGGGTCTGAGAGCCTGGGGCTGGCAGAGCCCTGGGCCGGCCGCTCGGTTACTCTGTTTCATTCCGCAACCCGGTTTTGTAGGTTGTTGACCAAGCAGCCAGAAAACACTGCCCCCTCTCTCTGTTTGAGCGAGGTCAGAGACGTGGTGGGTTTTTTTCCCTTCCTCCACTACGCCCCCCCGCCCCCCCCCCTTTCTCCGAATCGAGTTCTCAGGCAGCTGCGTACAATGCTGGGAGCTAGCCAGCAGCAGAGACAGATGGCAGAGTTATTAGATGTGCATCGTACGATTCCCTTCCTGCCACTCGCTTTTTAATCAAATTAAAACAAAAAAGAAAGAGAGGGAGAGAGAGAGAGGGGGAGTCAATTAACCGCATTTGTATTCTGCTCAATAATGGACCCTGTTCCACTTTTACCCTAAGGCAGTTGAGTGGAAATTTTAGAGAAGAAAAGGGGTGCCTAAAACAAAAAAACAAAAAACAAAAAACAAAAAAAAAAAGAGGGAGAGAAAGAGAGAGACACACAGAGGGACAGAGAGAGACACAGAGAGAGAGAGAGACAGACAGAGAGAGAGAGAGAGAGCGCAGAAGTGAAGCCTGCAGGAATTTGTAAGAATCGGCATTATTCGAGGAACTGAACTGATAAAAAACCCTCGGAAAAGTTGCAGCGATCTCGAGTGCTCGGCTGCGGCGCTGCACAGGCCGGGCCGCCATCCAGCCTGCGCGAACTTGAGCGTCTGACAGCAGCGCCGGGGCCTCCCCCGCCCGCCAGGAATGGTCTCTTCCTGCTTTGCATATTCACCACGCTTGGCCCGGCCATATGGGAAAATGCAACTGAAGGAATTGTTGTGAAAAAAGGGACAGCGAGTTTGAAATAAAAGTTGTTAGAGTGGTACTGAGGAGAAAAAAGAATCCGAGGCCATGTACTGCGCATACACCATCCCGGGCATGGGCGGCAACTCTTTGATGTACTACTATAATGGGAAAGCGGTAAGCGAACTCGGGCTGCGAGGGGCATTGGGGACAAGTTTTATGGTCACAGGGATGAGCCTTCTAGGCGAGGAGCATTGTTTGCTAAGTCGTGCAGGACTGTCGCACCTTTCTCGGTACCATGAAATATTTAATATCTGCGAGTCCTAGGATGTTTCTCTTGCCTCCTTCTTCTTGCTTTTTGCCTTTCCCCCAGTAGAGACCCAGCAAAGCTTTACAAAGCCCCTGAAAGTAGATCCCAGAGAGAAAGTTTGCAGTCAGGTGAACTTAGGGGGTTGTACGATTTAAAATAATACTAATTTTTAAAAAAGGACTTTTGGCAAAATTCTTTTTGCTCTCAAATGATTGGAAAGAGGAGCAGATTATGAAGAGAACTGAGAAAACCCAAGTTAGCCTGAGAGAAAACTGGGGGTAAGTTTCACTCCGGGTTGAGGTTTTGTGCTGTCTAAAGGCTTACTAAGTTGGAAACCATGGGGAGTGGACAACGGATAAGAGATTAAAATAGACCAAAAACTTAAAACGGACATATCTGATGGAGTAGATTATATAAGCTTGTTTTTTAAACCAAAAAAGGAAGGGGGGGGGATAAGAATCTATCCGTGCATGTAACAATATTACAAGTTATTTGTGCTGTGTGGCGTTTTCCTCAATTTCTCTTCTTCTAACAGAAAGGCTTTATTGAAGTGGGGGGAAAGTGTCTGCTATCTGTGTATAACCCCAGCAGAAGGTTTTTACTTGCCATCTGGAGGTTTACTTTATTTTATTTTATTTTTTTCTTCGCCTGGGCCATCCCTCTGAAGGAAAAGGATTTCAATATTTTGTAAATCGGTATGTGGTGCTCTCAGGAAGAGTTGGGCAACGGAGGAGTAAAATTTCACCTTAAAATAGCCAAAAACGGAGATGGCCGTGAAAAGCAGCCCTTTATGAACTGCTCTCATGTAGTATTTTGAACTTACATTTGGGTTGATCTTAATCAGAGTGTGATACTTGGGCCAAACGAAACCAATGAGAGCGAATTAAATGTGTGTGTGTGTGCTGATATATGCATGTAAGCCTATATATACATATACACACACACATATACGTAAATATGCGCAGATGTCTGCATATTGCTTATTTCTGGTGGGCTACAGTGGTATGTATACATATACAAGAGCTTTCGAGTGTAGCTTAAGGAGTTTAACAGTCATCCAGGTCTATGAACTATTCCTTTTATTTTGAAGTATCAGTAAATCATCACGAGTTAATATTAATTATCCCTTTAGAATCCCCCTTTAAAGAATATTGCATGTAATCAGAATAGCAGTTAAGTGTGGTAAATAAACTTGGTGTTGAAGTAAAAGGCTTATGTTCTAAATTGGTCAGTGTTTAAATCTGTGACTTTAAATACTGGGCTTAGAGAACTCAGTTTTTTTTTTAAAGAGAATTGTATCTGAATTGCAATTGTTAAAGGTTCCTACCTATTTAAGACTTTTGCCTGTGGCCTCTTAGACATTCCCCACAATATATATCATAATATTTCTATTGATTTTTAAAGCCCCTTTTGGGTAACTTCACAAATCCTGTTAATGTGATCAGCAAACATGTCTGTGAAATAGTAAGGTACAGCCCAGGGATCTGTCGCCCTGTACAGTAAAGAATTATATATTATATAGTGTATGCATATGCATGAAAAGATTATATGTTATGTTAGACATTACAACAAATATATGTTGTGGGTTTTAACCTTAAAGATTACCAATAATGAATTTTATAGGCTGATTATTAGCTTCACATCTTAAAGAGTTGCGTTGTCAAGTTTTTACTTAAGACTCGGGCATTTGGATTTCCTTGTGGCCTGAAGGAATTTTTTTAAGATATGTGTTCCATCCCTACAGCTTGCTAGTTGCCTCTACCATAAGAAAATGCTGCCTATGACATCATATCACTAATATGCCCTCGCAGTTGCCAAATATTTTGGTTGTTAGATTTTTTTTTTTGAAAGGATGGTACTCATAAAATCAAGATCACTCTGTCACAGGAAATGTATTTATAGGAACTGTTTTAAGACGTTTATTAAAAACAAATCTGGTGATGTGTATCTCTATTGATTCAAACACTAGAAAGAGGCAACTTGTACATACATTATATTTAGGGAAAATAGCCATGTGGAGCCTCAGCAGAAACCGTGGAAACCACGGATGGTCACCAGTGCTTAGATTTAACTTGGTGACATAGCCAGCAAAGTCCACTTGTGTGTGGTCCACAGAAGGCCCAGTTCTAGACCATTTTCCAAGACACCCTCGTGCATCCCCCAGGGAAAGGGATTTTTGTTTATTCTACAGTGTGCATTGTACTGCCTCTACTTCTGCATTCAGCTGCGTTTGGTTTGATGCCAGACATATTGTGGCGATTGTGTACGTCATGCATTGATTGGTCAACATGTCTATGAAAGCGACTTTACCTTTCCTGAATTTTGTTTGTCTGGGGTCTGACTATTTGTATCGTGTGTGTGTGTGTGTGTGTGTGTGTGTGAGAGAGAGAGAGAGAGAGAGAGAGCACTGTTTTCCAACTTGAACTGTTAAAGCTTGGCCCTCTATGGCACAGGTTTCCTTCTGAAGACAGCCCAGCACTGAATTCCTTCCTTTTTTCCCCAGTGACAAGTCAATTACTTGTTTAAATTCAGTTTGAACTCTCTGAACTGAGAGAGGCTGGAGGAAGCAGGTTTTTCCCTGTGAATAAACAAAAGAAGAAAACTGGAAAACCCTTCCCAAACACTATGATTTTTAGGTTGCAGCAAGAATACAGAAGAACATGACAATGATCTTTTTGAACCAGCAAACACAGCGTTTGTAAAATCTGTTCTTCTCCCACTACCTAGCAGGAAAAACACTTTAATCAAATGATATTTTGGGACAGACAAAGGAAACGGTAGATGGACTCTGTCACCTTGGGATAGAAAGGGCCCCAGCTACAGATGCCCAAATTGCTGCCAGGCTCACACGGAGAACAGTGATTTGTCCTTAAGTATGGACTTCATGAGATAAGACCTTAAATAACCTTAACCCAAGAGCTCCCAAAGAATAAATCTTGAGTGTAAACGAGAGAGCATTTATAAAACTCGGCTTTGCCTTAAGGGAGAGGTCAGTGATCTTGGCCAGTCATTTTTGGTGTGATCTTTTTTTTCCTCTATGAATTACTACCTTACATGTAAGTGAATCCCAGTCTCAGCTAAATGACAATTTGAAGGAATTATTCTTCAGCTATCAGAGAAATGTTTCTGGAAGAGTAATGTTTCTTTTGAGTGTTGAGAACTCTAGCTTAGGTCGTCAAATTGTGTTACTCTCTTTATTCAGGCCATAAGACATACTGGGCTGGGCGTTACTTAGGGCATAACCTGGCCTACCCCCCCAGCCCCCCCAAAAAAAGCTAAAAGAAAGCTAGAATTCTAGTCCTAAATTTTGTTTGTTCCCCCCCCCCAAGGTTTACATGCTCATCAAATTTGAATTTTAATGAGTAATTATTTGGTCAAATTCCATAGAGCTTAAAAATATGGCAATTCCACATAGATAAAATTCTGGCAAATGAAATTGAAAACAAAAGTGGTAAAATTCCTTCCTAATGGTAATTTCCAATCACACCATAGGCTCTCTCGGCAGCGCGTGCATGTGTTGAGCCGTATAGAGAAACCTGTGATTATTCTAATTGCTCTTTTCTGCTTCATCCTAACAAGCTTCAAACCGTGTTTCAAACTAGTTGTTTTGAAATAGTTATTTGTCAAGTCATCAGATCTAAGAAGGCGAATGAGAGCCAGGGCCCCGTGTTTATAGTCCAACCGTTGGTCATATTATGCAGGCTTTTCATCTTCACAAAGTTCAAAGGCAAAAAAAAAAAAAAAAAAAAAACGAAGCGAAACTCTTTTTTTGATATTAAGGCCGCCCAAACCCAGAAACATCGGAATCACAGGATCTCTCGGCTCACAGTCGTTCTTGGAACAAAATTCACCTATACACAAGTAAAAATCACAGTCAGCAAGTCTTTTCCAAGCTCCGGTGTGAAGGGTTCACTTCTTATGAATTTGCCATGGAAAGAGGCAACATAAAAAGATGAATATCTTAATAGCACCAGAAATAACATTGCTAAGTACATTTTTAATATGACCTTTAAAAAAAATATCCTGGCTAGGGCAGTCCAGATAAGTAAGTACCAGGCTTTAAAGTTTTCCATAATGTGTTCACTATGCAACTTGAAGTTGACATTTTAAAAGTTATTTTAGAAAATTATTATTTCAGAACCTTGGCTATAAACAAAAGGAACCAGTATAAATTTATTTTAATTAAAAATATTTTAGTTGCTAATACAAAGGAAAAATGGTTAGATCACAAACCTGATTTTTTTTAGCTGCCTACTAATGTTAAAAAAAAAAAACAATCAAAGAAAAAGCATATAGGAAAACAAATACACACACACACACACACACACACATATATATGTAAATATACATACCTATATAGCTTACTATTTGGTATTATTGACATACAGAACATTTGAATTGAGTGATTTTAAGATAACAATAAAATTGTTTTCCTGTATGTACTTACTTTCTCAAAACAAAACTATGTTGATTTTGTTCAATAGGTTTAAGCTGGTAAATATTCACCAGACACTTAATCTTGATACTGTAGCTACCTCTTGCTCAGCTGTCTCTGATTAAATTTCCAAAAATCCCTGCTTGAGAGTCACGGATGCCAGTTTGAACATTTTTTTTTTTCCGGGAGGCTAATTTCTTAGGAAGAAAATGTGTATGTGGTTCGATTTATTTAACCCCTGGTTTCTGGTAGGTTTGAATGCTTTGACACTTGGGAAGCATCCGGCTCCTAGCACTAGGTGATGGCACTGTCTCAGGAGTCAGAAGGAAGGACTGGGGAGCAAGGAAGGAAGGGCAGGCAAAAGAATGGTCAGGGGAAACCGGGAGGATCTGGGTGGTTGTAACCACCTTCCCAGCTGACAGACAGGAAATTGTACTGCGTGCTTCCTGCCCCTCTGTGTACTTGAGTCACAGGAAAATCCTCACTGCCTGGTTGGTTATTGCTCCTCCATTTTTTTTTATTTGTTTTTATTTATTTAGGTGGGTTTTTTTGTTTTTGTTTTTGTTTTTTTGTAAAATTGAGAAGGCACCACGGAGGCTTGCGGATAATTATTTATTTATTTTTCTCTAAACCTTACTGGTCAAACAGCTTTACCTTGTTTTAACTGAAGACATTATCAGATTTCATCACTGGGAATGAATGCTGTGTGTGTGTCCATTCCCAAACCCGCTTGAAACTTCGGGCACGTTTCTGGCACGATGGAGAGATGTTGCTGTATCCTCTCTTTATGGTGGGCCATGTCCATGCTCAGCAGTCTGCCGTAGGAGAGTCATCCCGAACAGAACCAAAGCCCCTTAACCCCTGACCTGGTGAGAAGATATCAATTTTTAAATAACGACTGGGATACATTTAAAAGTTGTTCTAATCGGGGCTTACTTTTACCCTGAGAAGAGAATTCAATGGGAGCATATGTTTGCTCCATACAGCAAGCCTAAATGCTTGCCACCTAGCACATGCAGCAAGTGATGTTTAGCTGTTTTTTGTTTTTATCCCCTCCAATACTGCTGGACTTACACAAAAGGCACATTTGCTCATCATCATTATAGAAGGAAGATGATGGAGGATCAAGCTTTTTCAAATTTTTTAAGTGTCTCATTAGATTTTTATTTATTCATTGGCCCTCAATACTTTCAAACATAACTCTTTAAGATGACACGGGGCAAAATGAGATGTGATAAAAATGATGAGCGGTGACAAATGAAATCCTGCCTTTTCCTCAACCACTTACAGACAGAGCCCTACAACAGCAGTCTGTATTACCCCCCCGGAATCAAACGAATACTGTCAAGTCGGTGGGAGACAAGTTAGTAAAAGAGTCGTATCTTGAAGACAGAGGTGACGCCGGAAGTCACCACTGGAGCTTGTAGAACATTGAAATCCCTGCAGACTTCTAGTTTTTAAATGGATAATAACTTCTATGGTGTGTTATCATATCATGTAAGGCGAGCTGCAGAAACGAGCCTTACATTTTTGTTAAGCAACGTGATGTTTTCTATTCCGAAGAATAGTTCTTAAGGCTGATGCCCCTCCCTTTGAGGACATTATGGGAGGTGACACTAGGCTTTCTTCATTGATGTGCTGGAGATCTCTAACTCCCAAACTGCAACTTTGCCTTCCCAGGTGTGCTTGTGTTACAGCGCCACGGTCCACTTAGAATATTTAAGTTCCATTTTTCTGATAATGTTGACCCAAACCTTTCCTCATTTCTTAGGGATGCCTGGCGTTTTCTTCCAAATGACTTGGAAGGGAGCGGAATAGATGTAATGTTTTGTTTGGAGGGGACACCACCTTAGGCCCAGTTCCTTCTCCCCCAGGTTGGGTTAGAGACTGAGCTGAAACACCTGAGCAGTGGGAAGTGTCAGCTTCCAGACTTGCTGGTCAATGGCAACTCCACTGCCATCAGGCCCGGATTTGGTGGGCACCCTCCAGGGACCTAGAACTGCACCTTCCTCCAGGCCAGCCTACACTCATTTTGAGAGGGGGCTCATTGGGGTAATTGGTGGGACCAAGTCGGGGAGAGTTGAATTCCAGCTGCTTCCTTTGTGACTGACCTGAAAAATGAAATGACTGACCAGGGATGCTAAGGATGGAGGCTTAACACTCGACTTGTCTTTTTCACCTCCACAAACCTAAGGGTGAGATTTATAAAGTACTGAATGAATGACTGCACCAATAATGATCCTACTCAAGGGGGAACTGCTATGTTGGGATAAGCTCACACAGTTGGTGCATTTACCAACCACAGCCTCTTACTGGAGCCCAATAAAGTCTACCCCCGTGTGGAAACACCCCTAGTTTTTATTGTCAGCCATCCAGTGAACATGCCATGGGCTCTCACCTCTTCTTGGAGCCTCACCCCTTTGGTGATATTTTACCATCTTAAAATATTCATAATGGAACACATTTGAAAGACACTAGATTCCTACCTCCAAGAAAGGAAAAAAAATATGTAAGTGTGCTCTGGACCTTCTCAGGCTCTAAACTGTGCCCCCCCCCTCCTTTTTTTAAGTAAGGAAAATAACACTGCATTCCTCAGTAGTTTTTCTAGCGAATAAAGCAAATTAAATTGATGTTACATGCATATTTAAACTCCATCCAGTTAAGTACTGACGTGATTAAAATAATCAAATGTATTACTTAAAAAAATTAAAAAGGATAAATTCCGCACCCCATTATTTTATTGACTTTTAAATATAAATTGCAGAAATGTTTACATTCCTAATGGCATTATTAAGATAAACTGACAAATCAGAGGGGGAAAAAAGTTGATTGGCCAGCACATTATTATTTCTGCACCTGCTATTACAATCAGAAGAGCCTAGCAGGTCTGAGCAGGGTGGATGGCTCCCCCCCCCACCCCCTTAGGCTTCCTTTGTGTGACTGTGGGGGTTGGGATAAATGTTTAACAAGTGTGGTTTCATTTTGTAGTGCCTTGGTGTGTGTTGTTGTGATTAGACAACTATAGAGTATTTCGCATAGCTTTGGAATTAGTGTGCAAATAATAGAGGCCAGCAAGGTTGCCCTGTACCTGGTGTCCTGAGCCACCCCAGGGAAAATCGGAAGGTCAGACTTCTACTAGGAGTTGTCCAGTGGCTGATATGGCCAGCTCTTCAGTTTTGTCCTGGGCATCTCTAAGGTCTGGAAGAAATACTTTTTAAAATATTAATCCTTAATACTGTATTCATTTTATTGTGATTACGTATCTGCCAGGAGGTTAGAAAGACCGGGAGCAACGTCTGTAAAAAGTGTGAGTGTGTAACGTTGCCAATGCTTGCTTGAAGCATCCCTCTGTTTCCTTCTGCTCTTAATCGGGAGTACCATTTTCCCACCGTCTGACTTAGTGTCTCGGTAGCAGGGATGGCAGTATTTGCTGATAGAATTGTAGACTTTTGACAGCAGCACTTATTACAGCACAGTTCTCACGAACCAACTTCCGCTTTGTGCGCATGGCAGGATAATTGACGCTCAGTCCTTGTCTTTTACTGTATTCAACTCCATTTTAAATATTCTTTAAGAATTCCATTCCATTCACTGAGAGGCAAAGGCATTATATTTGGATCAAGAGGGAAGAATATTGTCACATGCTGTGGCTAGTCAGAGCTTTTAAAGAGCTGGATAAAAACCCCACTACTTCCTGAACGACGGTGGTTACCACCAAATCACGGGAGTTTAGACTTCGTCCTATAATAATTGGAATGCCCCGACTTTAATAACACTTAATGTGGAGCATGGATCCCACTTAATCCCCTCCTGTCTTCACAGCAAAATGTTTACATAAATGAACTCTCAATTCGATATCGACTATTTAGCCTAGTCCCTTCCAAAGTTAATACTATTTCCATAATTAAACATGTTTGGCAGTCACCATAGGGCTACTTCTTAAGATCCGTGCTCAGCCCTCCTCTTTTATGCCATCTGCCTGTTAGGTCAGCAATGAAACAGGAGCCTGACTTTAAAGCACGTGAGTTCTTGGTCATTGTATTAGACAGTCTGCTTCAGAGCGAGCAGAAGACAACATCCCACCATATTTTCATTTTGTTGTATTTGCAACAGAAATGTATGTGCTCAAATCGGTTATTTTCAGCCCATGACAGCTGTGATATTTAAAATGATCACAGCTGTTGTGACTTAGAATTGATTTTTCTATTAACACCTGAATTTAAAAAAAAAAGCCCTTTGCTGTATTAAAAACTTAACTGTCATGAGTGTAAAATTAAGTATGTTGATATGAGTCCGTTGACCTCACTTCGCAGAGCTCTCAGCATGCAGCCAGCCACTGGGCTGCAGGCAGCGAATGGGCAAGCACACCACAAACGAGATGCTGGGTGTTTCCACGCGGTTCACTTTGCGAGGGTTCGTGTCATGGCAGATGCTCCTGGCGCCACTTTACAGTGCCAGCTCTGCTAATAAAACCTTTTAGGATTCAGTTTACTTAATTAACCCCTAGAAAGATGACTTACAGGAATCATTATGAGGACCTGACCTCTGTGCTGCAGAAGCTGTGTTATCTTTCAGAGACAACGCCTAGAAAGGCAAAACCACACTCATTTGTCCCTTGTGAGGACGGTTGGGTTTTATGGCCTTCTCCTCCCCCACAGATAGAAGGAAAGCAGGGTAGTGAAGAAGAGCCAAGTCATTACCTGCGCAGCTTTAGGTGAGCCCTTGTTTTTTAGAGATCTTGACTACATTTTGGATCCCCACTTTGCATATCCACTAAACAAACACCTTTCAGGTTTGTGAGTCCCAGGTTCCATTGGTCTCTTCAGATGTTTCTAGTCCAAAGTCAGTTGGTTATTGGAGCATTGATGTAGCAACGGATTGACTACTTAACAATGCAGCCATTCTAGGCCTCTTGGTGTAGCATGCAAAGCTTACGGCTGGCCTGGTGTGGGATTATTGATGAATAATAGTGCCTTCCCAGATGCATTGCCAATGGGGAGAAATGGAGATTAAACTCTTTGGCTGGTCCCTCTGCTTCTTGCCTTCGTGACTCAATCAGAATTGAAAGCATGGCAGGTTTGACTGTGATAAATGTATACCTGGATGAGGGAAAGAATGGATGGCTGGTGGGTGGGTAGATAGATTATGTAATTAGACAGTAACAGATAATGCCAATTATTTATTGCTCAAATTTGTTTATTTATCAGAAGGTTAGGTACAATGTATCAGTTTGGGTTTTACATATAGATGAGAGCAAGTCAGTTGGAAACACTAAACATCTCTGTTACATAATCAAAGTGAGTATGAAGCCCATCTGCAAAGTTCTAGAAAAAACCCAGACTGCTGACTTGAACGCTAAGTTCCCAATATCACAGTCAAAGTGGTCATGGGTGTAAATGATTTTGCTTGGTTCAGAGGGCAGAAGATATTTCTTGTAGACATGTTTATAGAAACCCTCAGAAAATGCAAATGGGCATTGGTTGCTGACAGACTCCGATGACAAACATGAATCTCTAGTGCAGTAGCGCCTCCCGGGGGACAGGTGAAAGCAGCTCTGATTGTCACAGTTATGGGGAGACTTGGGGGGATGCTACCAGCATGTGGTTCTAGAGCCCAAACCTAGCACCGTGTACAGAACTTCCCCTTGGCAGAGCAGAGGCAGACAAGTCCTGCTTTAGACATGTTGGATCTGGACATTTGTAGTTTATTCTTGCCATGTGAGCCTCATGTAGAGTTCCTTCCTGCCTTCCTTCTTTCCCTCTTCCCTCCCTCCTTTTCTCCCTTCCCCCTCACTCCCTCCCTTTCTTCCTTCTGACCTACCATCTCTCCCTACTTTTCCCTAGCCCTTTCCTTCCCTTCACCTCCATCTCCTACCTTTCCACTTCTCCTTCCCCACTTTTCCATTCTCCCTTCCCTCTTTTCTTATTTCTCTCCCTCCCATTGTCCTTTCCCCTTTAACCTTACCCTCTCTTACCCTCCAACCAATTTCCTTCTATTTTATTTCCTCTTGATATATCATACTATGCTCTATAATATTGTTATAAGGATTTCCATGATTTACCAAGAAAATGTAATATTTGATTTGAAATATTATATAGTAAATTATTTGTGAACTAACTGGAATGACTTCAAAACAGCTGTTAAACTGTGTTGAGCCAATAAGGAATATATATATATATATATATATATATATGCACATGTGTGTATGTATGTATCATATCTCTTAAAATATTGGGAACTCCATCCATGTTTCTTGTTTTATCTTTTATCCTAAAAGCAGTACATTACTTTTATCCCCAAAGTACATAAAAAGGAAAAAGGGAATTAGCCTAAAGAATAATTGATAATGATATAGACATATTTGAGGGGAGAATTAAAGATATTATTTGAATATATATGTGTATACACACACACACACATTTTCTACATCAAAAAAAAAAAAAAAAAGATCATAAAGATTAAAGTCAAGTAAACCTGAGGAACTCTTTAGATTTCCCAATAATGCAGGGGGGTTTTGTTATGGTTGTTGTTTTTGCCTCTCTTCCTGGCCCTGCTCAATGTCCATCACTACTGGAGCTTTTTGGCTGTGATTTAGAAAGGGATACCAAGACCTAGGTTGGCTTCTCTAGTACTCTGTGCAGGAGGGTGACAGATCTGATGGCAGAGTCTTAACACCTGCCAACTTTTAGAACCCAGAACACCTCACTTCTTAGAAGCCAAGTTTCAGAGTTGCCATGTCTGACAGTAGCTTGTGCCGCCCTTCAGTCTCTGCTTCAGGCTATACAAGGTTCTTCAAGAGTTGACCAAAGTAGATGTGGCACAGCAGCTGGGCAGTTCAGATTCACGGTGCCGAGAACTTCTTATTGTTTAGTGCATTGGTTCAGGGGATTGCCTCTGGGACCCCGAAATCACCTACACCATGCTGTACTGAGGGCTTCCGGGAGCCCCGAACACCTCAGCCCTGCACAGCTCTAGTGAATTCCCACCCACCAACAACTAGAGAATTAGCTTTGGCTCTGCCTCTTTCTGAGGTGCCTGTGAATTTGCCCTACATTGGCTTGAGGGGGGGGTCATGTTGTCATATTGGGTGGTACAGAATTGTTTCGATTCGTAGCGAGCAGCTACAGAGATGTCATTTGACCTGTCGCCATTCCACGAAGTACAGGTTACCATTTTGATAAATCCATTTATTTGAGCATTTCCATTTATGGGAGATGGTGGTTGTTTTACATCATCAATTAATTTTAAAGAAATGCTCTTTTACAGATCATTGTCCTTGATTTTAATTTTGATTAAATACTGATTATCCGTGTTAGGTCCTCAGTATTTCTCTGATATTCTGTAAACCCAGTATAATCGTTTGAATAAATCTAAAGCAATATGCTTATTATTGCTTTCAGAATGTGTTTTGTAAAAAGGCCGGTTATGTGATATTTGTGTATTTATAGGTTATGAAATCTTTGTAGAGTGCCTTTTCTTTCATGTTTAGGCAGCAAGTACTTTAAAGCTGTGATAAAACCTAGACTAACTCTTTCATTATTGTATTAACATTTGATAAAATACATCTGTAAGCCTTCATTCCTTCAGAGAATGCTCTCAAGTTCTTCCCCAAAGTAACATAATCTTCCTGCATCCCATAAGGCAGGTACTCCAGAAGCTGCCAGCCCATTTCAAAAGCGAATACTACCCCCGATGAATGGGCTAGCTGCTAGCCACGTGTGGCTATTGCCATTAAATTTAATGATGAAAACTAGAAACGAATTTTAAAAATTAAGTTTCTCAGTTTACACCAACTACATTTCAAGTCCCCGGTCTCATGTCCTTGCTATCTCCATTTTGGCTACGCGCAGGGATCTCTTGCACCAGTCTAGGAAGTTTTGTTGGGGAAATCCCCATGTGAGAAATGGAAGAACCTATGAGTTACAGAAGTTGCTCAAGGTCACATGGATCCTGGAGAGGTGGAGTCCCTTCCGCCATGTATTTCAGTATGCCTGTTTCCTTAACTTCAGATAAGATGACATCAGTGCCCCTTGTATTTTACTAGATGCTCACGCCAATTATATGTGTTGCTCTTTAATTGAAAGTTAGCCATTGATGTCTAACACGTCTTTTTCACGGATCGGTCCCTTCGCCTGTTTACATAGAGCAGGGACTTGGAATCCCCTTCCTCCACCTCAACCAATGGAACGGTGAAGGACAGGATTCACCCACCATGCCTTAAGACAGCTTAAGCTTATTAGCTTATTAAAGATGATCAATACATGTTGACATGAAGACACTCCAATAAATGTGATGCATCTGACCTGCACACCCATGTCTCTATACAGTACGACAGAGATCTTCACTGGAAGGCTCTCCTGAAGTTCACAGAAAGCAGACTACTCTTGTATTGTTGTTCTGCTACAAGGTTACAGTTTTCTGAAAGTAGATGATATGCCTGTTCAGGTGTTTATGAGCACAGGGCACAAATTCATTAGTTCCATTGTACCTCATACCTTTCCGTTCCTGAATAGACAGTGAGGAATACTGACGTTTCCCCACATCGCGCAGCTGCGCAGACTAGGTTCTTGGCACATGCTCCCAGTACTTTCTTCTTGGGCTTATTGATAGTACCACAAGCCCCGGTTTCCCTTAGTAATAATCATGGTGTCAAGAGGCATTTGCGCTCCGTGCGCTCTTTCAGTTTGGACCACATTTCGTTCCTGTAATGCAAATACCACTTTAAACTTAGCAATGCCAATTTGCATTAATATTTTGGTTTCATATAGCTAGCTATTGCATCTCAGAAACAAGTGCATTTTAATGAGTACTGGCAGAATGATAAAAAGGTTATTCATTAAATACTATTGTAGAAAATACAGCAGTTGGTTGCCAGAAATCATTAAAGCCAAATATAGTGTGCATTGAGGCTCTGAGGATGCCCCTCTTTAGGAGTGTGCGACCCTGTGGGATTCAGTGCAAGAAGAATTAATGCTATTCATGAAGGCATGAAGGGTGGGGTTAATTAATACAGAATACAAGCCAGTATACCATTGACACCAGTGTTGATTTTTAAGTTTTAAACATATTTTACGTTTTTTTGATATCTGTCATGAGATCATAGGGCATTGCCTCAAAATTAATGCAAAGGACTTTTGACAGTCAGAAAGGCTGAGTTGAGAAGTAATGTGTGTTCTTAAAGCTTACATTTTTGGTCTTAAATCCGGAGTGGAGTTCCCGCCCTCCATTTTATGATTTTTTCCCCTCCCCTTTCTGGAAATGCTTTATGAGAATAGTGAGCAATGTATTTTCTTTCTTTCTTTCTTTCTTTTTTTTCATTTGCAGGGTAACATAGGGAAAAATTACAAATTTGCTACTGGCTCTTTAGAAATCCTCTACTTTTAACACATGCGCTCTCTCGCTGCTGCTGCCATGGCTGTCATAGCTTGTGGTTCCTAATTATAATGAGCTTTTTTGGTGGTGTTATTGCAGTTGTTTTTCCCCACACCCCCCTCAACTCACTTTTCCCAGAAGAGAGTTCCAAGCCTTTGAAAATTCTCATGATTTTGCAAATCCACTCTATTTTTGTCGCGAATACAGGAAAGTTAAAATTGGCTGGTCGGCTGCCATGTTTTGAATCCAATTTTAAAGCAACCCTTTGCAACCCGGGGAGTGAAACTGACATCTTTGTATCTGTAATGAAGATAATTACACCTGCAAGGTGACATCACTAGCAAAGTGACAAACGCACTTGAGAACCGAGTCCCCTGTCTCCTCTGAATCCCGTAGACCACTTTTGGCATTCAGTTCTAGACACCCCTTTCATGCCTGTCGTTTGACAAGTTGCTTTCAGATGAATCTGCTAAAGCTGACTGACACGGGGTTAAATTAATTCTTTTCTTTATTAGTCGAAGTGATACAGACCGTTCTTGGACTAATGTAGCTTAATTAGTGGTCAATTAAAACCGAACATTGCTGAATTGAAGTTCTTTGATCAGAGTCCCTGGCATGGGCTCTCTTTCTTTAACTAGCCACCATCTTGAATTCATTTGGAATCAGTAGTATAAACAAGTTTAAAACTGGTTCTTTTATAAGAAAGTCAGCAGGCTTGTATAGCTGCGGCTTCCTTTTTTTACTTCTGTAGGCGGCAATTCAAAGGCTAAATGAAAACAGCGCTACACCCTGGGGGGGGAGGGAAATACATTTTTAAAAGTAACAGTAAGTAGTCAGTAAGCAGTCAGTGCCCCAACCCGTTTATCTGTAAATAATTAATACGCGCTTCCCCAATATAAAGGACCCCTCCCCCAACTCTCCCGATAGAGAGCCACAGTAATAATAAAATGTGAAGGGCCCATAATCAACCTACCTGATGTCTCTGGCAGTAGGGAAGGGTGACTGCTACAGAGATGGGTCCTAAATTCCTTCTTCATTGCTCATGGGATAATATTTCATCTCTGTGCCTTTGAGATTGGGTCTGAGATATCATGTAAGTTGGTTGTGGATTTCATCATTTCTTTTAGAGGGAGGCATGGCTGAATTCATATGAGGGCTGAGGGGTAGAATTCTGCACTGTCACTTGGTTTAAAGTGTCTAGTGCTTTTGGTAGAGTGTTGGTGCTGCTATTCCCCCCCCTTCCCCAAAAAGGAGGTGGGAAGGAGAGAAGTTACTGCATAGCTAATGCAGCCTCATCCGTTACCCTGTGCCCTGTCTTAATATTTAAAGTACATACACTGCTCTTGTCTAAACATAAATTGATACCGTTCAAAAATCCTAGGTTTTGAAAGCTTATCAACCTGAAAGTACCATAGACGATGGCATTCAGTTGATGCTGTGCACTTTAAAGTATTAATTAAAGCCACTAGTTTTTGTACTACAAACCAAAGTAATAAACTACAAGGAAAGAGTGAGTTGGCCGTCCATAAGTGGCCTCTTCTGGATTGGTCTCAAGAAGGAGAAAGGGAGAGTGTGGTAGTGACCAGATACTCTCCCCCCTCCACAACAAATGATAAGATTTTTGTAGTTTTCGTTCCATATATCCAAAAAAATTAGAGTTATAAACTGTAATTAAAATTAAAAACTTCATCCCTTGACAGAAAGAGAAATTGTTTATAGTCAATGCGCCTTTCAGCGCTCTCTCTCTCGCCTTCTCCCTAAAGGGCTGATTAGGAAGAATAATTGGGGATGATAGCGGGAGGAAGACGACAATTCCATTTAATTAAAGATAATTTATTTTACTTTAAATTGGTGATGTCCCACATGAATAAGAGTAGATTTAGCAGATAGATTTATTAATGGGTACTGACATCTCAGTTGACAGAAAAAGCAAACATTTTCTTTCTTCATTGTTTTTATTGCGTCCCAGCACCTGAAATTGCTGTCAGCCAGCTTCCTCCGCTGCTTGTCAGAGCTGCAGGCTTTTCTACCAAATATGCAATTACTGGTTTATCACTAAAACCAACTTGATCCTCTCCGAAGTTTTTTTTTTTAAATAAAATTAAATTAAATTAAAAATTAAAAAAATCAAGCACTTGAAAAGCTGTTCAAGACCCCAGGACTGACAGGAGAGAGCCTTGCTTCTCAAAGGCTGTTTACTATTGCAGGTCTTCACTGGGGTTAGTGCTCAGAGTGGGCTGAAGGCCCATCACATCACCACTGGTTGGGGACAGCACACTCGAAGAGTCCTTCAAAGAGGTTGTACCTCTAGCATCCTGGGTAATGAGGGACAGGACAGGAGTAGTCTGCAGAACACCCAGGTTTATTCCTGATGAAGACACTGTAACCATTAAGGCTCTTGGGGGTGTGATTCTGTCGCCATTATCTCCTGCAGCTATGAACAGGTCCCAGAAATTAGGGAGGGGAGTTTTACAGTTGCAAGAGACTTCACGCACCTGCTTTCTTTATATTCTTCCCAGCCTGTAATGGCTTCTATAGAGCATGTGGGGTGGGGGCAACATTTATAAATCGCTCTGTGCTTCTGACAAGCTTGTTCTCCCCAGCTCTGTTTGTTCCCTGCTCTGCTGCATCGAGACCAGCACTCAACGCCACATTCCGGGAGTCCAGCCCCGTGTTTTCTGTCCATCTTTCCTGCCCACTCCCCTAGTGTATTTCTTTCTCAGTGGGATTTTTCTTTGTATAAAGTGCAGGTCCTGACCACTTCTTCCTCCGTGGGCTCCTCTACCTTGACATATGGCTGTGTTACTGTCCTCTGTCGCTCCCCTGTTCATACATGTCCTCCTTTAAACCACAGCCTTCCCTTGCACTCGTGGTTCATTTCCACCTCCACCTTTCCAGCTTAATATTTAGAAATGAGTTCGTAATAACCAGTGTTTATCCAGCAAAGGGGAGGTATTAGATTTTTTTCTTTTCCTTTTGAGGACTAGGAATCATAGTAGAGTTTTTAAGTTTTCTTTTAACAAGGTGCTTACGTGTTGTCCTCTTCAGCAAGCTCTTCTCAAAATCAACGTTAGACCAATGGTGTTGCTTTTGAAGGATTAGTCCTTAGTAAATATTGCTTCACACGTTGTATTAGCCTTCCCCTCAGCCAAAGCATCTTTCCCCGTTTACCCTTCCAGTGAGCCTGTTGGTGTCTAAGATCCGTGCATGACCCATGGCTCCTTCCCCTTCCCTCCATCTCTTCTGTTACTCTAGTCCGAGATTCATCTTGTGTCTTTTCTTCCTCTGTGATTATCGACTCTGTGACACTTTCTCTCCATGAACTCTCCAGAAAGCAGCATCCTAGGTGGACTGTGGGATGTCTGCACTAAATTCTAAATTGTCTCCAGAGCTGTGCAGCCATGAATCTAGGTAGTAGGGACATGAAGTCAGGCATTCAGCTAGACCAAGACTAGGCTGAAAATCTTAGGAGGGAAAATAATCACGTTAATAATAGCAGATAATGTCAGTTATAGTGTTGGATAGTAGGGTTGTATGTGTGTGTATCTGTGTGAGGGTGTGTGTATTCACGTATGTGTGTGCATATATATGTGTGTGTGTAAATATGAGTGTGTGGTATACGTGAGTGTATTATTAGTGTGTATGTATATGTATTCATGTGTATGTGTGAATGTATCTGTATTATGAGTGTGTATGTGTGTGTATGTATTTGTGTGTCTTTGAGTGCATATGTATGTATGTTAGAGTGTACGTGTGAGTCTGTGTATGTGTGTGTGCATTCATGTGTATGTGCTGTGTATATGTGTGTGTGTGTGTGTGTGTGTGTGTGTGTGTGTGTGTGTGTGTGGAGGATGAGCCTTGGGCAGCCACAGACACTTTCAGTAAGTTGCACTTGGTTCCTACTAGCCTAGAAAGAAATAGGTAGCTTGGCTCAAAATAAAGGCGTATCTTGTAACCCAGTGATCCTGTCTGTCTACCCTGGCTTACTTTTGGCCTCTATTTTCCTGAGCCAGCTTTACTGCCAACAATCAAATGACGTGAGAACCCCTTGAGTTACCTGATTGGGATGCACTTGTGAAGTGGGGGGTCTCTGTATCCCAGAGGAAACATGAGACATTTTTGAGAAATAAATACCTGAAAAGAAAGCCAGGTATTGTGACAAATGCCTGCAATTCTAGTACGTGGTTGGGGGAGGCATGAAAAGGTACAGGGGATCAGGGTTAAAGGTCAGCCTTCTTGACATGGTGGCTTGGCAACCAGCCTGAGCTACATGAGACCCTGATTCAGTAAAAACAAATAAATGAACCTGAAAACTTAGCTATAGTAGCCCTAGACTGGAAGCACCAACCACTTGAACTCTGTAAAAACAGGTTCAGGCATAGAGGCCTCTGATTCTGAGGTAACAGGAGCAGAGAGTGACAAGAAAAAAACTCCACTAACGATGGAGTAGATGTGGCTCACACCAGGATGATGCCTGGAGCCTGGTCATTTGGGTGTCTGGGCCTGTCCCACCTCCCCTCCCCATGTACTCCTCCCACCCTCCTCCTGGGCCCTCCCACCCCCAAGCCAGTCAGGGGCCTCGCTGCAGACATCTGTGGGTCTGAGGCACATATACCCAGCCTGAGGTTGCCTCTCTGCCTCCCGCTATGAATTCTGGGCTGTGGTCCTGCTCCCTGCTCTTGCCTGTCAGATTGCAATTCTGATGCTGTCAGCCATGCCTGACCAATCAGCAAACACCACCACGGGATGAGACTTAAACAATGCAGATGCTCAAAGGCAGGGTTATGTCTCGTGGACCACGAAGGGAGAGCAGAGGTAAGGTCTCAGTCTCCCCAAAGTGGTCTGTCCCCAGCCTGCTTGGTCTGACACTCCCTAAGCGACACTGCCGCTGCTCTGCCTCGGTGCCACCTGCTTTCCCCTACCTTTCTTCCCTGCCACTCACCAGAACTTTTGTCTGCATCCCTAGAAGATGCAACTCTACTCTCTTCAGTCTGGCTCCTCATCTCCTCTCCCTCTGGGCTTAGTGCTCTCCCAGGCAGAACTGCTTTGCCTCCAGGCTGCAGGACCTTGCTCAGGTCTTGCCACACTTAAAGGGAGAAAGGGCTGCTGTGCTCAGGACAAATGTATGGGATGAATAGACCTTATTAATTTTTCCCCACTGTGGAGCAGTGGAATTTCTCTTCAGGTTATAAACATACTTGGCTTTCTTACCACTGAGATGTATTGAATTTTAAATTGAGTTTAAAAATCTTCTTTTTTTGGAACCGGTTTGCATAGAAAGGATATAAATAGATCCGATCTAAATGAGGAGGAATCAGCCCATCTTGAGACTCGGGGGTTGGGGATTGCTCTCTGTCCCCCTTCCTACAGTTGCCAGCGTTAACTCACCCGTGTCCCGCTGGCAGAGGAACCATGTGGCTGTCATCCTCTTCTGTTTTAAGTATTTAGTTGGTCCTTTTATAACTTAGAGTGTTTACAGGGTTCTGTACTCCCTCGTCCCATCTGGAAAATATTTAAACTTCATACGATCTATAAGATGAAAATACCACATATAAGGGGGCTCCGCAGAAGGAAGAGAACGGAGAGCCATCGCCTGTGTTTAGACTTGGTTGTTCGCTCAGAAGCGGCTGCTGGAGGAATTGGGACAAATAGCTTGGGGGGGGGGGTGGTTTGGTCCAGGGCTGAACATTCCACCGCAGAATGAGCCTTGGTTTGTAAAACTGACGTTCTGTTGTGACTTCCAGATCCAAACAAATCTCTGCAAATTTCTGCCCGATCGAGTTAATAAGAAAATATATACATGCAGAGGCGAGATCCGTGTGCTGCTTGGCGGTTCTGTCAGAGCCGGTGGAAACAAGAGCCGGTTTTACCTACTGTATTAAACAGCCAGCCAGCAACTGCCAGGGCCTCTAACTCTTCTCTCCCTTGCTTCATCTTCTCTCCCATCGGTGGTGGAGAACAATGGGATGTAGGGGGGGAAAAGCCACTGACAAAGAGAAGTAGCCGATACAGGATGGGGTCACTTTGCTTCTAATTGCCTTGTAATTGGGGAGTGGTTTCCACTTTCCTAATCTCTCACTGGCTGGAGGAAAGGAAGACAGATGTGGCTGTAGCAGGAACAGGCTTGTCCTGGCCGGATGTGCAGAGGGACCAGAGGGTCATTTCCTGCGCCAGGCCTGTGATCGGCTTCACACCTGTGCCTGTTTTACCCCCGCATGATCAATGACCTTGCGTTAACCCGGGGTGACCCTTAGCCTCTGCCTGTTCCCTGGGCCGCCCTCTTGGCTCTTGGACCCCCCTCCCCTCTCTCTCATTTACAGGTGGTTCCTGAGGCCTCCGTACACTTGTTTTTCGCAGTGTATGGTGCACTTAGCAGCCCAGCAAAGACCTGCAATTTCATCCCTCTCAAGGGGCTGAGCAAGGGCTGTGGGGGGCGGGGGGAGGGGTTGCACAGAAAGAGAAAGAGAGAGAGGTTGCTGTTTGCATGTGCTTTTCTAGTTTGTGGTTCATATGGTATCAATTACCATTTGATGGCAACGCCAGGCCTGAGGCCCTTTGCATGTTTGTCCTGTGAGAAAGATCTGGAAGAACCGACATATGGTTTTGATTGCCGCAATTGCAGGTTGATAGAATGAGCACTGGGGTGAGGTGGGTGGGTTTTCCTTCCGGCCCTTTCCACTCTGGGTTGCTAATGTGCTTTGCTTGTGGAACTGGTCTTTTCATCATCCACCAGCTCCCACCTTCTCCTCTTCCCCACCATCCCCTACCTCTCCACCCCTGTGCTCCCCCTGCCCTGCCTCCTCCTCCTCCTCCTCCCCGTTCTTCTCTTCTTCCTCCTCCTCGGCATGTCCAAATCACCAAGAGAAACATGTGGCCCACATTAAGGACCTTTAATTAAAACAAACAAAAAGGATTGTCCACTGGTCTGTTAAAATCCTAGAACAGGTCATTCCATCTAGATGGTCAGACACAGACTGAAGTTACAAACAAGTGGGGGTGAGGATCAGGTCCCTCCCCTAGAAGCAAAGAACATTATTTTTTTAATGTCAGGTTGTTAAACATTGAAGTGACACTGAAAAATAGTAGCAGTAGATGTGTGTGTGTGTGTGTGTGTGTGTGTGTGTGTGTGTGTGTGTGGTGTAAAAAGACAGTTCTTAGAATTTGTTTGAGCTCATGCTACAAAGGGGCAGGGGCATGATGTAAAATTCTATCAGATTCTATCTGCCCATGCATCATTAGCCCTAAGATGGGGAAAAATAATTTCTCCAAGTATTTCTCCCGTGGAAAAGAGATGCTTGGAGACCTGTGTGCCACACACCTTATCTTCCCCCACTGGATTAGAGACAGTGTGGTAGGGGTAGGGGGGTGCCCAGGAAGAGATTCATCATTACTGCTGCCCAGTAGACACTGCATCTCTGAGAGGCCAAGGGAAGTTCTAGTGGGAAGTGGGGGGAAAGAGCGTTACAGACATGTTTCATGCTGCCCAGGAAACATTTTCTGTGATGCTTTCAGATTCCACATACTCTGCTCCAGAGACTGGTAGCCCATCAAGGAGAAATTGCCTATTTATACAATCCACTATTACATTTGAGAACAAAACGCATAGTAAATAGTTTACATAGGCTGAAAGGCAACATGATGTCTTTGGTGTGTTTCTATTAACAGGAACACCCTTAATCACAATAACCAAAACTGTATTCCCTAATAAAGATTTGTTTTTGCAAAAATGTAAGGTTGGCTAGCTGTGGTGGCTCGGGGCTATTAATCCTAAGGTGGGGGAAACAGAAGCAGGCAGATCTCTGAGTTCTAGGCCAACTTGGTCTGCATATTGAATTCCAGGGCTATACAATGTGACCCTGTCTCAGAGTGGGCACAGGTGGGGGTGGGGCATCAAATTGTTAGTTCTCTGTAGACCACTTTTTGCATGTCAAGGCTTTGCTATGCCATTCAAAAAGCCATGAACCTGACTGGTGTGGAGATGTTGATTCTGTAGAGAAGCAAGCATATCTTTCTGATGGTTATAATGTTTTTAGGTATATTTTTTTAAAGCCTATTTCTTTTCTGTGTGGAAGCCTTCTCCTCACTTTGTCAACTGAGTCTTTAGGTGTTTGAAAATGGTGCTGATTTTTGATCTTGTAATCTTATATGCTAGGATATGTCTACATTCAAAGCACCTAGTGATTCCTTGATTTACTCTAGTCACATAACTTTAAAAGCTGCTATTTGGATATTTGAGTCATTCAATGTACACATACATAAAGATTAAATGTTGCTACTTATTGTTTGTACCATTGCTAGCTGCTTTGTATGTAAAAGTCCTATGTGGTTACTTAATAACAACAGTGTGTGTGTGTGTGTGTACTGCTTCCCTGAAATACACAGCAACAGTGGTTCATTGCTGCAAACAGACCTGTGCACAGGTTGCTGGTTTGTCTTGGAAGATGCCAGGTCACTTAACAGCAGCTGTGCTGGAGAGAGAGATGACTTGAGAAGACAGTTTTGAGTCTTCTCAATCCTAACACCAAATGGAAATAGAAAAGAACTTTCTGGAAGAGAGCTCTCTCCACCTCGAAGTGGGTATGGGTAAAACATCTCTCAAGATTGCCTCAGAGTACCCAACATTGGTAATCTAGCTACCCGCCCTGAGGACAGAGTCAGATGGAAAGTGTGGCCCTGAGTGTGTGAGAACACCACAGATGCAGCAGGTGCCACCCCAGACTGCCTGTCTGCTTCTTGTCCAATACTCATTTGGTGTCCAGCCTGAAATTCTGAAATTTAGAAAAACTTAACCAAGGACACAGTCCTGTTTTATATATAATTCTTTTAAAAGTGGACAACAAAATAGCTATCAACAGCTCTTAATATCTGATCTGGAATTATACAGTCTGACCCCAGTGTAGCTGTTGAAATGGTCAACTGTATTGTAACACAAATGATGTTAGTGTATGAAAAGTCTCCCTATGTGTTTCCAATACACAGTGTCTTTATTCATATTAAAGAAAGAGAAAAGCTGCCTTTTGGATAGCTGTATTATACCTCTCTACAAATTCTGTACATCCTTGAGAATTCTTTTTAAAAAAGACTATTTGGTTGGGTACTTACCTAATTCATTCATTTATTTCTAGTTATTAACAAATGGGGAAATATGTATAGAGGTATAAGTGTTTTTAAATATATGTAAACAGCCACCAAGCCATACGTGAGTGATCTGGTGTTCATTTTGTAAGTTGGAGTGAAGAGTGAAGGTCTCCTGCCTGGGAAGCCCTGTGCCTGGCTTCTTAGCTCTCTTTCTGGAGGCCGAGGGCTTTCCACAGATACCAGGTTACACCCTGAATCAGCTCATCCCAAACAGCTTGCTGTCTCTCCTTAAGATCTGTTTGTGGTACCCACGGCAAGTGTGCGCTTTCATGTGCACAGGGAAGAGATTGGTAACTTCAAGGACAGTTAGGAATACCAAAATACAGTCTGCCAAGTTAGAACTAGACTCAGACTTAATACAATCTGAGTTTTGAACAGAATTTGAAGCTTTGAGGAGAAATATGGAAGATTGTGATGAGCATCTTTTTTTTTCCCCTCCAACTCTCTTACTGTTTGCAAATCATTGCTTCCTGATCCTGGGGTGGGCGGGGAGGGAAAAAACCTCAAAGGAAAGGCTCAACGGGCTTCCTGGACATCAAATAGCAAGTATAAAACAACGTTCTGATGACTTGCATGTAAATAAATCAGAAACATATGAATAAAAGTTCCCTCAAAATACACATGGATTGAAGAAGGGAGAAGTGCTGAGAAAATGTGTTTTGGGTTTTGCTGAGCCCATGACATTTGAAAAACTAGTATGAGACACTGAACAAACACAAAACATGGCTTGGCTCACCCATTCCTAATATTAGCCTCCCGGTTCAATGGCAAATCAATTTACCAGATGCCCAAATCGAAGCCACCTTTGGTGTGCTCCTCCACACTTAATTGCTTGCAGTTTAATTTTTTTCCAATTAGAAGCTCAAAAATAGCATCACATTTTAAGAAAAATGCAAATCTTAGCATTTTCGAACCCAGTTGGCTGACATCAGACCTTTTTAGAAAAACACCAGAGATCCTCACCTTAAGAGCAGTCACATTGAGCTGGTCCTCTTTGATGTAACTGATACATCACAGAGGAAAGGCGTTAGTATTGGAAAACCAGCACCAACATAAATTTGCTGGTTAAACAGAAGCCAAAACCTAGGGGCAGTCAAAATGGATGATAATGAACCATCTCCTGGTTCAGCTGTGCAGTCGTGGAAGCTGGATGCTGAACTACCCCTCTCAGATCCTAGCTGGGAGTCTTTGCTCTCTTCTCTGCCTGAGTTCCGAAGAGAGACGAGAAGTGGACACTTTTGTTCCCTCTCATGTACTGTACTCACCAGTGCTAACATTATGGATTCTGAATCCTGGGACAACTGCAGAATCCTCAGAGCCCTTGTACCCTCTCTCCTTGATAGTGTGTGCTTCAGCATCTGGCTCTAAGTGCAGGAGCAGAACACAGGGAATTCAGGGAACAAAAATAGCCAGAGCTTCAGGCTTCTTCCCCCAAGTGTAAGTCTTTGACATGCACTTGGCTGAAATCCTGTATCTGCTCTTTGGACTAGCTTTCTCACTTAAGATTATCAGTTTGAAGTTAGGAGGCAGTAGATTTCATCTTTCCTATTTAGGGAGGACTTATTTTGGATGCTTTAAAAAAAAATACTTGAATGTATTTTCCCTAAGTTCTTTATTCTGAGGGCGACTGGAAACTTTGCAGGACAGCTAAGCAATTCCCCTGAAAATTCAGTTCAGGTCTAGTATGAACGAGTGCTAGATTATAACTAAACAAGGTGGATAGAAGAAAGTCGTAGATATCTCTAGGGTACTCTGATAATGCTGATCGTGGGGAAACTGGGGTCTCAGAAGGGTCTTATACAAGGGCACCTTTTCCATACTTGGAGGAATGGAAGTCAAATGGGAACCAAGGCAGCAAAACACAAAAATATTAACTGGAAGATAACTACCTGACCTCTTGTTTACTAGGGAAAATAGGAGGGTGGCAATAGAAAGAATTACCCAACCTGCTGCATGAAATATATGGGGGGTAAAGCAAGCTACCAGTGAGGCGGATCATGTATAAATGCCAGAATAGTGGTCTGGACATCAGATGAAGGGGTATGGGAGTGGAGCATCCCTGAAAAAAAATAGAGGTGGGAAAGGGAGCACTCTTTTAGAGAGTGCATGTAACTAGGAGTTGTGTTCTGTGCTGTCTTCTAACCAGTGAACCCTGGTTCTACGTTCTCATCATATAGAAGACACCCCCAAGTGTCCCATAACTTCCTAGCTTATGGATCTGGTTTAGTTTCAGACTGGAGTGGGGCAAGAGGATTAACATGGTGGATCAGGTTGTGATTGGTTGTGGCTTCATGCAATCTTGTTCTGAGAATATGGGTTGGAGCAACTGAAGTTCCACATACCACAGACACAGCAAGTCAGATCCACAGACCCTACGCTAGTGAATGCCTTTTGCAGGTCAGTTTGGGGACAGCTGTACAATGCCAACCTAATTTCTTTATCAGCTGTGTTACCTCTATCTGATGTCTTCTCCCTCATGGAAGGACAGGCGTTCTTACCTATGGTCCCCTAAAAACCCCATTCATGAGTCTGAAAACAGTTTTCCTGAATGAGGAAGGATTCTGGGGAGACCCTTCGATGCTGCTAATCTGATGCCTGAGTCTTGCAAGCGGGGAAGGTTTGTTTTCCTGTACTTTGTTTTCCTTATTTATTTGGCACACTTTATTGGCTCTCAACTCTAAGAGAGCCTTTGCTTTGGTCATGCTCAAAAAACGCAGCCTCAGCTGGGCGTGGTGGTGCACGCCTTTAATCTCAGCACTTGGGAGGCAAAGCAGGCGAATTTTTGAGTTCGAGGCCAGCCAGGTCTACAGAGTGAGTGCCAGGACAGCCAGGGCTACACAGAGAAACCCTGTCTCGGGGAAAAAAAAAAAAAAAAGAGCTAAGGAAGCTTAAGAAGCTAAAACCTTCCCATAACATTTATTGAAATAGTCTTTGTCAGGAGGTTATTTGGTCCACATCACTCCTGACGTCACTCACAAATACCCAGTTCCTCCGTAGACTTGTTTGGGGAAAGAGAAGAGTAAATTGCCTACATATCAAGAAGTTTTCAATTAAAGAAAACCATCAAAAATGTTTTCAGGCTGTGCAAGCACGATATCCTGAGATCTGACATTTTCATAATATAGTCCCATTCCCCAATGAGTGTCACATGACACCGAGAAGAGATGGCCTACCCGTGGTCAAGTCCTTGGTGATAGAGCCAAATTCAGAAAGATGCTCTCCTGCTTCCAGTGGCCAGTCCTCATGGCTAATGCTGTAAGACCAATGGTAGAAACAAAGGCATGCTCATTTCCTTAGATGGGACCAACATTGATCCTGCTGACAGAGATTGTGAGTAACTTGAGTGAGAGGACAGTTTGAATTCCAGTGGACAGGCAGCTTCTGTTCCTAACGCTAGCTACTTTATTTATCTAAATTGTCAGTGTAAGAAATGACAGCAAACTTGAGCACTGTAGAACTATGGTCCACAGTCTGTCTTCCTACACACGGGTCTGAACTTTTCTTAGGGATGGTGTGCAAGTTACAAACCTGGCATGTATTGTTTTAGATGTTTTGGTTGGTTGGTTGGTTGGTGGATTTTTTAGTTACGGTAAAATTTATATAACCTAAAATTAACCAGGATGAACCTATCGATTCAGGTGTATTTGGTATGTTCAGGATGCTGAACCATCATGGCAAATTGGCTCTTACCTTCATGACCCCAGAGAAACTTCCCACCCATCTGCCCACGTTTTATAAGCTCTCATCCTTGACATCATCTTATACACAGACACATATACATATTTTATATTTAATACATGCATATCAATTTTTTAAATCTATCTGCCTATTGATTAGGAAGTTCCAGACAGAAGACCTAATCTTTGCTAATTATATGAACAAAGATTAACATTTTTGAGCTGTTTCCCTTTTGTCCATATTAAGAAATCATCTGGATTTTACCTTTCTACTTTGAAAATTCAAGGTTATTAAACAAAATAAGATGCCTGTTAAAAATTGCATTTCTTAGAACTCAAAGGAGCATATGTACTGTTATTGTATTGTTAAAGAAATGATTATTGTTTACATTTATTTACAGTGACCTTATTTGAGAATATTACTAAGATCACTGGTAGTAAATCTTTAAACTATTAATCTCTAAAATTAAGAAAAATTTCATTTTATGAAAAAATATCTGAAATCTCACTATTAAAGAAAGCTAACTTAAGGATATTTTGACTGTGCCTGAGGACACAAGCTAATCATGTTGACTCCTTATTTTTCTATTGCATGGTCTCTTGTCAGAAACATTAGGCCCTTAATCCCTCACTTCCTTTAAGAAATTTTTGACTAACTTGGTCCTTATTGAATAGTTTCCTTGACTGTCTTTAGTACATACAGAAGCTTCCAGCCCTGTGCTAGCTGGAAGCTCTGCTCCGAGTTAAGCTGGGGAACTATGGCTGGTTGACTTTATCTAAACTTTTCCCTTAGCGTGGGGAAACATGGAGGTGGGCACTGAAATAAGTAACAGAGAGGAAGCTGATTGGCTATATATGTTGACAATTTGCATACCAATTTTTTTTTTCATTTCAATCTGTGCCACAGAGTGTCCTACATTTGGTAATTATTTCATGCCTTTGTTTTCTGTTGAAAGTAGTTAGGGCCATATGTTTTAACAGAAAAAAAAGATAATTCCTACATTTTTTTCAGCTCAGTGAAAGGGGAGAAGGGGTAATAGTTTTGCAGTGTACCATGGCTGTTCGGAACTCTAGCATATTGGAGACTCAGTGTTCATAACAATTCTCTTGGTGCGCAGGAGACAAAGACATCTGTGTGAAACGTCAGTCAGTGTCAAATGAGATGCTTCAAAACATAGCATAGAGTTTGTTTGGTAATTCTACTCTCCATCAGGAAATATCATTTACTTATGAAAGCTATTCTTTAGGTAGCCTAGACCATTGGTAATTTGTAAGGCTATTTGGACTAAGGGCTGTCATGTTTCACCTGCAGTTTGGACTGAAAAGATGTAGGATATAGTCTGATTCCTAGCCTCATTCCGTTGTATGACAACAGGGATGTTTAGACACCCCGTATCTTGGCTGATATTTTGAAATGGTACACCATGAGTAGGATGGTCACCACTTGGATAGATAATTGTTCAAGGTTCAAACTATAAAGACGTATTATTTTTCACAGTCATTCTGAGACAACTCGATCAACCATAAAATTTTACCTAATTTTCTTTTATGCAGTTAAGTTGAATGTGTAACTGTGTGTGAGTATACAAGCACGCAGCGTGTGGCCACCAAGGCCACTGCACACTCGAAGCTTCTGAGTTTCCCTTGGAGTACATAACCTCACTGACATCTTTCTTTCTTGGGTCACTTCTTCTGAAACTGTGACCCTCTATTTGTGTTTGAAACAACTTCTTCGTGCCTCTTCTCACCTCCTAACAGGAATTGGCCACTTGGGGATGGTGGCCGTTTGTACTTACTCTGTGGAGGCAAAATAACTGAAGGCATCTGGATTCAGAGAAGTAGAGATTGCTCCTTTAGGGGTTCCCAGGGTCAAAGTATGAAATCATTCACATTTTCTCATCCACTGCCCCCTTCTCTCTCCACCCTGTTTGTTCCTTATTCCTTTGTCATTTTCCTCTCATCCTTTCTAAGGAACTGTAGCACTGCTTCCAAAAGATGGGTAGTGATGTACTAAGTAATGGTCTTGTGGCCATGGAAATATTTCCAGAGCTTCCAGTTCTTATTCTTCATAGTCATATGCCTTGACCTAAGTCTTCGGGACTGGGGTGGATTTATTCATCTAATGGTACCCACACTTGAGCTAGTCCCTTTTCTAAATTTCTATGCTATTGCCATTAACCCATGTACTAAGGTTCAAATGGAAGAAGTAGGGAATGGTGTTCCTAGCATTTCTTTTCTAAAGGAACCCCAATAATAAATACAACAAGAAGTTGAGATCTATTCTGGTGAAACCAAGAAATGTCTATTTTTCCCTATGTTGATATAATATTACTCTTACTCTGATATGTATTTCTTCTGTAATCTTTTATTCATGCTTCCATGAGCACATTTGGTAAGATTTGAACCTCTGTAGGCACTATACATTCACACATAGACCCAAACATATTTGCCTTTAAAAAAAATACTGCTTTTAACATTATTTCTGTGGCCATGTACACCAATAGCCTGAGACGATTTTCTTGGAGGCCACTGCAGTATAGGATAAAAGGCAATGATCACCATTGGAGTAAGAGTTCATTTATGTCATTATTGTAGAGTCACAGAAATTCCTTTCCTGGGGAAGATCTGCAGCCCTTATGTAACTGAGGGAAAAAAAAAGTATCTTTAGAGGTCACAGAGCAATTTATTGGCAGATACAACACACACTATTTTGCTGTTTCAACACCTCCTAATGACACAGTACTTGTCATCAGAAAAATACCATTTGGCTGCTGAAGGTGAGGAAAGCATTGAGATAGGAGATGATCTGTTATATATACCTGGAGATCAAGAGTTTGTTGTTATTACTGTGAATAAAGATACAGCCTATGGTAGAGTTATAGCTATTGAAGATATGAACCAACCAGAGAGATGAAATATAGTTTGATCATTCATCAGGATCTTCTTAACATCACCTTTAATTTTCTGATGAACATGCAATAAATAGAAGTTGGGTAACAACTTAGTTAGGTGTTGAGAACATATTAAAGAGCTGTGATGTGCTTAGCATCCACAGTGGTTTCTCTGTGCCAATCCTGAGCCTGTGATGAAGCCAACTCCCGTGGGAATGAGTGATGTAAGGCACAGAACCAGGAAGAAGTCTGATTTCAACTGGACCCAGTTTGGAGCATGTCAGTGTTCTTGAGAGAGTAACTCCATAAGTCTAAGACACTTGCAGTTCAAGCTAAGGCGCTCATGATGTTGGCAGTGGGCATTTTTGTGGTATACTGAGTTGAATGCAATAGCAACTACATCGTCTGCTCAGTTAGTGCCAAGAGCAGGAGAACTGTGATTATAAAAATAAAATGAAGTATTGGAGCTAGAGGCTAGTGCATGCAGGCAAGGTTGGGTCCACACTTGTTTTTTAGTACATGGATGATAATGTTCTATCTTCTTATTGTCCTTGTATTTAGTCCTGGATTATTTCCATCACTACATCCCATGAAACTCTTAGCAGATGACTTTGTCTCTCTGTCTCTGTGTCTGTTGAGCCGATGAGCAGCTCTGTATGTATACCTACTGTTTTTGTTTTTTTCTACAACCTCATTCCGGAAATCATGTTTCTTGTAGCAGCTCCCAAGAGCTCCACTGTCAAAAACCTCCTTCCTGTGTCCTTTGCGAGCAAAATGGCTGCCAGGCCAGGACTCAGCAAAGCTTTTGGTAGGAGTGACATCATCAGTCACTTTGGAGAGTGCACGACCATCAAAACTTACCATCACATCACACTGTTTAAAGTGTCAAGACTGAAAGAGAACCACACAATTGTGCATCTCAAATATGCCACTTAATTGTCTGAGTCATAATTATGTCATAACTATGACACTGAGCACTTCAGTCACTTCAACTCTCTGGGTCTCACAGTCCTTATCTGTGAAACTGGAAAGGGAATAAAACAATAGACTAAGGGAGTGAAACAAAATTATATGCACAATTTGGCTGGAGCCATGCCTGGCCTATCAGAAGTGACATGTCAACGGTGTGCATCATCGTCTGTTGGCCCTGTCAGCTGTGACAAGAACTTGGATTCTCGCAGGCCTTGGAAATGGATCTCTTTGCAGTTGTGGAAAATTGTGTCAAAGAGGAGACACCATTATTAACTGCTCTCCTTGATTTCTCTTTGATAACCCATGCCTGTCTTACGGCTGGAGTGGCTGTGAGATTTCAATAGCATGGTATGTGCAGACAGACTCTCAAATGTGTATGTGACATCATAGCAGAAAAAAAAACCTACCCAGTCTCTGCTGGCCATTTTACCGCCTCAGGGTTTCAGTAACCCCAAGTGGAAAAATGCTTTCTGAAAGCACTGGTCAGTGTAAACAGCTAAGGCGCAATGTGACTACCCTGTTGGCAGTAGTAATTCTGTCTCAAGTGGGCTTCTTTATGGATGAAAGCAGGGATTTTGTTGCTGTTGGTATGTCCCCACCTAGCTCCCCACTCCAGGACATCTCTATATGTGTCAAAGGTGTGATTCAGAGATTTGGGGAAATATTCTAAAGTTATCCATAGGAGAAAGAGTGGGAGCGATAGCCTTGCCTTTTTATTTAGAGAGAGAAAAAATAAGACAGAGATGGCTAGCCAGGTTTGTTTCAATTTGTGGGTGAAAGGCACACACTTTAGCATCGATGAGGCTGTCATCTGTGTGGGCACAGAGGTCCTACCAGGCTGGGCACAGTGGCTTAGACAGGAGGGTACTGACTGCTGTCTGTCCACCTGCTGTCTGAGCACTACTGAGACCCTTCCCCCTCTCTCCTTTTGCCTTCTGCATCCTTCTGGTATTTCCAACGTGTCCTTTGATTGACAATGACACAAGAAAGAAAGGGATAGAAACACTGTCTATCTCTTACTCCTTAACCTGAAAATGAAAATTTACTTGGTGAGGAAAAAAAAAAAACAAATCTACTGGTTGAAATTAATTTAAAGGATTTCATTTCAGGTTTCATTATTCATGAAATAATCAAGGTTCTGCTACTACTTGGAAGGGGCATTGATATGTGATGTTTCTGACCGAGGGTGTGGATGTGTGCTTGTGGGAAATTATTTTAAATATGTTAACATGTTCAAAGATTTCCTTTGGGAAATACATGCAGATTCTCTGTCTCCTATGTTTTGTGATGTAATCTGATAGAATGGAAGAGGATATTGTTCTGATAGTAGCAAAAAAATATATAGATGTATCACATATATTTGGTGAGTTTTTTATATGCATGACTAGTCATGGAATATTCTCCCATGACCTACCCACTCCCACTTGAGTTCCAGAATGGCAATAAACACAGTTTGGGAAATCAAAGTCTTCACTTTGAATCAATTAAGAATACGTAGAACTATTTAAATAGTTCCTTTGAAAATTTTAAGGCTCTTAGTTAGAAATAAGATCTTTGCAATGTCATTATCTCATACCTGCATGTGTTTTTCCATATGTAAGATGTGTCCATAGAGATTTGCATGCATTAGTGTTTGCCTCTCCAAATGTAACTACTGCGATTGCATTGCAGTGTGGTCCTTAATCATCACTTGGATGTGGAGGAAGAGTCCTCCTGTCCTCATCTTTCAAGATTCCTTGCATTCGCAGTGCAAACTGAAAAATGTATCTCCAGGAGGGGTGTACATCCTAGAGTTTGCTCTTGTCTCGGAGGTTTTGAGTTCTTGTGTGGTTAACTGCCTTTCCATGTGCCTGAGCTGGCATTTGAGTCTGTTAACTTTCATTACTATCTTGCTGGGCCATTTCAAGTCTGGATGCTAGAGTAGCCTTTGGAAGAGGATACTTCATACAGGAAGAGTCACCTTACTGTATGCATACCTGGAGACATTTTCTAGCTGCTGCCCATTTTGCAAAATGAGGTTGAACTCAATAGAGCTTTGAAAGCATGGAGTCAGGAAGTGTGACAGAGGACAGTGGGTATAGAGGTGACACAACAAGAGAAAGTAAAGAACTGATATAAAAGATTGTCCTGAGGGAAACAGGGCCATAAAAGCAGAGACTAGGGTAAGAGGACCCAATCACTGTAATATGAAAACTAATTGGAAAAACGTAGAAGCCTTTTACTGTTTTAAAAAATAAAAACAACAGTACATGTCCAACTGTAATTCCTTCATCAGAACCAACAGTGGCCCAAAGTGAACTTGCGGTTCATGAGTTCCAGTCCCAATGTAGGCAGAGATCTAGGCTCACAGCTCCTCTTCCATGTGTGCTTAACATGGCACAGCTTGAAATCATTTTAGAAGATGGTTATGAAAGAAGAACAAAAAGGACTCCAGTATGCAGCAGTACAAAGGACTTCAAAAATGAGAAAGACACTGGTTGCAGTGCCCCATCAACTACCTCATCAGACCAACACTGATGTGTACCAGTTGCCTGCCCTATATCAGGGAGACCTAGCGTTTGCCTCTCCCACCACCAGCTCACCAAGACAGCTTCTGCATCCTGGGATAAAATGAGTCATAGCTAAGCTGTTGTTGCTGAGGTAGATCTCCTTATAGCGGGTTGCAATATGCCCAGACACTCCCTGTGGACAGTCTTGCCTCTACCTAACGCTGTTGGGCAGGATGTTTTACAGAAAGACAGTTCTGGGCTGGTGCTGTCCACTATGGTAACCAATGGCCATCTATTGCTGCTGGACATCTGAAACATGGCCAGTGTGACTGACAACTGCACATTGTTTCATTTTCACGAAGTTCAGTCAAAATAACCTTAGGTTCCTAGTGACAAATATGTTGGACAGCACTTTTCGAGACACATTGTTGGAAGGCAAGCAGGAAACATCTGACAAAGTGAAAATTCCGGGCATTTATGAGGTGACTGTGATTTATTAAGGATTATGATTGGTGGGTCAGCACTCCCCATCACGGTGATAACTGCCCCATTTGATGAACTAGGAAACCAAGGCTCCAGGAGACAAATCACTTTGTCATATTTTCTCAATGAATTGTAAGAGTTCAGTTGAAATTTGAACCCTGTGAGTCCAGTTCACAGCTGAGTAATTCCAGGACCTGCCAAGCCTGTATGTATCTAGTCTCCAGACTGGTTCCTCAAGTGCTTCTTCCTCTTGTTTCTCTGTGGGTCAGCTAACAGTTTGGCTTTAACTTGGCCTCATGGAACCTACCATTGCCCATCACATGCCTGTGAATTTACATGCCATCTTGCTCTTCAGGTGTTCTTTCTTCTATCTGGAAGCCATCTCCTTGAAAGAAATGGTGTAGGGGTTGAGGTTCTGCTTTCTGGCTGAGTGATGACCAGCTAGGAGGCTTCAAAGGCCGCACCAAGGTCACCAGACCCAAAGCATACGCCAAACACTTCTTGTGTGAATGCTGGGTTGTCCCAGTTGAGAAGGAGTGGGAGATCTCCTGAGGTCAGAGCTCAGAGGGAATAGAGCAGCGTCAAGATGCCAAGCCAGCACTGGGGCACCTGTGACACTGTTACAATGTAACAATTTTGTCCATCGTGGGTCATACAGTAACTCCCAGTGAGGTTCTGACATCATTGTGCCATTTTAGTTCCTGCCTCAGGCAGTTTTGCCCATCACATCCCTCATTGGAAATGACATTTTCTCATTTTACTTGCGGAATCAGGTAATATTAAGGGACAGCACAGACCTACTGTACAATATAGTGGCTATCATCCATGGCATGCAGTGACCACTGACCGCCGTACTGCATGGTCTGCAGCCGTCTTCTCTGCTCTTCTGAGTTATAATTTCCCCTCCAGGAAGCATGTTACTTTTCATATGCATGGTTTCACAATAAGGTTGCTTTACAATATGCAAATAAACTGCTATAGAGGAAAAAAGGAGTATTGAGATTCCCACAAGACTCTCTGTAAACGGCCTTAAAAGTGTAGCTCATGTTGATAGTTAAGAATGTCTTGTCCTACAGGCGAACAACAAAATAACAGGCTCATCAGGTTGTGTTTACATGGTCATGTATGCATACAGACATGTGTGTGGCAATAATAATCAAAGAAAGAGTCGATCCATTCAGAGGAGGGGCTGAAGGGAGGGTAGGGAAAGAGAAAACGATGGCATTCTATTGTAATGTGAAATATATAAAAATAAATGAAATTTAAAAAATGGAGACCACCTCATCGTTAAGAAGGAAGTTTTAACAGTGAGCCCTCTGTTGACTAGTTCTGCTGCTGTCGTTGTCTTATCATCCAGAACATTTTCAATGGGGGAGAGTGATCTTTTCTAACTTACATTTGTACACTTCAGAAAACTAGTGGCAACAAGACCTGAACACAAGAACTTGGTGGGTTTTTTGTTTGTTTGTTTTTGTTTTTGGCATGCTGACTGTGTGTCAGGGACTATTCCAGTTATTTTACACATGTGGTACAATTCACTTCTCGCTAGGATGCATAGTAGGTCTTCTTGCTCCCCTTTCACAGAGAGGACTCGGGAGACAAGAGGTTGAAAGTTGAATGATGGAACTCACAGTCAAACCAGGCTCATGTGGGCCGGTCCATCTCACTCTATACCTTTGTTCAGCTTCATGAATGAAGGGCATTCGTTGTTGATAATACCACCCTGCCTCATCGTTGTGAAAGGCAGAAGAACTGTATCATGGACTACTTCCACAAAAACTGTTCTACACAAGGTTGTGAACAAACTACAACCCTCGTTCTGTTTACATCTCCCTAGCTGAAACCCATAGGCCAAGAGGGGAAAGGGCTACAGACCACATCCCCTCCAGTTGGTTTGTGGATGGGCATTCCTGTTTGGTCTTTCTTTCTAACGGACAGATGAACTCAGACTCTCATCTTCTTCTTGATGAGAGTCTGGTGGAAAAAGCCATTGAGCGACAGCTCGTGCACCTTACAGTCATTCTCACACTACAGTAGAAATTCTCTCTGTAAAATGAAATTATTTTTACACTCCCATCATGCTCTGCTTCAGGGTTACCTGGAGATTATTGTTAAAGTTTTGGTTCTATGATTTTTACTTTAAGTCTGGGAATGTGAGACAGGATGGCGATGCAGACCTTTGGTGTGAAATATATTATACTCTATTTTCCGTGAGGTCTCCACTCACCAAACAATTTGAGTGGAGGGCTGATGGCCTCTTAGCTACAGCCAACACTCCCAGTTCTAATTTGGCAATACTTCACACTTCCTTCCTCTTGAGGGGGACAATGAGAATCCAGTGTCCTCTTGATCTAAGTTGCCTTCCTGGGGGACTGGGAACTTTTGTTTCTCGTGACATTTTCCTTTGCTTCATTATTGAGATCTCTCAAATAGATTACATAGATTTGGGAATTTTCCTTTCAAATTGAGCTGATTTTTTTTTCTCCCCTGGTATTTGATATTTAAACAATTCCAGTTAGATGAGTAATCTTTCTACTGACCTAGAAATAATAATAAAAATAATAATTAACAAATATATGAGTTCTTATTGAAATTAATATCATTGTAAATCATCTTATGGAAATTGCCACATGGACCAAGATTGAGAAACTGACAAAATAGTCACGTGAACTAGAAGCAGAGCAGCTGCCCACTGGCTGTCATTGTCATTAAATTCTAAAACAGTGTGGACATTACCATTGCTGTTGATGCGAATATCATCACATACCTGCACTGCCACTCTAAGTGATTGCGTATCAAAGGATGAGAAACAAAGAATGAAAACTAAGTGTGTGGCTCCAGCAGGTTCTGCGTATTACAACAGTTACTTGAACTTCCAGTTTTTAATTGTATTAATGTTCAGACTCATGTTTTCCTTGTGCATGGAGGCTGGCACCTGGCCAAGGGGTAGAATGTGTCCCTGAGTTGTGCTATGCCTCAGATTTCATCCCCAGGGCCACCGTCAGTTAGCTCTAAGCAAATAAATAGAAGGTGGGAAGCTGAAGCAAAGAAAGCCTCGTCAACTTCTCAAAAACAGATCTGTGCAATATTAGTTTATAGAAACAAAAATATAGGTCATTTGCCTTAAAATGACATGATGTGAGAAAATGCCCTCCCTAAGGGGAAGAGAGTGATGTCATGCCTTTGCTGTAAGCTGTTGTTTGTGTTTTAGAAGATACATAGAAACTATCTTCAAAAAATCATAAACATGTGTTGTTTCTGGTTAACAGAAATTTTCATCTTGTATAAAGAATCTCCACTCGGTGTGGTGGCGCACCTTTAATCTTAGCACTTGGGAGGCAGAGCTCTGTGTTTGTAGCCGTCCTGGTCTATATACCAAGTCTCAGAGCAGCTGGGGCTACAAAATAGAGAGAAACTATCTCAGAAATCCAAGACAAAACAAGTCTCCAGTTGGCCACAGCTTATCAGGATAGCAGAAATTACACATCCAAATGTATGCTAAAATCTTTACATCTTGCACATATTATTTCACAACCAGGCAGTATCCATGAATTTTCCTAAACAATGTTACCCTTAGCTATTTTATGTTATTCATAATTTAGAGTCTTATATATACCTAAATTTAATTTCAATTTTTTTCTTATCTTTCCTCAAAGGTGTAAAGTAATTTCACCAGAATTTAAAGACAAAGAGGGAGGAGGGAGAGACCATATTAATATGATCAAACATATTGATGTTCTACTGTGCATGTTTAAGTGTAATAGTGGTAGAATAATTACTAATATTAAGCTATAAATTATCATCAAAAAGTTGATTCTAGTTTTTACCACACAGGCAGTTAAATAACATGAAATGCCATTTTTTTCAGTAAATGTGCATTGGTTTCTAAAATGTGGAAGGCAATACTAGGTGCAGGCAGCTTACGTTAAGACCAGCTGAGTATCAGGCTGAGGCAAGTGACCATACAGCAGCCAGAGTGTGTACACTCTGACACTTGAATGAGGTGGCTTAATGAACTTTGCACTTTTCGTGGGAGGAATCTTTCTATCGCCCGTTTAGTCCCCCTATGGGCTCTTTCTGAATTGTAGTGCACCACCTGTTTGTTGACTGTACAGTTCCCAGGAAAAACCCAGGCTGGTTCCTGCCCTGCCTTTCATTCTTTGCTTCTTAAAGATACTTCAGAAGTGATGTGGTGTTTCCTCCGTCCCTTATTACGAACCCTCTAGAAATAGAAATAAATTACCATCCATCCATGTAAGTAATAGCGAAAATTACAAAATGGAATACAAAATTACGTATGAAAAACGCTGCTTAAATCCCTCCATGACTTAGGAAGAAAACATCCTCTCTGTCCACAGCAACAATGGCCCTTGGTTTGTTTTGTTTAATGTCCAGGACCTCCAGATTTTCAAGGGCGTGTGGAGCATTTATTTGATGTATGGATGCAGAGGCACATTTCCTACATTTGTCTCTATGGACCTACCCTTTGTGAAATCCTAAACCCCGGTATTAACGCTTACATGGTATGAGTCATGGTTCTTCTGAGAAAATATAATTTTTAGGGTGTTTGTTTGATATACGTGGCAAAAATGAAAATTTTTTTTTCTTTTTAATTCCTTTTTTTTTTTTTTTTTTTTGGTAATACCGCTGCTGCCTTTTTGTTGGGGGAATTTCTTCTCCTCTCTCTGTGACCTGTGAATATCAGTGTAGGCTCACTGCCAAGTTTGTGAGCCGCTGCCTGCTTCAAAATGGAGGCAGGAAGGTATCCATTTTCATCAAGAGGATGAGCCGCTCAGTCTTTCCGACCATCTGGAGAGAGGAACTTTTAGAGCAAAAAGAAAATGGGAATGAAAAAAAGAAAAAAGAAAAAAAGATTATATTTAGCAGAAAAGGCAAGGAAGAGAACCAATTAAAGTTAAACTCTACCTTATGAATTCATGTTTCGCTGTGATGCTGTCCTGCTTCAAGGAAACACAGACAAGCAAACACAAGGGCTATTTTTAAAAGGAGCTGCTTCCTCCAAGCCCCGTGAGGACCAGTAAACGAATGTTAAGTAAATTAGGGTTTTGGCACACTTTTAAAGTTTATTGTACACAGAAATATAATAAGCACTTAAAAAGAGACAGCCCCCACTTCCTGTGTACATACTGATTGTTGGTGGTCCTGTGGTGGTGATTCAGGCAATTAATGGCCTTTTTCCTGCATCTCTGCAGACACTGTGTGGACTAATAGTCCATGGTATATATGTACTTATCACTCATTCCTGATTCTCCTCCTCCTCCTCCTCTTCCTCCTCCTCCTCCTCCTCCTTCTTTTTCTTTTCTCTCTCTCTCTCTCTCTCTCTCTCTCTCTCCTCTCTCCTCTCTCCTCTCTCCTCCTCTCCCTCTCTCTCTCCCTCTCCCTTTCTCCCTGCTCCCTCCCTCCTACTGCCTACCTTCTCCCTACCTTCTCCATTGCAAGTGACATTTTTAATTGAAAGGTAGAGGTTTGGTCTGTCTTTGGGGAGAGACTGAGTACAAACATTCTGTTTTACCCCTAACGTGCTCACGGGCCATTTGTGTTTAAAAAAAGAAAGGAATCTGTCTATGGGGGCCACTCCGTGACCTGCAGAGTGTATTTACCACTGAGACATGGTCTGCAGTGTTCTCGCCTGGACTGGAAAATCTCATTCCTGATTATTTTATGTTGACACAAATACACAGCACTGTTTTGTTTTGTTTTTCCTGTATTCAAAGGAGGCAGTGTTTCTAGGATTGGATCAGGTTTAGAATCTTACAGCATCCGAATTTAGCATTTTGTGCCAGCTTCTTACCAAATCATGGATGAAGAGCTGCTTTGAATAATGTTGAAAGCACATTTCATGTGGCTCTCCTTCCTCAGGTCTACGCTCCTTCAGCCAGCACTGCCGACTACAACAGGGACTCGCCAGGCTATCCTTCCTCCAAGCCAGCAGCCAGCACTTTCCCTAGCTCCTTCTTCATGCAAGGTAAGGTGCTTCTCGGCCTACTGTGAAATCCCCAGGCTATTTAGTGTTTGTTACATACAGAGCAAAAGAAATGGAATCACAGACAGCAGCAGAAGGGAGTACAAGTGCCTCCCTTCTTAGGAACTGAATTTCTTATCAAATTAAGTAGAACTTACCTGGAGAGGTTTTTTTTTTTTCCTCTTACATTAAAGCCCTTTGATCTGTGATAGGTTAAAATTAAATTGCTTCACATAAAATGAATGCCTTGTTGGTCTTCCAAGATGGTTGGTCTTCAATCACCCAGCCATCTTCCAAACATGTGCATGTTTAGACATGTCTCATCCAGCTCAGGGTATGTTTTGAAGATCTTGTATTATTGTCAAGAGGAAAAGAGATGCCCCTCGGGTCTAGCCATCAATCAAGTTTTGAACTACTTAGTAGTGGATAAGGGAGAACAAGGGTTCCACTGAGGACTCAGTGACCCACTGAACCATTGGAATGTCACACAGTGAAAGTCGTGCTGAGGCGTACTAATTGATTTAAGGTAAAAGAAAAATTTGAAGGGCATACAGGGAGTCCACGGCAGGGATTTGTAGCTTTGTGGTGGACAGTGGCTGTGTGCTTGGTTCATTTATCCATTGTTTTTAGTCAAAAACAGATGGCTCTATGTCCCTGGAGCCTATACTATTATCACTGGTCACTTAGCTCCTTTCTACTAACTGGAAAAGGCCAGGATCGTAAAAATAACACCAGCTACTTCACAAATGGTCTGTTCAGAAGACAGAGCTGCAAATTGCATCCTTGCCATGCTTAGGGAACTTACTTACTTCCAGTGGCGATGGTCTGAGTCCCAAGATACCCTGAGCTCAGAGATAGGGTTCACCAAGAACTCCTGTGAATATACAACTCTTCCATTATCTAAATGTGCATACTTTACTTGGGTATGCCATGGATCAATGCAGAGGGACAGGACTGTCAGGACAGTGACATACAGGAATGAGGACACACTCAGGACAGCAATACTAAGGTAACTGCTTGGCATCTCACTGAGATTGCAGAGGGTATACTCAAGACTACTGTGAAGAAAGGAGACTCACCTTTGCCTCCCATGTCAGCTCATTTCATGGCTGGTTCACATGTGAAGTTCTACCAAAAGTCTACTAAAACTGAACTGAATAGGTCCCTTGGGATTGGGGAGAATTTGTTGTGCACGTCATTGAGCTCATGGTCACAGGCCTCCTCTGTCTTTGTGACCTGACTGAGGTGTAACTGTCAAAGGGGCACAGAGGCTAGTCACTTGGGTGCATTCTGTGCTATGACAACGTGCTCACTGCCTTGGGCTATAAATAGTGGGAGAAACTGCCCTCCAGATGCTGATAGATGCTGCCAACTGAAGGATTAACTAGGTCAAGATTCAGGTTTTCATCAAGAAAATGCACAGAAGAATGAAACCCCTCTGTGTGTCTGTGTTGTCTTGAACTGTGTGCCTAACAAAAAGGCCAGGTATATTAAAGCAGTGGGTGCCTTTCCATAGCTCACCCCATAAACCATAAACTATGGGGAATAGATTTGTTTTTTCTGCATATGAATACTCAAAAAAAAACCCTCCAGTTGACATTTATGATGAGCACAATTAATTTGCACACATTTAATTCTATTCTTTCAAAACAACATTATGCCAAGATCATGGGATGTGATAAATATTAATTTACTCTGAAAAGCATAATTTATGTAAAATACATATTTTTATAAGTCTGCATCGAAGAGAATATGCTGTGTTAACAATCCAAAGTGTATTGCCACCCCATGCATCGAGCTGTCAGAGTATTTCAGGAAAATGCTTATTCAGTGATCCATTTTCTCAATTTATTTGTCAGATGCATATTCCCAAAGTGTTAGTAGGTCTCGAACTTCATATTTAAATTTAAGGTAACATTTAAACTTCCGTATCCCCTACTAAATCTAAAGCATATGGGATGTTAACTTTGAATTGGGAACAATGGCTCAGAAGAGAGTGCTTGCTGTGATAAGATGGGGACTTGGGTGTATCCCTACAGCTTGCTGGCCATCAGCCTACCCCGACCACAAAGCTCTAGATGCAGTGAGAGACGCTGTCTCAGAGGAATGAGTTCTGGCCTTCAAGCTCTTGAACACATGGTTTTTTGCACACACCCCATACACACCAAGACCAGTTCACTTTTTAAAGACACTAAGTTCCCACATAGCGAGAATTGGTAGAAAGAGTAACCTGATGATTCTGTCTCGAGCACATCAGTTCCTTCTGTGCGATGCAAGGTAGTCATGGATGGGCTTTGAAGAACGCGTGGTGATGCAGTGGGGTAATGGGATTGTCAGGCAGCATATTTTAAACCCACTACGGGGACCTCTTATGTTGTATCTTTTCATCCTTTGGTTACAAGTCTACAGTGGTCAACATGACAGACGTGGGATCGCATAGCATACACAGTTCTTATAGGTGGAACTCCACCACCTCTTCCTCTGTGGTCTATGGCCAGACTGGTTCTGAAATTCTAGCTCCAGAATTTAAAAAGTCAGGGTGGGTGGGGCGCAGGGGAGGAGGGGAGACAGCTTCATGAAATAAAATATCAGATGAAATTTGCCTGATTCAAAGGCTATGAGTACATACATGTTACTGTGGAAATACACTTGTTTTCAACAAGGAATGCCCAACTACCTTCAATGACAAGCTGATGACCTGGTATGAATCCAGTACTCAATTTCGTTCAAAAGCTAAGAGAGGGGAAAGTTCGTGAATTACTCAGAAGTGGTTCAGGCTGTCTCTAGCCCTTAGGTTTCTTTGAAAAATCAAAATTAAACAATCACAAACTATAACCTCAGGGCCAGGGACTGAAAGAATTCTTGAAGCGTCCATTCAGCTGTTAATATGAGAGGTCACCTCCACACTAAAGAGACTTTAAAAACGATGTGTCTAATTGACTCATTTTCAAACTCCTTACCTCATATATTTATGAAATCCAGAGGCTTCCAATTTTATTCTATATTGTGATATCTATTTTAGGACATGCATGCATTCCTCACATTGCTCGGGAGAGTTTGCAATAGTTGTAGGTAGCACATACTAAATTCCAAAATGACCTGGGACTGAAGTATTGAAAATCCTCTTTCCCCACTTACCGTAAGATAATCCCAATATTAATTCTCTGTACTGTGCACGGCACAGAAATGAAACCCAACCTTCTAAAAATGGGCTGTTCTTTTCCAGTAGTCATTGCAGCGCAGGTTCTTCAGTCTTGCATCCATGCCAACTCTGTGAGGTCCCAACTGTTTTATTTTCACCCCAAAGTTTAGAAATGCTTTAACTTTTCAGATTACGTTCATAAAAGTAGGGGTTAGATAGAAAGAACGGTTTCTTTGGGAATGAACTAACCTTGCTTGCTTGACAGTTCCGCAGAGGAACATGTTCTGTACTTTTGCAGTTGATTTATTTTTAATTTTCTTTTTTCTCTTTTGCTAAGAACACAAACTTAAATGTTTCTGTTTGTTTGACAATATAAAAAGCCACTTGGGAAAAAAGTAACGATGACTGTCGCGTGATGTAATCGGCTAAGCAACACAAAGATGAATACACAACGGGAGGTTATTTTCAAGTATATGAAGAAAACCCTATTCTCAAAGGCAAGGCTGGACGCCTCAGAAAAGTCACGGTTCTCTTTGTCCTTTGCAGATGGCCATCACAGCAGCGACCCTTGGAGCTCCTCCAGCGGGATGAATCAGCCCGGCTATGGAGGGATGCTGGGCAATTCTTCTCATATCCCACAGTCCAGCAGCTACTGTAGCCTGCATCCACATGAACGTTTGGTAAGGAAGGCTCCCGGGGACGGGCAGAGCACCGCTAGCTGGTTTATGAGTTTCATCTCTGTGTGTACGCAAGGGCTCTGCAAAAAAAAAAAAAAAAAAAAAAAGAGGCAAAAATAGCTCTCACCTATTACTCTTGGAGTTTTATTGTTTCTGTGATCAAAGGCTCCACAGAAACGGATCACCTCTGTAAACCTTCCAGAGGCTTCTCTGCCATTGTCCCTTCGTTTATTGTGTTTTGTTCTGTTTTCTTTATGGCAGTGTCAGCTTCCTTCGATTCATAAACACTGGATTTTTGAGTTGCAGGGCCTCCACAATGGCAGTGCCTGGTCTTTTTTTTTCTTCTTCTTCTTTTTTTTTAATGTCTGAAGTTCTGGAGAGTGCTCTGCTGAGGGAAGAGTGGGAAGGATCTGAGATGACAGGAATTACCATGTCAGTTTTGACCTATGGTGGCCTATAGGAAAAGTTTCTGTTTTCTGTGTAGCCTTGGGAACAGCAGGCTGTGGAATGTCTCCATCATTTGGCTTTTTAAATTTTAATTCCATACAAGTGCCATTCATTCTGCTTTGCTCAACATCCCAGTGAGAGCTGCCGAGTTGTGTAACATCAGGTCATGTCTCAGCAAGCCTTTTCCACTCTGCCCATGACTTCTACTGACTGACCTTCATCTATTTCCTTGTCCTAGAGGAATCAGCCACCTGACTCTCTCTAGGCTTAAGAACGACCCCGGCCAAGAACCAACTTACATAGTTAAATCTGTCATTGAGGAAAATAAAAATGTCTAGATCATGGTAAGGTATGGGATGCAAGCCACATGAGACTTGAGTTCAGTGTTCAGTACCATGCAATTAAAATGCTATGGCCCTCAGGCTGGGAAGATGAATCCATAGGCAAGCAAGCGTACTTGTAAACATGTGGACCTAAGTTCAAATCCCCAGCACCCATGTAAAGTGTTGGGCATGCCTGTGTGTGCGTGTAACCCCAGCATTAGGGAAGAAGATGGGGAAGGGAGACAGACAGATCCCAACAGCTTCCTAGAGAGCCACTCCAGTCAAAAACAAAAGCCTTGTGGTCAGTGAGAAATCCTGTGCCTCAAGGCACTGAGGCAGGGAGTGATGAAGACACCCAAAATCCTGCTCTCCCCTCTTCATGTGCACACACAGCTGCATGCACCTACATGCCCATATGCGTGTGCTATACACACACATGTGCATTCACATATACACACACACTGATATATACATATACACTGATACATACACTGATATATACACAAACATACTGATAGACACAGACACACACACAAACACAATCACTGATACACACTGATATACACACAAACACACTGATATGCACGCACACACACACACACACACACACACACACACACACACACTGATATATACACACAGACCTTCAAACCCCACAAATGTGAAGGAAAGTCTATGGTCTGTGATTGTGACTTCGTCTCTTCTTAATATTTTCCCTTGTTTTCACATTTATTACTTTTTCTCTGTCCTGACAGGGAATTTTTTTCTGGATTCCTCTAATCTCAGATCTCCTTTGTTCAATCACTGCATATATAGAAGAAAAATAAAAAAGCTTTATATTCTTCCCTGGTGCCCCAAAGATTCCAGATATAGAAATTCTGATGTCTGAAAATGCACACTTAGTTGGTCCCAGAGCACACGACATCACGTGGTCACTTAGTCTTTACTTTCCTGGGGAGCAGGTGGGAGTGATGGGAGTGGCCAGTTTCTTATCTCTCCTGTGTTCCAATGTAGGCACCACAAACATCTCAAATGTTAGCACATTTTCACTAAAAAGCAAATAACTGAGCTTCAGCCTGCCTGTTCTCCCACCCCCTACTTGGAGGCATTCAAGGGAAGGTGTAGGGAAATACCAACTGTCCCTAGGAGATCTCTTGGCAACATGTTTACTTACTCATTCTGACTTTGCCTAGGACTCATAATCAAAACTGGGGAAGTTATGGATGCAAATTCAAGTTTGGGGTGACATGTTAAAAGTTAGAATTTCAGTCCTTGGAAGTTTTGTCCACATGCTATTTTTCTTTCCCCCACATTACTTCATTTTTTTTTAAATCATATTTTATAATATTGCCTTATGATATGATTTTATCCCACTAGAGTTCACTGCATATGGAGGGAGCCCTCACATGATGCTTAGATGCATAAAAAGCATAATTTCAAGTCAGAAACCAGGCACATTTTAGAAAAAAGTTCTAGTGAATCAACACAGTGTTATTGTTCAGAGAGAAAGGTCATTTTAAAGCAGTGCCTCAAGAGATCACATAAGAAGACGCAGTGATAGAGCCATGTGCTCATCACAGAGCCCAGGTTCCCGTTCTTAATTTGACCAGTTAGCAAATTTCAGAGAGTTAAGATCCTTACTTTAAAGGGTAAATGAATAAGGTTCTGGTAATGCATCCTAATGAGTTTTCCCACTGAGAGTGAAACTATTGAATTATTACATCTAGTTATCATTGTAATTTCAGTATTTAGCCATATGACAATCTCTCACTGAAGTGACTTTGAAGACTCTGACACTGATTGGGAATAATTTGAATATCCAACAGCAGTCAGCATCTTTTATCTTGAAAATAGTGACGTTTCCCTACAGCTCCAGTCTGTAATGTTTGGCTAACAGCATGCTAAAGGGGGCTAACTTAGAAGGGCGAGAGGCTTCCCTGACTATTTTGGCTGTAATTCAACCACTACCGTATTATCACTGAAGGCAAAACCTTTTGGAAACACGGTGAACATCATCGTTTTCCACCATGTTATAACAGACTGTGTAATGAGGAAGTTTCAATTCTACGCATTTCACCTCAAACTGTTACCGTTGTAAGTCTTTGAATCACCCTTTACAGTTTTGGTTTTTACAACTCAATCCCATAGCTCATTGCTACTTGTCCCAGGCACAGGCACAGAACTAACCCCAATGAATGGACTTTGTGGTTAAGCTTTGGAATGGATTTTTGTAGAAAATTTAAATTTGGAAAGACTTGGCCAAGATGTTTGAAAAAGAAGGATAGAGGCCTCACTGCCTGACGGGACTTAGTCAGAGCTACATGATGGAGCCTTCTGAGGCCTCTGAAATCGTAGCATAATGCAAGTTACTTTGTCATCAGCACTTTCCAAACTGGGTTTAAGGCTGTCCTCAGGAACCACTAGACAATGTTGAGAGACATATTTGTTGTCACAGCTGGGATATGGATGCTAATGGCGTCCAGTGAGTAGAGGCAAGAGATGCTAATAACCATCTATACAGGAAACTCCATGGTAATAAAAATATCTGTCACAAAGGCCACGAGTGTCGAGACTATGAGACACCACCTTGGCCTGTGGCGCCATTTTATTCTTAGCGTATACTACTTATTCTTAGACTTGTGAATCTTCAAATCACCAACCCATAGATCAATAACAAACATCACCATTGTGAATGTTTGTAACATTTACATGATCAATAGACTCTCAGTTGGATATCAGAAATTTAAACAACAACTACAACAAAAACCTTGAAGAGGATGGACATGGCAGGCCACAACACTTGAATGGGCCACATTCTCCTTGAACCTTTATAGCAAGCAGGAGGGACAGTGGTGGCTGGAGGAAGATCAAGGACTTGATTCTTAAATCTTCTATGAGACACTACTTGCCATCACTAACATTCTCTGTGCTGTATTGTTATTAACTTTCCGATAACATCAGTTTCACAGATAGTCTCATTGACAAGTAATCTAGTTACAAATCTCATTCATTTGTTTCAGCATCTAATTTTCAGTGTGTCTCTGAAAAGAACTGATTTAGTATGGACTGCATCGGTTTCCCCATTAAGCTCCGGGGATTGCTTTTCTTCCTTCATAGTCTCTGCATTTAGCGATAACGCTTTGTGGGTCACACTCTAAATTATCCTCCTTTTTCCAGAAAGTTAGAAGAGTCCAAAAAGTCTCACCGATCGTTTTCCTTTGTCTCTTTCCCATCTTCTCGTTTTTATAATTAATTAAACATTTCTCATTATTGTATTTCTCTCTGGTTCCTCCTTTCCATGTAGTTCTTTTTTTCTCTCCATCTCTATCATAAACTTTTATCTCAGAAGCAGAACTCGCTGTGACTCAACTCATCTAAGCTTGGTTTTCCCAGCCTTGTATCTTACCTTGTCTTTTCTTTTTTTTAAATAATTTGTACCGTGGAGAAGCACCACTCTGTTATTCTTTAAAGAACATTGTATGGGTGACTTGGGAGACTCAAGTCCCCATTGTAAAGAGGTGGCCCAGGGGAAAGTTACTTCCTTAACATGGGTGTGATATTTTCAAAGACATCCATGTGTCAGACCCAACTCTAAAATGTAGATGCATGACCTGGACTGTTTGGCAGTCCCTCAAATAAGTCAGACTTCAGTCCATACACATGGACTGTCATCGTATGTTCACTGTATGTTTCCTGTATGTTTACTGCTTAGCATGAGGGCATATGAGCTCCATTCCCTCCCCTCAAGGGAGTCGTGGGATTGGACTTGGGCAACCGGCAATGACTGACCCAGGAATGAGTGTGAGTGACAGTGCAGAGTGCAGGTACAATTGGACTGAACTCATCGGAGAATGGCACGCAAAGGGAGGGGCATCCAGGAAGAGGCAGAACTAAGCAGAAAAGTTGGCCAGCACCACGAAACCACGTTCCTTCCTTGTTAACAAATGCCTTGGTTCTAGTACTTGCCAGGATCTGCAGTATCTAATAGCTCTACTTAAAAACATTTCAGAAAGCATATCTAGGCATGAGAAAATAGTGATCCATTACCCAGTCTCTATTTTTGAATTAAGTAATTAAATGCATCTCCAGTAATGATATAATAAAAATTTGTAACTATTAATTTATCACATGCCACAAACATCTTTATCGTTACATACTTTCTTTAACATCGAAAGTGCATCCAAAAGCTTGTCAAAACAAAAATGAGAGCAACTTTTAACCACTGGATTTTATTTTTACTTGGTTGGTTGGTTTTGGTTTTTTGTTTATTTGGCAAAAAGATAGTCTGAGGTGTCCTTTTAAATCCATGTGTCCCTTTAGTGATCCTATCACCCATGAGATGGGTATACAACAACCACTGTGCCACCTTCCATCATTTGAACAACTGGTGTAGAATTAAATTTGAAGCTAAGCCTTAGGCCCAGCGACCATTGAAAGATGTTCTTCCGTCCTAGTCAGCTAAATAGTATATGTAGCAGGCAAAGGAGGCACTCAGAGGGAAAGAAAGCCCAAGCAAGTCTTTGGATACCCAATCAATTCAGTGAGGCCACTAATGTACGCTTTCTCACACTCAGGCTTTAGAGAGATTTAGCTTTTAATTCTTTTAACTGTTTGTCATTTTCTATCTTTTCTCGATGCCGAGATTCATTGAGCAGTATAATCCAACAGGGGAGGAAGAAGGTCCCTGTTATTTTGCTGTGTAGAGGCTAAAGGCCTGGGTCCAGTGTAACACAAACCCCAGAAATCTGTATATTGTCATCCTGTACAATCTTCTTCAGTTGTTTAGTAGGCCACAGGAAAAAAATAAGAGAGGTAGCCATGTCTGCTTCTGAGGTCTATGAGATGATCTTGTTTTGTTTTGTTTTGTTTTGTTTTGTTTTTAAACCGATTATTTATAGATTTGGTGGTCTTGGTCTTTCCTTGGCCTCCTGGGTTGCTATGATATTCCTTGACATTTGATACAACCACAGATCAACTTTGGATCTAGGGGTATTTGATTGTTTAGAGAATGAAAGCTATCAGATAAGACAGGCTGTTTCCTCGGCCGTTTTGCAATTCGGAAAGCGTCTCCCTTGCCATATTGTGATTCAGAAGACTAAGTATACCATGGCTGAACATCTTCTTCCTCCTGCTGCAGAGCTATCCATCCCACTCCTCGGCAGACATCAACTCCAGTCTTCCTCCGATGTCCACGTTCCATCGTAGTGGCACCAACCATTACAGCACCTCTTCCTGCACCCCCCCTGCCAACGGAACAGACAGTATAATGGGTGAGTAGTATGTATGGCAACCCAGACACCAGTGCTCCATGGTGGGGTCTAATTATGAAAGCCCTCTTTCTCCTCTCACAGTGGAATTATAGGCAGGCAATAAATGTTTGTCACATCACCGAGTGAACAGATGAAGGTATTGAGTTCACTGGCTTGCCCATAGCCACATTCTTTTTTAGTGACAAGAAACTGAAATTTGACTTGGTTGTCCATTATGAGTCATTAAGTTAAATAAGGGTTCAAGTAGACCCAGAATCACTTGCATCTCACATTCTCAAACATCAAGCTAGCGAAGTTTTCTTAACACTGTTCATAGAAGACCAGTGAGATACGGGAACCGGTTATACTCAACACCAGTAGGTATTCACCACTTCACAAAGACTGAACGTCATGCTCAGTTGTGAACCATGCTGTGTCACTGTCTTCCAAAGCCTTGTTTGTATGAAGTTTTCAGTTAACAGTCATTTTAATAGCTAGACGAATTTAACCTTCAGAGAATATAGCATGATAGAGCCCTTGAAGAGAAATTGTTCACAGAGGAAAGATGTCTGGCTAACAGTGGGCCCAAAATCATCTCCTGTGGGCTTTGTAATAAGTTTAGGCTCAGGAAGATTGTTGCTGCCAAATGTATCATCAGCTCACATCCTCTGATGTCTGTGGTGATCGCTTAGTACAGATGGATCTCCGCCAGTACTGTTCTCCTGAGGGAAGAGCTAGTCAGGGCATTTAGCTATTCCTAAAGGGAAGATACTAGTTGGTTCAGAGGCAGCTACTTCCCTGTGGGTCAACCTCAACAGGCTTCGCATTCTGCTGCACAGCACATCTAGATGTTCGGGGGTCCTCATACAACCCAGGACTTTGCTAGTCACAGTGTATTCTATTCTACTTTAAGCCACACTTGACAGGTGCATTTGGCATTTTTCTTGTTGCTGTGACCACATACCTGAGAGAAGCAACTTTCAAGAGGACAGTTGTGGTTGAGGTCATGGTTTGAAGAGACACAGTCCAGCATGGCCTGGGCCCTTGTCCTTGGAGGATAGAGCTTGCAGTGTAAATTATTACATCTCAGTGGATCAGGAAACTGAGAGCTTAAACTGTGTGTCCCCACTCACTGTGCTGTGCTGTCCCCACTGTGGTGTGCCTGCAGTGGTCTACGTCTGCAGCCCAGGCAGGCCCTGTGGCTCACCGTTTCCAAAATCTTCCAAAAGAGCAGCACAGGCTAGGAACAAAGTCTTGGGATACAGGAGCCTGCGGGGAACCGTTCCCATTGAAACTGTAACAGCTTGCCCTTTGAGGTCATTCACAGAAGGTCACTGATGAGAAACTCAGGGTTTGTTCTAGAGAGAACCTCATGCGGCTGTTTATTGCTTTAGCTTTTTGTAATTTTTTTTCCTCTTTTTCCCTTGAACTTTGGGAATTGTATGAATCACTTACATGGGAGAGTTCTCGGTGAAAGAGATGATATTAAACTGTTCAAATATACTCCCTAGCCAACCAATACCATGCTTCTTTATTCAGTAATTTATTTCACACTTGAGATGAGCCACCTAGCAGCCCTGTCCTATCACATCTCACAGAGAAGCCAATTTAGGAACGAGTTTCCATTCTGAAACTTTCCATAAGAGAACCTTTTCAAGAATGTTGTGCCAGTCTGACCTTGCAGAGCTATGGCCCGAGGTAACATGGGAAAAGTCCTCTTAGCACCCAGTGAAGTTTGGGCAGATCTGAAAAACAAGAAGAAAGAAAGAAAAGTGCAGAACTGAAAGACTGAAAGGGGCACATTTCACTTCAGTGTGGTTTGACAAATGGAAAGCCCCTTCTGCAGTCATGAGGTCGGTTATAAAGAATGGCCGGTCATTCATCCTTGTACGTGACAGGTTTCCTGTCTACTTGTGGTTTGAGTCATTTTCTTTTTAAGGAAGATATGGAGGTGGAACGGACCTCCGAGTTCAGGAAAACACATTTGGGCACTCTTTTAGAGAGGATTGTGTAGACCTGGTGTCCAGTGTCTGTGAGTGAGGCATGCATGGATCACTGGGTAAAAGAGGGATAGTGCTCCAGGTTATCCTCTGTGAGCCTTGAACATCTTAGCTGCCTAGTACAGTCAGAGTAAGGATTGCTTGCTTAAGATGGTCCCATTGCTGTCAGCTTATGGACAAATGGCAGTAGCCTAATCACAGTAGAGGGGTCTGAGCCTTACAGATGAAGAGCCTAGCTGCAGACTGAAGATGAATTTGACTTTATATATAAACCTCAAGGTCCTGTTAATGTCCAGAAAATAGTGAAGATCTCCAACTTAAAAAGAAAAATAAGAAACTCTTAGAACCCAGACAAAGGATTTTTTAAGGAAATTTACTCCATAAATCATTTTATAATAATTAGTATTCTTGTCAAAAATCTTACTAGGAAAAAAGTATTTTAAAAAGCATCATAATATCTTAGAAAATAAGCACATCTGGTAATTCAATCTTACAATGAGAAATACTCATATTAAATTTGCATAAATATAAAATTTATTTTAATGTTACTTTAAGGGAGAAAGTTCTTGAATATTCCAGTATGCTCTGCCTTAAAATACTGTATTCTCCCAATTCCCTGTGTACAAATGGCAAGGAACATTGAAGACCAGTTGTAAGCCTTATTCTCCTGGCTCTCTGGTCCTCAAGTGTCTTCATGTAAAAGTCTCCTCGGCTCTGGTTTGGCATGTGGAAGAAGGCTGTGATGGCAGCATGTCCACAGAACACTAAGAGAAGCACTCTCTTCTGAAGTCAGCGCGTTTCTCTAACAAGCAGTGCTGGCTAATAGGATACATCTGTAGACTTTGAAAATATTTGGCCTATACTCACTCACTCTGAAATGCAGGAAATAAAGAAATACTACATTGCCTGTATCTCAAAGAACAAACAGGGCTAATTAAATAATTGGTAAATAAGGAACACATAGCCCAACACATGTTTGAGATTACACACATGATCCTGGAGAGAGAGAGAAAAAAAATCCCTAAGAGCACTAATGCCATAAGAATGGGTTCAAGCACTAACACGAGGACAGCCCGTTTTCAAGTTCTTTTGGCACAAAGTTGCAAGGCGCTGCAGCTCTCTGAAACATGGCACCCATAGTTGCCAAAGCTTTCTGGGTTCAGAGGGCTGCCCCGGGTCTCAGTATCATGAGATAATAGTTCATCACGGTTGTCGCCTTTGTCCTAAACCAACCATAGAACCCCGTGGTGTCTACAGGGTGAGGTATAAGCCCTGGAGCTTCTCGAGGCCTGCATCTCATGTCATGTCCATTTGCTGCATCCCAAAGATGGAAAGTGCTCGCTTAGGTTGGGGGTGGCTCATCACTTTCTTGCTGAGACAACTGGCCACGCCTTCTTTTTGTTTGTTCATTTGTTTCTTTTTTGCTCCTTCATGTTCAGTGCCAGTTCTTTTGAGGAACATTTATGAAACTTTTAATGGCATATCCATTCACGGTAAAATATTTCACTGTGGCTTATGGCCCGTTCCTGTTCTTCCTAGCAAATACTAGCACATTCTGGTGATTACGTCAGCCTTTTCTGGATAGGAAGGGTCTCAGAATCACCCTGGAATAAATGGAGTCAATAGGGCACAGCATAGCTCAGTGAGGTCAATAGGGCACATCACGGATCAACCACAGCTCAGCTGGCTTAGCACCTGGGTAAGGTGAGAGTTGACCAGGGACCTTTAGGAATTCACTTGCATCTGAGCACTTCTGTTTCATCCCTAAATGCCATTTCAATGCCATGCAGCTGGCTTGTGTCAGAAGTGGTTTAGCCCAGATTGCCTTTATCCAAGGATAAAGAGTTGTCGACAGGGTAGTACACTTGGCTGTCTTCCTACTTCCTTCCTTCCTGAATAATCAGCTCTTGCTGATCAGGAGTGAGAGAACCTTCTGCCATAGGATAGCTCAGGGAGGTTCCCAAGCCCGAGAGCCACTCAGCCATCTGCAGATTCCATTCAGAGACTTCCATGTTTATACATTGACAGCATGCTCTTGGAGATTTGGGACCACAAACCTTCCCTATCCCTCACAGGGAATTGGGCAATAACAACATAATGTTTTATAATAGCCACAATTGTTGTATTAGTCTTTAAGTGGGCTGCCTTCCGACTATAGAAAAAGATGCTATTTCCCATGTTTTTTAAACCTCAAACCAACTAGTGTTGAAGGAACAGGCTACTAAGTTTGATTTAATGCACCATATGTTAAATATTACTCAGAAATATCTATCTGGTTCATGAATTAATCTGACTTACAACTTTCACTCCTCCTGACATGTTTGTATGAAAGGAAGCATGTTGGGATATGGCTTTCTAGTAGAAACATTATGTCCTCTTTCCCTAGAGAACTTGGTTTCATAGTAATTGTTTTATTATTATTAAGCTAGTCACATAATATCCAGTCTGTGTTATGAGGGTCATGGGCCTTCAGATGGATTTGGGTGATGACCAGGCACAGATGGAAGAAAGAGTAAAGATACATTTTATCCAGCAGCTTCAGGTCTGTAGTTTTAAAGACCACCAATGGAGAGCAATAAATGAGTTTAATTTAAGCCTCTCCCCGATTTCCTGCACACAGTCAGGAGGCCCACCTTCCCCCATGTATGCCTGGAGCCCTTCCCACGTGGCATTAGTACATCACGCCCATTGTTGGAGGCTCTTCTAAAGGAGTCTTGGTGGAGCGTTGGCAACGTTCCATTTTATAGTCATCCCTGTGGACAAACTCATGGCATTGCTATGCTTCTCCTTAGCACTTTAATGACAGGAGGGTCACCGACCACAGTTCAGAAGAGCATCATCGTAAGGCAGTGCTGGTCTGGAGAACACACCGACTTGTACTTCCCCCGCCCTTTGATGTCCCCTCTTCCCTGCCGCAGGTTATGGGTGTGCAATAAAGGGGAAACATATTTTCCAGATTCTGATTCTCAGAGCTCATCCCCAGGCACCAGTCGTCCTGGTATTTTGTTTGGGGTGTGTTCTGATGGGAACCACCATTTCCCCAAAGCGGACACTCACGGAGGGTGGTCCAACACCCAGGACAGGATGTGAAACCTTTGTGTGTGTTTCTAGCCAGCAACAGCACCTGGGTTGGAGCCTTCTCTGAACAATACTTGAGTGGCTAACAGTACCAAACGTTCCTACAAAATCACAAAGCTTTTCATAATTGCTCATTTCCCATTCGTACCTTTGATATACTCTACTTAAAGGCTGCTTTTTGTGTTTTGGTTTGGTTTGGGGGTGTTTGCGGAGGTTTTTTGTGCTTTGTTCTTTCATTTTTGTTTTTCGTTTTTTGATGTTGCTTTGGGTTTTTTGTTTATTTGTTTGTTTGGTTGGTTGGTTTTGGGGTTTTGGCTTTGGTTTTTCTGTCTGTTAAGCAAAAGAAATTGATTAGAACCAAAGTAAAACTGGTACACATAAAGACATATCTGTTTCCGTGACGTGAACATTAGTGATCCCTAATAATATGCCTTGACAGAACCCAGTACTAAAATATCAGTGAAGTCCTAATATACTGAAGTCTGAAAGGTGGATTTGATATATGTTTTGCTAAGCATGACCCACTTTCTAGTACCAAAGCCAAATATTAATCCATTTGAGAATTAAAAACATATCTCCATTCTAATGCTGTGTGGCCTTCTGTATATTGGTCACACAAACAAAAAGAGACATCTTTAAGAGAGGACCCATCTCATGTTGAAAATGTGTCCCCTCCGTGTTTCCTGGAACAGAACAAAAGGCATGCCCAGTGAAAGAGTAGACTGGCCCCAGCCAACTGCTTTGAAATGTAAGCCTCTTGGTTGGGCTGTCCAGCTCTTGCAAGGTAAAATGGCTTCATGTTAAAAATTAGTCTGTTCTTATCAGTGGCTTGCATGAATAGCCTTTGTAGTTTTCTAAAACATTCTTATGACCAGATGAGGTAAGGACTTGATTCTATTTTTGATTCAGCTTCCTGAGTCTTAATATCTCTTTGTATAAAGAAGACACTAATAGCTTAGTTTAAAAGGTTCAGTGCTTTAGAACAAAAAAAAAAATCACACTAGGGCTGGAGAGTTGGCTCTGTTTGAGCCTTTGTAGTTCTTGTGAAGACCCAGATTCAACTCTCAGAACCGACATGATGGCTGACAGCCATTTGTAACTCTGGTCCCAGGAGACCCAAAGCCTCATCTTGACTTTCTTAGGTACCGGGCACACATGTGGTGCATACACACCATAGAGGCAAAACACTCATACAAATAATATAGTAAAATAAACAAGTCAAAAGAACTTTTTAAATCACACTAAGAGTATCTATCCTCTCTTTTTGTGAATGTTCTTAGAATGTGTTTGTTGGTTTTCCAAGTCTTCCTGATTTGTATCTTGAAAATGGATGGTTGCAGGGATGGATTTTAATTTATAGTTTTGATTTTTTTTAATTGTTCAAAAGAAGAGTAAGTCTTCTGAAAGCTACTGCTTTTTTATTTTTATTTTTTGGATTCTTGGTTAGTAAATGTGGATTGTTTTTTTTTTTCTTCTTGTTTTCTTTTCACCAATGTTTCTCTGAACATTCACTTCATGGAGACCTGTATAAGAATCGGGACGATATCATGGATTCTTTTGACTGCAGTCTCCACTTAAGCATATAATAACAAACAGATAATATTGCTTGATAAGAAAACAATAGTTGCTCCCATAGATAGTGTAATGATGCACGTTGATAGGATACTCTGTGTCTGTAAATCTCCATCACACCCCTTTTACAACCATCTTTAGTTGTTTCTAAAACTCTTTAATACAGAAATTCCCATTTTCATACCAGAATTTTGCCTATTTTTTGTCTTAAATATTTTAGTGTCCTTGATACCTTTCTAAGTTGCTTTTATTTGTCTAGTTTCTATGATATCAGAAACACATTCTGAGAATTTTCCCACAACTATAATCTACTATTTTCATATAGCTTGACTATAATCTACTATTTTCATATAGCTTGTGTACATCATCCATGTGTAATAGGGAAAAGAAGAGGTTTGTTTCTCTGAAAGTAAAGGTAATTGTGTTTGCTTTGTGATACAGTTGGCACTTGTCAGTGTTCCTGGAATGAGCAAATGAGTCAGAGGGGGGTGGGGGTGGTCGTCGAGTAAAGCATATATAAGAAATCATTGCACTGATACACCAAGCATGCAAATCTATGAAAGGAACAGTAATACCTCAGCTATACACTAAGCAGAGATGCAGAGAACGAAGGCAAGACCCAGAGAAGCTGTAGGTCTGATTTCTGGAGTCTCAGTCATATCCCACCACATCCTTGGGTCTGGAAGGAGATGATCCAAGGTACTTAGTTAAAAGGGTCTCCTGTTCAAGAAGATTAGGGGATTTCAACACCTTTATATGTGTGCAGTGAAACTTTGCTTGCATTCATCTATTGACTTAATGTCTCCTCTTTCCATTCCAGTCAACAGTGAAAAGCAACTCTTGGAGAGCATCAGTAGGCTATCCTTTAGTCTATGCGCTAGCGTTGAGGGCATTAGTAAAGGCAGCATTCCCTAAGTCCTGTCAATCCACCCAGCCCATTTCCACCACACGGTTGACTGGCACATTATCTTCAGCAAAGGAGTCGGCTGTGCTCTATGTAGGAATACATGCATTATTATTATTAACAACACATATACCTACATACACACACATATGGAAAATGTATTTGTAGAATAACAAAATATTCTTCCTCTTCATTAGCAAAACCACTATGTGGCACTGAGATGCAAGCCCTTTTTGCTGTCTATCAAATTTTTCTTTATTTGACGATAGGTATAAATTATTCATGAAGATAATTCAATTATATATAAAGAAATGTTGGACTTGGAGGATTTTTAAGGTCCTACAAGTGTCACATTTTTCTTAGTGATGATGACCACCAAGGGCTGGCTTGGTAACTGTCACCAGTAACTGCTCATCAGCAACGTGGGGGATGTAATGGCAGGGGGAGCACTCTGTCTTCAAACCAAGGTGTCAGGTTTATATTTTATCTGGAAAAAAAAAGTAACATGACTATATTTGACATCTACCTCAGCAAACAAATTAATGCTAATTAAAGATTAATGTGTTGTAATTAGCATTAAAAATGCAATTAAATTGTGAGTAAATGGACCAAGAATAGAAAACTGTTAGACGTCTCACTGCCTGGTTTTCATATTCTGTCTTTTGTTTTTGCAGCAAACAGAGGAACTGGGGCAGCAGGCAGCTCCCAGACTGGAGACGCTCTGGGGAAAGCCCTGGCTTCGGTGAGGAAATATTGACTTTGGATTCCACGGGCACTGCTCGTAGCAGGGTGAACTTTAATGAGAAGTGGACATATGGAATTTTAGAAAATAAATGCAAATAGCTTTGATGAGGGGAGCGGTTGGGGGAATAAGGATCACTGAGACTTTTTGAGGGAAAGCTGTTTTACCTCCTTTGGCTAGCCTTTTTCATCTTGCTGTCTTATTGGTGCTTAACCATCTTCAGTGAGGGCCTAGGGATATTCTCCGGGCCTTTGAGCTCATAGAGTTTCAGTGAGCATTTCTCTTTTCTCATCTCTATAGTATGATAGATGCCCATTGGCTAGCTAAGCCTGACTCATCAAGAGTTGGTTATAAGATGCTTTGGAAAAGCTACTTGAAAAAGAAATGACAAACACTGAGGTTCATGAGGGATTTGTCATTTCTTTGGCACCTGGGGGACTTCAATTCTTTGCTTTGTCCACCCACTGAGTGCTCCCTAGTGACAAACCAGCACTCCTTATTCACTCAGCCAGAGAATGGTTCCTTGCAGTGTCTTCAATCATTTATACTTTTAAGAGGAAATTTGTTCTCCTAAGATTTTGTGTCTTTGGTTGCCTTTTCCCTCCCATGGTGGACATAAACTAAGTTCAACTAATATCAGCCTTTGGTTCTAAGGGAAAGTACTTATTTAGTCTGGGCTCTCTTGTGCCCTGCTTGCCATTGTCCTAATTACAGTACACACAATGCTGCCCAGCCCCTTGTTTGGTGGAGGAAGAAAGGAAAATTAGAAACCAGTATGTCCGTGGTTTGCCCAGAGCCACTCGGCCAGTTATGGGAGGGAAAGGGATTGGACGTGAAACTGGCTGACCCCCAGTTCTATGTCCCACTGTCCCACGCTGCCACAGTGATTCTTTTGAAAACCTGAAGTAACTGTTGCATTTTTCATTTTGGAATGTTTGTAGTACAGTTGAATGTTGCATGCATTTTGTGACTTGTGGGTTTTCTAAGGGAGCTGCATGGATGCTTTTTGTTGTTATTTAAAAACTGTTTGTTTGAAATCAATGAGTTTCTTTTCTTCTCCACTGTTTCAAGATCTATTCTCCTGACCACACGAACAACAGCTTTTCCTCCAATCCTTCAACTCCTGTGGGCTCCCCTCCTTCACTCTCAGGTACTGTCTCCTAGACTTCATTTCACAGCCATCATAGGTGATGGAACAGTCTGGGAGCTGCCTGCTGCCCCAGTTCCTCCTACACACCCAGAACCTATAGAGATCTCGAAACCTAGCCTGCCCGTAGAAAAGCAGAATGGGTGGATAACAAATTATAATCTAAGGGTACATTTGTTTCCTTGTTTTTTAAAAGTTGGATGAAAAGCCATTCATTCCTTGAACTCTTCTTAGTTGTACAGATGTTCGACAGCTGGATCATATATTCCAATACAGTTTCTCAAAAAATAGTAAATGTAGTCAGAAATATCTAATACTTAATTACCAAATATAGGCTATGTAAATGAATCCTTCCCTGAAGACATTTGAGCCTTCTCCCCTAAAATGAAATATTTGAGAAAAAGTGCAATTTTGTATATAAATTATGTAAATGTGTGAAGTAAGAGGGATGTTTCTCTTTAAGTTGCTATGATGTATGGCTTCCAATCACATGATTATAAGTGGTACAGCTATATAGTAAACCATTTTAGTTTTCTAAGGTACACATGAGTGATCTACGTTCCTTCTTAGGTCACTTGACCTTGTTCCATGCATCAGTTCATTTGAAAAATGGGAAGGCGGCTTCCATACGAAACTGTCCCGTGTATACCTGACCTTACTGGGATTTAGAATAGATTTGCTCAGCTTTAGTGTTGTGTCTCTGAGTCCTGTGCCATTGCCTGTGTGCAGCCCTCCCATGCCTCCCCTTAAGCCCAATTCCCTCATAGAAAGCAAGAGGTTTCAAACTGCAGAACCAGTCTAAGAAGGGATGGTTGCAACGCAGATGGGATGGCAACCTCTCTGGCGTAGGAAGTTCACAGAACAGGACAGAGAGAGGGTCACCTGGGTTCTGAAGTCAGTCTATTCTGGGTGACCAAACTGAAACCAGGAAGAAGCAGGCGTTTTAAGATGGTAATAGAATACCGCCACCACGCCCCCTCCCCCACTCCCCCTCGTTCATAGTACAAATGGAAAGGAAAGCTTAGTATTGTGTTGTTCTGTCTTGGCACCAGATTCTTAGGCTCTGGAAAAAAAGAAAAAAAAAAAAGAATCATCTCAAATATCAATCTCCCAAAGCAGAGGAGGACTGAGTACAAAGGACTTGAGACAATAACGGGAGGGGAGGATGGAAGCAGGTGGGACACCACATTCACCACTTCAAACAAAGCAGCTAGTTCCGCGCTCTGGAAGTGTGGGAACAACTTATGTCAGATGTCCTGGTTTTGTGCATAAGTGTACCGAAGCGAGGGAGGGCTTGTGCCAGTAACCATGAGAGACATGCGTGCTCAGGAACCTGGTGCGCATGCTCCTGCTGTGGCACTGTACGTGAGGTTAGGGAGGAGAATGCACAAACCTGCGGTGGAGCCTCAGGCTCTGCAACCAGTTGTAGGTAGAGGAAGCCATTTTGGGGGGTCTTGGTGATGCATTTTGAAAGACCACATGTTAGGAAGAAAGAACTTTTATGAAGATATAAATAAGGGGACAGATTGCTATTTTCACACCAACAGCTCTGTCCAAATTCTGTCAAGAAAAGTAATTGAACAAAATATCCTATTTTTGTTTAGCATAAAAATACACAGGCATACCCAGAAAAGACAAAAAGGACGGATTTTAAACATACCGGCAGCACCGGGCACAGGATCTTGAGAGATCACAATTATATTTTTTTTTCCTATTTTTGAATTATAGACTTTATATGTTTTCAATAGTGGGTGTTAACATTACAATCATTTTCAATTTAAAAGTGATTTTCATTTTGTAGGTTGGATATAGGGAATATATTCTGAAAGGCTCTTTGGAAGAAACTATGTAGCTTTTAATGTTAGGGAATTTTGTATCTTTCTCTTTAGAGAACTGCTGTGAACTAAATTTCTTTGCTCCAGAGTTTCTGAGGGGGCCCATGTAAAGAACATGTGCTTAGCAGGGAATTTGATCCCCAGCTCCAAAATAAATAATTAATAAATAAATACTTGTTTAAAGGTTGATCTCATCCCATAGACATTTTTAAAACAAGAGCAAAGTTCTCATGTATCCACAAGGGTCTTTGGTCATAGTCTGACCTCCCTTAAAGACCTAGCCCTCCCCCACCCTTCCTCCATACCCTTGAAAGCACCACAACTATCCAATCTCCAGTGACAGATATGTCTCAAAGGAGTCCTGCTAGCTGAAACTTAGACCCAATAAAATATTCCTTTTTACAGAGCAGACTCAGGACACACACGGGGAGCCAGCCCATGAAAATCCTACATGTTTTACTTTAAAAAAAGATGTCCCCAGTTTCCAGATTTTCATCTGGGAAGACTAAGTGTATTTATCATATTGACTAATAGAAATCAACATTGCTTCCTTTTCTAAGTATCTGTGGGTTTAAGTGCACAGCGATCTGATTGTTTTTCTCCTTTCAATGTCAGCAGGCACAGCTGTTTGGTCTAGAAACGGAGGACAGGCCTCGTCATCTCCCAATTATGAAGGACCCTTGCACTCACTGGTATGTCGCCCCCTGGGTCTGACACTCTGACCAGGTTTTCCTTTCTTCTGTCACTCTGCGGTACATATTTTCAATGATTGCTACTTGAAGTCGACATTAGGGCCACCAGCTTCTGGGAGCCGGCATCATTAGGATGCCTATTCTCTGTTTGGAGATGGTGACCTAGATGCATCGAGAATGAAAGCCCAGGGCTCCAAATACCTAGGACCTGATAGGAGATCAAGAGTCATCCCAGGAGCTTAGTATAGGGCTCTCCTTCTTTTTAAACACTCCAGAGCAGTAAGTACATAAATGTAAGGACTGGGACACTTGATGATGCTATCTTCCTCCTCCCTGCCTGCAAGGTAAACAGTAGGCCATTTCCTCCTAACCTCAAGCAAGAGGCCTACGGTTTATGTCCCCTTCTGCTGCGGTTCTTGTAGAAAGGAATCCAGCCATTTGACTTGTAAGGAAGTGGCTACTCTTCCCCGGGAAATAGCTGAACAGTTCCATGGGCCTAATTCATATTATAAATACTCCCAGGATGATTCAAAGTCTGGCACTTTTATCTGCCTCAGCTTAGGGTGGGTGGAGCTGGAATTATGCAAGACACTTCCCTGCACAGTGCAGGTTTGGTGTGTACCCATGAGTCAAAAGTGGTGGGGAGCCCAGTTCTGCCTCGGGATTGAGTTTTCTGCTTTTCTTGCATATTTTGAGAAGAAACACGGAAGAAGCAAGCCTTTCCCTGTCTCCACCCATGTGAGCCTGTCTATGATTTAGGGGCTACTGTCTTCCTTTTCAACCTACTTTTTAAAGGGAGATTTGCAGATGAAAATGCAGCGTCTTCCTTCCGCGTGTTCTTCCTTTCTGAGCCAGATGAATCACCTAGCTGTGCATTTTAGCCAATAAAGACAACAGCCCAGCTTTTTCATTGACAGACTCCATCCCGATAGCTCAGTTGTTCTATTTACCCTCTGCAGGATGGTCTCCATAGCCTAGCCCTCAAAAGCAGGCTATATTCAGCTGTAGAACTGGAGAGGTTGGTACATAGCTGTGGACCACAGCTTGGGATTCCTCATACGTTCTGAATACTCCCAGGGATTCTAAGTCGAGATCTTTCCCTCCAGAAGGGAACTGTTAGCCAGGAAGTATGTCAGGCACCTAGATTTCCTTCTATGCTCACATTGACCCAACCATTTACCACCATCCTATCTTTTACAAATTAAAAATGGTAGATTCAGAGAAAATTAGTAATATTCCTTTGGTCAAGTAAGTAGCCGAGCTAGCAGGCTAGGGAACACCATACAACTCGCAAGCCCACCAAATCAAAATGTTCTGTACCGTAGACTAACTCTATTAGACACACATTCTTCCTGTCAGTACAGAATAATTAGAAATTGCTTTTCTTATGCAGTAGAGCTGATACATCTGTTTGCATAGTGCCCTGGAAACCAAAGAGAACCAAGACAGTCCTAGTACAAAACAGCACTAGAGGGATGATGAAGGAAGGGAGGGAAGGAGGGACGGAGGAAGGAAGAAGGAAGAGGGATAAAGAGGGAGGGAGGGAGGGAGGGAGGGAGGGAGGGAGGGAGGGAGGGAAAGGAAAAGAAAGAAAAGAAAAGATAGATTCTAACACTGACAACTACTTTTTGGCAATAAGACACAGAATAATTAATCAGCTTAATTTTTGAGCTTCATTTTTCATGTCTATATGGAAAGAGCACTCCTGTCCTGTCTATGAATACATGTTTAATATGCATTGATGAGATGGTGTATTTTAAGGTATACAATGACAAGCAGTAATTGATGTATATTAATCACAGTAAAAAAAAAAATGAAGACAAAGCTGTGTACCTTTTCTTCACTGTTAGCTATAGGGTAAGCCTTAGAGAGTTGAAGAAAACTAGGCTCCTAATGTCTAAAATGGGGGTAGGCTGATTGGCTTTTAATTGCATAAAGCAGTGAATTCTCTGCTGCCGGAGGTATGGACTTTGAAATCAGCTGTAGGTCCTGGGTAGATGATCAAGCAAAATCTTGGTTATTCTTTAGTCCTGTGCTTTCGTAGCACTTTGTGTGACAGAATTTTTAAAGATTTTTTGCTGTAACAATTTCTGAGACCCTTCCCTACATGCATACATGCAGGTTGATATTGATAACAGATTTTTTTTAAAGTGGGGGAGGGAGAAGGGGGCTTAAAGTTGCCTAAACTTTTACCTGTCTCTGACTTGAAGAAACATTTAATTCAAAAACCAAAAATAGATCATCTTTCCACTACTAATATTTTAGCCCAGTGCTTGCCAAAGTGTTCCTCAAATTCAATGCATGTTTTCCTCTGTTAACATAAATCTCAGTTCTCTTTCAAGCTAATGGAGTCCAGTGTAGCATATGTATATAATAATGTCCTCAAAGAATTATTGAATTTACTTTGTTCATGAAAAATAACACTGTAACTTTAACATTAACATTTTCCACCAGTTTTCTAGGAAGGACATTATTTATTTTTATTATTGTTCTTAGGAAACAAACTTTATTGGAAACATATATTCTGTAACCCAGACCCGTCTGTAGCAGCCCAGGATTCTGCTTGTGCAACCTGTGCATGCATTTCCAACTAAATCCAATTTCACCTCTCGTACAAACCCACAGCAAAGCCGAATCGAAGACCGTTTAGAAAGACTGGACGATGCGATTCATGTTCTCCGGAACCACGCAGTGGGCCCGTCCACAGCTGTGCCTGGTGGCCACGGGGACATGCATGGGATCATCGGACCCTCCCACAATGGAGCGATGAGTAGCCTGGGCTCAGGGTATGGAACTGGTCTTCTCTCAGCCAACAGACACTCGCTCATGGTAAGTGGACTCTGTTCATGTAGAATTAAAATGGCAAATGAAAATACTACTGCTGCTGTTTTGTAAGAATCACTTCATGAGAGATATTGTTCACAATATGGATAGCTCACATATTGATAGTGTACAGTTCAGTGTGTTCTAGATTGTACACAGGATTGCGTGACCATCATGACAGTCTAACTCTAGAAGAGTTTCGCCTCATGTACAAAGAAAGAGAAAGCCACTCAACCATCACACAGTTATTCTCCTACCCTTCCTGTGTCCCCACCCTTCAACTCCTGGCAATCACCAAGTTACTTCCTGTCCCTGTAGATTCTGGGCATTTCATTGAAATGGAATTAAACAATCCATTGGCTTTTTTTTTAAATTAACTTCTTTTACTTCATCTTTTTTTTAAGGTTTCTCTGTGTTTTACCACATACTATGGTTTTATTTGTTCTTCTTGCCGTTCTATAGAGCACATTACATTGCCCACTTACCGGCTGACAGATCCTATAGCTGCCTTCCCTCTTTGACACTTGCACTCCTATGAGTACTCATGCATACGGATTTATATGAGCATGTGTTTTCATTCCACATAGGTATTAGTAAGTTGCTAGATCACCGCTCATAAGTTCAGTTATTCGTCTTGATCACTCTGATCAAAGACCACAAGTCAAGTTCACGTTACATCATTGCCATTCTAAATATGAGGGTGGTTTGGTTTGTCTTTAAGAAACTAAAATGATGCCGTTCAGTCTCAGGGTTAGAGACTAGAAATCAGTTGTGTATTTGCCTTTTTTTGGGGGGGGAGGGATCAGAGACGGTTTATTAGAAAAATGTTAATTGATAACAATTAGCTGATAAATGGTGTAAGTTTCACTTTATTGCTGATTTTTGAGTAGTTCTGCCCCCAGCACACACCTGCTGGTAAACATCCCATTGCACTGCTTGCCCCGTGTCCGGCCGGTTCCCAGACTGCTTAGGTGAGGACCACTCTCCATCCTCTGATGCAACTTCTCTCACGTGGAGATGCTTCCAAAAGGAAGTGCAAAATAACTGTGAAACCTCGTGTGGGTGGCTTTTTGGTCCTTCTTCAATTTCTCTTAATTGAAAGACCAAGATGCAGAGCGCCACCCTGCACAGTATATTACTGAAACCTGCAACCGATTAGGGGGGAAAAATGTGACTTTATAAATAGAAGCAATGAACTCACTTCTAAAATGTGGAAAGATATTTTTGAATGCCAATGCTAAACCTTTTTTCCTTACTTTTTTCTTTATCTTGACCTCTACCCTAAAAATCCATCACTGAGTAAAAATTGTTTGCATGTTCATTGGCAGTTGCTAAAGAGTTTACAAAGGCAAGTCTAGATTTTAATTTAGCCTGGCCTCAGGTAATGTGTTAAACACTAGGGATGCATTTAATATGAGGTTTTCATTTGTACAGCTTTCTTTTTTCCCCCTGACTGCAGTGTTTAAACAACACTGCTTTTAATTAAGAAATCTGGCTTTATTAAAATCCAGATATGCGCCTTATAACCAGTTATGTATATCTGCTCTCAATCAAGAGAGAAATAGGCTAATTTCTGTAGCTGTGTTCACTTTGCATATGTTAGCCGGATGCGGCCTGCACCCAAGACATTGATGTAAAAACTGTCTTTTCCATAAATATGTAGTTTGTTCTTAAATACCAGATGGAGTCTAAGCATTTCTTTAACATATTAAACTGTACATTGTTGCTTTTTTGGAATTAGTTGACCTTTGATGCTGATTCTGAGATAGAACACGAGGAAAAGGGGGTGGGGGAAAGACAAAAAAAAAACTAGAATTATTTTTGGAGAGGGGAAGTTGAACTGACCCCAATGGAAAGTAGAGAGAGAGAACAGAAGTGAGCACCTTTAAAAAGACAAATGATTGGCCAACAACTTTAAAAAGACAAATGATTGGCCAACAACTTTAAAAAGACAAATGATTGGCCAACAACTTTAAAAAGACAAATGATTGGCCAACAACTTTAAAAAGACAAATGATTGGCCAACAATACACAGACACCTCTTGGATATGGTTGCTGGGGTACTAAAAAAGAAGACATAAAGTTGAGAGTTCTACTGATTTAACAAAAGTTCCCTCTCACTCCAAGGAGGAACTGTGGAGCCAGCTAGATCATGGCGTAGCTCCAGAGACGTGCCTGTTGAGTCCAATAGAGGACTTGTCACCTTCTTTGCTTTCTAGAAACCAAGCAGCGCGTCCCTAAAAACCCGAACTCCTCACGTGCATGAATACATGAAGACCTGTATGAATTCTCAAACTAAAACCTAAGAACAAAGGAAATATTTTTTGAATTTAGTCAGTATGAAGTTAGCCTTTGACCATTTGACACATTCCACAATAACAAAAAACAAAAAGAAAGAAAAAAGAAAAAAAAAGTTTTGAAAGGAAGCAAAAGAGGAAAAAAGGAAAGAAAAATCCCCTCTACCCCTAACAACAACAACAAAAATTCAAGGAGGATGCTGGTAATGTTTTCCACATTTGGATTTTAATACATGAAACAGGCGTTCAAACCTTAGCCAGCTGCAGGAAATAAAGTAGCAATGGGAGTTTTGTACAGGAAGCAGGGCAGGAAGGGTTGGAAAGAGGCTGGCCTCTCAGCTCCACACCTTCCTTTGTTGTTCTGGAGTGGAACAGAGGTGCAGAAACTCGAGACTCATCCCAAGGCTGGTTTTGTTTTGAGTAAATCTCCCTTCTAACTCTGCCTCCCCACTCCTCCTGATTAAAGAATAGACAGCTCCAACTGGTCTTGACCTTCACCCTTTTCCTTCCCTCCCTGCCTCCTGAATATCAAAACAAAATGGCCTGGGACACTGGAAGATGTTGGAAGCTTTCCTTTCCCCAGCAGCTTAACTGATGGGGAACCCTGTGGTCCTGCCTCAGCTAGTGTGTTGTCTCCTTTAATCGCTCACATATTGCTCTTAGCTTTGAGTCTCAAAATGTCTTCTTTTGGTCTTGTGTAATTTACTAATTATTCATACGATGAAAGGGATTCCCTCCATCCCGCACTTTGACATGGCTTATACCACTGGAGGGAATGGAAGATATTCGGGGCTTTCTGGATAGCATTGCTGGACTGCTTTTCCTGTCTCAGAAACTTGAAGGCATTTCCACTGCTGTAAGAATAGCATCAGCTCCCTAGCTCATCTGTCAAGGGCCTTGATGATTTACCAAAAGCCTTATAAGAGCCATTCCATTATGCAAAGGTTTTCCAGCCAGACCAGTGTATGCACATTACCAGAACTGGGGCCCCATTAAGTACTTCGTTTGCATATGTCCCAGGTTCATCCGCCCTGTCCACTTCTCTCTTCTCACCCATTGTCAAAGTTCTGACAAACCCTTCCTCTTCCAGGAAGCCATCCGTTGCTGCTTCTGTTTATAACAGTCATTTTCTGTACCCCGTGCACCTCCATCACATAGCACAATGAGTCATGACACTTGTAGATAGTATCTTACCCAGATTCACACCGCTGTGCATCTTTTCTAGGTGCCACTTTGCTCTGCCTGGCTGCTGTGTGGTCCTTGAGTGCCACATTTTCTATGTGCTCTCCCTCCCAGGGAAATGACTAGCTGGGCCCCTCTGGTCTACACTCTGGTTACAGCATCTCAGGTGGCATTCGTAACAGTCCAGTGACAGGTGCCATGTTGGGTGTTGGGATATGAGCCTCATGAATTCAAACAAGTCAAGACCATGGCCACATTTAAGTCTGGAGACCTTACTCCAAGTTCTGTTTGACAGACATACCTCCTTCCTAGACATTATAAACACACCTTTAAAGAACTCATTTTTGGTGCAGAGTTTGTGATTTTTTGTATCTTGATAAATGTTGGTTGGTAGAAGAAGGTTCTGTATATTTTATGGTCTGGTTCGCCAGAGCAACTTTCTTCTCTCCAGGGTGCAGGGTGCACGTGTAACATGCTCAGGGCAAAACATCTTCTCAAAGTGTCTTCCTGAGTCACCGTGTACGTGCCGAGTGGCCAAGAGTTGTAAACTCTTCCCCCTTGGATCCCTGAGGATAGAGTTTCAAGCCATCAAGTAATGTTTCTTACCATAACAGCCTCCTTCCCTGGCAAACTCAAAACTCCATGGACAGGAGAAGGAAACACTTGGGTCTGTCTCTTACCTAGTTAGGAAACCTTAAGCACATCCACACACACTCACATCTCACTGTTAATCTTGGCATTTAAATCTTCTGCTCGCCTGCAAACCGCTTTAGAAACAGTCTTCCAAAGCCAGTTCTCTTCCATATTCGTTGGATATTCATACTCACAGATGAGGTCTGAAAGAAGCCTTGCAGATGACCTCACATTGTCTCCTAATGGAACTAAACCGACACCAAGCATGTCTTCATGTGGCCCTGTGTGTGCCCCCGGAGGTTACCTGTAGATGCTCGGCGATGCTGTGTGTATGATCCCTGTGTAATGACTCTGTTCTCGGTTCCTCTTTTGAGTGAATTCTGCTTGTTCATCTCAAGAACATTTGGCTGTGGTCGCCAGTGTCAGGCCTATGCTCAGTTATGGTCTCTGGTCTCAGGGGGGCTCACAAACTAGTTGGAAAGAACCACTATTTTAAACAAATTGCTGTATGCTTGTCCACCAGACCCTATAAGAAAACAGGGACTCTCTTATCTAGAAGGGACAGCGTCATGATTAGCTGATTTAGGAGAAGTGCTGTGTGTGTGTGTGTGTGTGTGTGTGTGTGTGTGTACAAAACCCAGGGCTTTGTCTAGGTGCACTACCACCGAGCTATGACTCTGGCCCTCATTTCCTTTTTCCTTTTTTAAATTAGAAGTAAGGTTTCTCTATTATATTCAGGTTTGCCTTAAACTTACTAGCTCAAGGAGGATCGGCTTTGAACTCTCAATCTTCTTTTCTTATCTCCCACCCCCACCCTCTTCACTGGGCTTACAAGCTTATACCATAGGACCGAACAGTAGTAATCTCTTAGGAACTGCGGCTCATTAAGAGATGGAGGAATCCTGTGTCACTTGTCTCCCATACTTGCCCTCCACTGCTTCCCTTCAGCGAAGGTGGGACTGTGGAACACACTTTAGAACCCACTGATGCGTGTACATCTTAGCTCCACTTCCTTCTTTCCAGAGAGTTTTATTTTGGGCTTAAAAATTCATTCAATGAACTCATATCAAGGGAGCAATACTCTTTCTTTAGCTGGTGTGGAGCATGAAGGACCTTAGAGAATGTAAGACTTCATGGACAGACAATTTTCTTCTGCTTGCATAGTTGAGTTTGGATTATTGAATTTAGGTTCTGAAAATGGCTTACAAGCAGCCTATTGCCATTGTTTTGCCACTGAAGACTGAGTCTCAGAAAGGGGAAGTGATCCGACCTTGCTTGCTTGGCCAATTAATTGTTGAGCTAGGCTTTTAAACAGCAGACGGGCCAGCAACTGTATCAGCATTTTAAAAATAATAATGCTGGAGATTGGAGTCAGGGCCTTGTACAGGCTTGGCAAGTATTCTCCCACTGACCTATAGCCCTGGTCCCTAGATTCTTCCCACCATATCCTCCGAAGTATGTGTCCCCTCTTGCCCAGTACCCCAACAGTTTTAAGTCAACGAATGGTCTTGTGACCACTCTATTCCTTATTCGTGGGTAATGAACTCAAGCTCACTCTTCAGTTGTCCCTGGACTCTCATTTGTGAGCAGCAATTTATCTCTGTCACTCATACTGAGCTATATAACCCTATCCCTTTGCTGCCTCGATAGCATTGCCTTAAAGGTCATCTTGGCAGACACAGAAAACAGGAACTTTGCCTGACAGCTGGCGAGCAGAGGCATTGCCCCCCCCCCCAGTCTTTACAGATCTTAAGTCCATAAAGTTCTACCTGTGCTTGGGCACATGCTCCATGTATGTGCAGTCATTACTACAGAAACCCAGGGACTTTAAAGGTCATCTCAACTCTCATCTCCATACAAATTATGTTGGTCAGCATCCCCCACCCCCCACCTCATAAAGCCCGTTTCCCTTGACAGGTGGCAAATTTTACCTCAATCTGATATCCACACACGGGTCTTGTCTTTGTAGAGAGACTATTCAGGGTTTGCTGTTCCTTAAAGTCAGCTTCTATTTCTTTAAATATTAACCTACAGCTGAGACTCCTGGGCCCCCCTCTAAGGCCCCATTGGTTTATGCTGTCTGCTCTCTAGCTTGGTCAAAGATTCCACCTTCCCACTGTAAGGAACCCTTAGCGAATGGGATCTCGAGATGAACATGATACTCAAGGGGTGGACTTACTGTCAGGCAAAGTTCCTGTTTTCTGTGTCTGCCAAGATGACCTTTAAGGCAATGCTATCGAGGCAGCAAAGGGATAGGGGTTATATAGCTCAGTATGAGTGACAGAGATAAATTGCTGATCACTTAATATCCAAGAGTGGACTTACTAACTCACCCTCTCCTGCATTCTGCTCATTCTCTCAAGCAAAAATCTTATTTGCTAGTACTGATGCCTTCACAGTCTTGTTGACATGCATTGAACCTGTAATCTATAACTCATGACTAAGCATCCGTGCTGACTCTGCCCTGATGGACTTAGTGTTGTGTATGTCCAGAACCCTTTTGAATCTCACACTTCCCCCTTCCATCCGCCTCCAGTCTATAGGGCCACTTCACGCCCTCATTCTGTTCTATTCTCTGCCAGCTCTATCCCTGACAGATGTGGCGTGTGCCTTTAAAGTCCACATCAAAGCCACCAATAAAAATGCTGGCCAGGGAAGAGCATGGACCAAAAAGCCCTAAGGCTCGAGACAACATTCATTCTCTTCACACTGGTCCCTGCTCTTGGAGTTTTCGGTCACAGCCAGTTCTGTTCCCTACTTCTGTCCATGGCGCTTGTGCTATAAAATGTCCGCCCTGTTGGAGAAAGAGCCCAGGCATGCAGACATCCACTGGGAGTGAGGGAATGGGGCTTGCCTAGAGGAACTTGTTTTCGTTTAAACCAAATTGAGTTCATGGGGCTGTTGCTATCCTCCACAGCACACAGACACTGACTCAAACATCCTGCTATAGAATCTCACCAAGGAGTGTCATCCTTCAGAGTCATGTTTCAGCCATTTCTCTCTTACTGAGGGGTTTTATTTTTAAAATCAGGATAGTCGCTTGCCTATAGAATTCCTCTGATCATCTCCTTGATTATCAAATATGCCTGAGAGTAGATTAGCAACCTCAATGGAAAGATGTTTCTTTGATATTCCTGTCATAAAGAATACTTTAAGGAGACAAAAAGAGAAGAAGAAGAACTTTAAAAAGTTCTCTCAATTAGGGAGGCTTTGTTCAACCACAGCTTCAGAGTCCCTAGGCTCACATCACAGTGGTATTCTGCCTTCATTCAGCAACAATCAGACTCTGCAGCCAGCGCCATGAGACCATTTCACCTAGAGAGCACTGACTAGAACTCCAGCCCCACAGACACCACCGAGGGTTCCACTAGGTACATTCTCTTTGATTTCCCATAACCTTTTTATTCAAATTCAGGCCACATCTTCTTAGATGTGTCACCCCAACCCCCTGCTTTCTGTGCTGCTGGAGCAAACAAACCCAGCGCACCTATTGAGCATCCTGAAGCCATGTGCTGTGGAGCAAATAGGATTTTAGAGTCTAGGATTTCAGGGCAAACCTGTCCTGGCCAACCTGTAGTACAGTGCATGCCTCCATTTAGGACAAGGTAGGATTACAGAGTAACTCGGGAAATAACCAGCCTAGGAGAGGACTGAACGTAGGCAGGAGTCCGTGCAGGACTCTCAACAGTTCCAGAGAGGCGAGCTAGAGAAACCAGAGCATAAACACAGTCTCAAAAGAATTAAAGAGAAAGAAAAGTGCTTATGTGCTCAAAGAGCAGCAAGGAAATTGCCTGCTGATCCAGCCTTGCAGCTGGTAGTGCAGGCTGCTCCAAGCCCCTCCCCCACAGAGCAGCAGCATTCGGTTGGAGCATTGCATGGGAGAGTCCACAGGAAGAGTGAGTTTTCATGTATATATATATATATATATATATATATATATATATATATATATATATATTACACCCAAATTAAATTAACTCATGGAATTTTCCACCCTTGGGTATTAAAGTAGCAGTTCATGAAGTAATATGGTTATGTCATTCATACCAAAACAGAAAATACTGGTGTAGCTTGGCACTGTTTAAAAGCCAAACTGAGGCCCTGGCCATTTTATATTTCTTCAAATTCCCTGGCTGTTGTGTTAGTTTTAACTTTTATTGTGGCCGTAAATTTTTCAAATCAAGTGTTTTAGCCGATTAAAAAACATGTGTTTCAAACAAACGAAACAAAACAAAAAGCAAAATGAACGGGTTCGTGGCAAGAAAGAGGGTTTAGGAAAACTTCAGCGTTGGGGCTGAAAATTGAAAGACGGGAAGTTACATTTTCTGTCAGATCTAATTGGTTGAAATTCACAGTTGTGCCTAATTCTGGCTTCCCCTCTATCCAAGTCATCTGAGAACCGTACAGCTGAGTGTAGCCAAAAGATCTGTCCGATATTAGTAAGGGGAAGCATGGGTGTACAATAGCCACACGCCATTGAAAGCGGCTAATTGGATGTATTGTGAAAAGCCACAGGACTGAGTTTGCACATTTTCATTTCACATACGCCTCCTCCCCAGTTTCTGTGCACGCTCAGCCCTGCTTGGAGCCGCAAGTGTGTGAAAGTTATTGGAGAATGGTAGTCTCTGGGTAATGTTGCTGTAAGCTGCCCAATTTTCCCCCTGCAGACTAGATGGGAAACAGCTGGTTTTTGTTTTAAAAGCTGTTTTGAGAACTGTCTGAATCTTGAGATACAGAACTGAGGTCACTGTTAAAAGCAGGTGCTCACGGACAAGTGAGAAAGCTGCCAGGGGCTGGCCGGGCTTAGGAATCGGCTGCAGGGGGCTTCCTCTTAGAGGAAAAAGTGGCGAAGTTTGCTCCTGTGTTCAGGACACCAGCCGGGTGAAGTAAGGAATCACATTAGCAATACCGTTAGAAACAAGAGTCGCCTTGAACACAGCTAGCCCTTGGGAGAATAATTAGCTCAGTACGAAGGAATCCAAAATGGTCATTTCCTCTGCAGGGCTACAGATCCAAGGGTCTGAGGTTCTACAGCTCCTCCGGGGCTTTCGGTGCTTGAATTTCCTCTTTAAACCAGTAGTGAAATAACTACTATTTTACATAAGTCATAGCCCAAACTGCCTGGGTCTGAGAAGGGCTCTTCTCTTCTCTTCTCTTCTCTTCTCTTCTCTTCTCTTCTCTTCTCTTTTCTTTCCTTTTCCTTGAGGCTATCTAAGGGAAAGGGGAGAAACTCTTGGCACAGTTCACACTGAAGCAGTTTTGAAAAAAGCAAAACAGAAACATTAGGAACCACTAGAGATCAGGGGAGGGCAGGTACCCATTCTGGGGATGAAGGGAAATAAGCCTCCTCTTCCTCTGGGAGCAAGCAGTTATTAACAGCTGTTTATCCAGTCGGGAATTGAGGGGAATTGAGATTAACATTGTAAACTCTTAAAAAAAAAATAGAAGAAAATCTGGGAAGTTGGCTCGGTATAACAATTCTGCCTTGCCAAAAAAAACTTCCTTTCTCAGAACACATGTACTAGAGTTGAGCAATGTTGTGATTCTCTGAGATTACCAAAAAGTTTGTCCCAGTTAACTGGGGCCGAAAGGGGAGAGAGAAGGGAAGGTCTTGGCTGGATACACTCCACCACGGTCTTCACAGCATCAAACTGGCTATTGAGTCTATTCCTGCTTCTCCACAGTGACTCTCAAGGGGCCATGGTGGCCCCTACCCTTCACTTTCTCCATCACCGTCCTCCACTAGACCTTTGCCATGGTCAAACATACACAGTTAGACTTTCCACACACCTGCTCTTTGAGGCGATGCTCCATGAAATATTGAACAAGGTACTTAGGGCATTGTGGTCCTCCCCACCCCCGAAAGGAAGAATTAAAAAAAAATGGATATTGGCATTTTTCCTTGATTTACTGCTACTCCTAATGTCATTTTCTTTTATTAAATCCTTTCCTTTGCTTTTGATCTTATTTATAGCAGCCACTGGTCATATGGAAACCATTACTGTATAGCTGGGAGATGAAAGCCTTCGTTGCAGTTAAATAAGAGTGAATCATTTGAGCCAATAATACTCACATACAGTGAGGTGCCATGTGTGTCCAGAATGCCCTGTGTATTTGCTTTGTAGCAGAGTTGTTGAGCTTTAGAATGGTCTGCACAAAAAATAATCTGCTTTCTGTCAGAGATATGTAGTCTGACAATATGAAAACACATGTTAACACAGAACCCTTAGTTGCTTGCTTCATGTACAGAGAGACAGAAAGACACAGAATTAGACACAGAGAGAGAGAGAGAGAGAGAGAGAGAGAGAGAGAGAGAGAGAAATGGGGTGGGACAGACAGACAGACAGAGACATGGAGAGAGAGGCACACAGAGACTGCCTAATGCCATTTATTGATGTAAAAATATAAATTTTCCATTACAGAGGGAGATTATGTAATTAGTGTCAAATCTCAGACTATTACAGATAGGTTTACAGAACTGCCATCAAAATCCTCCTTGTCCTTCAAACTTATCTCAGTTGCCCTGGTTTTTCCAAATAGATGTGACTTCATCATCCTTTAAACCCTCCGTGACCTTGTTCTCTTTTAAGAAATCCATTTTATTTTGTCTTATATCATAATGATATCATGCCACCAATTCAATGTGTCTGTTAAGTAATAGGTATGTTTGTCTAATGTTATTTTCCCCCCTCTGGGTACCTAAAGAGTGTCTGGCATATGGATATCTTAAAGGCATTTGCTAAGTTAAATGGAATGTCTGTTATTGGTCAGAAACATGCAAAGATGGATATTTGGCATCACTGAAGGTCATAAATGTCAGACCTCTCCTGGATGCACAGCACTGGTATTTGGGGAACAGTCACCTACACACTGTAATGACTGTGATGCCCTGTGCTCTGGAGCCAGGCCTTGTCCCGGTGGCATTCACAACCCAGGCAAGTGTTGGCTTTACGCAGAGCAAAGTTTAAAGTCTGTGCCCAGTGCCAGCCAATAGCGCCTTGGCTGTATTTTCTGCGAGGTGCCTGTAGTGACTCAGTCAGGACCAGCACAGCAATGGCAAAATGCAGAATTAGGACATCTCCACTGTCTTGAAGGGGTTAGAGACAGTTCTGTGTTTATGAAGGACATAATGAATAAGCTTTGAGGGGGTCAGGAGAAGAGACTAGCCCAGCAGGAAGGCCTTCACTTGACCCACAGTAATGTTGGAGGGAGCCCAGCCACTGAGGAGTCATACATAAATAGCAAAAGATTCAGATTGATCAATTTAAAAATAAGAGACAACAGAGAGAGTCCCCTGGTGTCCAGGGGAAGAATCAACAAGCAGAAGATGGAACTATGCTGAACCTTGACTGAGGGGCTAAATCCTGGGAAAAGAGTCTATCACTCCAAAGGTGAAGATTTCCGAAGAGATGGGCACGATGCATTTCACTCATTTGAGCAGACTTCTTTATACCTCTGTCCCTTCTACAAATATTTTACTATAGGCGTTTGTTAGGTGCTATGTCCTGCACAGCCTGGCACTGGAAACCTGGCTGGGGAGGAAAGCAAATGAAAGAATGAGCACCAAGGAAAGGGTAGGCATATACATAGAAGCTGGGATCAGGTAGTTATGTCTGCTCTGAAGGAGCCACACTAACTATGCTAACAACCCAAGACTCCATGTGTTTATTCTATATAGCGCAGAGGGAGGGGTTGGCTAATCTCAGAAGGAGGTTTCTATAGGTGCAGTATCAGGACAGAAACATCCGTGTTGTTACTTGCAGGTGCTGCCAACCAACCTTCACACTCAGGCCATTACTCCGAGCTTCACCTTGGGTGGAAGGCTTTGGCCATCCCCAAGGGTCTGAAGCACCGTTCTTTGACATGGCCCTCCCTATATCAACAATCTACACCTCCTCCGGAGGTCATCCACCCTCTATATGTGCACGGAGCACATCCTCAGCTCCCCACAGCTAGGGAAACGATGAGGAGATGCTGAATGTCATGGTATGCCTCTAACGATGGCCAGTTTGCGTGGCTCCAGAATGGTCTGCAGGGAAGTCAGCTGCAAGAGCACACACACACACACACACACACACACACACACACATATGCTTCAGGGATCCACAGTCACCAGTGTGCAGCAAGCATCCAGCTGGTCTCTAAACAAAAGAAATGACTTCCAGGTCATTGCAGATCCTCAGCATAATCCCCATGATAGGTGGGTGTGGCTCACTATACCTGGATCAATGTTAGTCTTATATAATAGATTTTAGTACCCTGCTACCTGGAGTAGAGTGGACTGGGCACCCCAAGTCACCGCTCCAGTCCCTACTTGTCCCACTGCATCCTGCTATCACCTCCACTGTAGGAAAATGAGGTAAAGAGCTGGAGTCACCGAATGCTGGAAATACAGAAGGAAGAAACGAAACAGTAACACATGAGACTTAGAGAAAGAAAACTGAACGGAATTCAGCATTTACAAGTTTACATCTTTAGAACCCTATCACAGTGCTATAGCCATTTTTTGGTGTGTGGTACAGGGGAGTGGTCTAGTTGGTCACATGATAGATAAATCCTACTAAAGCCACAATCAATTAGACTCTATGCAAATCACTGGAAGGGGCTGGGGCGAGGGCTCAGTGGTTAACAGCACTGGCTGCTCTTAGGTTTCGTTCCTAATTTGGAACTCCAATTCCAGGGGACCTGAACCCTCCTTTGAACTCCGCAGGCATCACATGCAGATGCTGCACATACTACAGGGGCATGCTGGGAAGACACTCATAAACGAAGTCGATCCTGAAAATTTTAAATCATCTTAAAAATTATTTCATCTCAGAATAAGCGTTAACTACATGTCTAAAAAGAAACCACAGTAAATTTCAGACAAAGTGGGATTCCGTGGGGAGGGGGAGAATGAGGTATTCTCACGACAGTTATGAAATCAGCTCCCAGTAATGTTTAAAAGAGTCAAGGAAGTCAGAACACCAGAGCTGTACCCAGACTTGCTTTCGGTGAGAAGTCCCTGAAATGTTTAATTATGCGAATGATTACAAAAAAGTGATAATTTGGAAAAACTGAGTGATTAGGGGATTGTACTCATGGTTCAAGGATACCCTGGATGATAGAATTTTCCCTGCAATGGCTGGCTCTAGAATTCTGCTTTGTTTCCTACAAGTCCCTGGGTCTTAGATACATTCCTCACAGTATTGATCCACTGCTAGCTTTGCGTGAGCTCTGAGCTCCAAGTACAAACCAGTAATAAATAATCTTCCATCTGGTTCCTACCTCGTTAAAGGATCCACTGTTTGCCTAAATAGGATTTTGCACATGGGCAAATATAAGTTTGCTTTCCTTTAACGTGACAGAGATCTAAGAAGGTGACAGAAGCTGAAATTGAGTATCCTTTAACTGTTATATATTAATGATATTTTATGGGAAGATTGCCTTTGAACACCAAAAATGTTTGCTGTGTCAATAAGTCAGAATGACAGGGAGCCACCCCCAATTTGAGTGTGTGTGTTTAAAAAAAAAAAAAAAACATAAGAGAGAAGAGTAAAAAAAGAATCAGGCATCTTCCTTTTTAGTCCAACTTTCCTTGTTGTTGTTGTTGTTGTTTGCTTTCTGAAAACAGGAAGCGATCAATAACAAGCATCAGTTTTCAATAAACCGAAAGCTCCAATAACATATCTGGGTTTGCGCCACTGTTACATGGGTCTAGACAGGGATAGATGACATTTGCCAAAAGTCCCCATCCTGGTCTTTTAGAAGGATTATGGTAGAGTAGGAGGGGCCAGGGTCTGAAAGCCTGTTTGGAAGCAGTTATCTCTGGCGATAACATTAACTAGAATTGAATAACTGCCAAATGAAATTTAATACATTTTCCCATCCATGAAATAGGCCTCTTAAATACAACAGAATAATTACTTTCACAATACTCCCTGGAAACAAAGAGAGCAAAAGCACTGAATATCTTTTTTGTTTGGGGTGTTTGTTGTTAGCTAGAGGATAAGGACAAGCGCGTTCTCTGAGATGCTCCTCAGCATCCCTGAGTAGAATCAGCCTGGCCAGCGGCCACCTAATTTGAGGCTGCTTGTCTTTTAAATCTGTTTATGTTGGAAGAGTCGTGGCAAATATTAAATTCTGTAATTTAGTTAGACAGCTTGGCCTTGGCCTGAGTTGGTCAGCTCTGATTTTATTTTCCTATAATAAAAATAAAATGATCCTTGGATATACACGTATCTATATGCATGTTGTATCCATAAACATATGTAGATATATATACCTCTATATGCTTTATGTGTGCTTGTGTGCACACACACATACACACACATACACACAGAGTTTTCTAACCAAAGCTCCAGAAGTCAAGCCCCCACGTGACCCTTAACTCATTTTCCTCTCATAAGTGTATATTTATATGCCCAGTAAAATTGTTTAATAGCATAAGCTTTCTCAGTTAGATTAGCTCCTTTCTGGTTCTAAACTAGTTGTTAGGTAAGTCACTTGGCCATTCTTACCCCTAGATTTCTTCTCTGAAATGAAGCTTAGACTTCAGTGTCCCTCTAATCCAGTGTGTCTCAACCCTCTAATGCTGTGACCATTTAATATAGTTCGTCATGTTGTGGTGACCCCCAGCCATAAAATTATCTTTGTTGCTACTTCATAACTGGAATTCTTCTACATTTGCAATGTAAATATCTGATATGTAGGTTATCTGATATGCAGCCCCTGTAAAAAGGTCATTTGACTCCTGAAGGGATCATGACCCACAGGTTGAGAAGGACTGCACTATGTTCTATGAGTTTAATGTGTTGAATTTTCTTCAGAAACTGTGATTATTTAAACTATATGGTATGTGTGTGATTCAAAAAGTTAATATAAGTCTAAATGAATGTGATTATTCCGAGTGATAAACTGAGGCAGGTGAATTTCAATTCTGGCTGCACCAGAATTAGTGTATGTTCTGACCTGAGATCCAAAGTAACTTAGATTTTACTTTACATGGTTGATCAGGTCTGCAGAAGGAGCGGACCAAGGCAGCTGTGTTGTTCATTTGATGAACCTTGAACCGCATGAGCACAGAGCAGTCTATTCATATTCTGGCCCATGTTATCTTCAAAGAGAGGAGCTAGCCCTTCAGGGTAGTCTCAGAACTTTGAATTGCTCACAGCAGTTACAGAGCCAGGAAGAATGTTCCCAAGGATGCTGGAGAAGAGAAGAGAGTAGGCCGGGGCAGGAGGGCTGGAGCCAGGGGACAGCACAGGTTCTCCAGGGGCACAAACAAGTGGGGCCAGCAGATCCATAAGAGAAAGGACTTGCTCTTAGGTTTCCAGGGCTCTCTGGGCCCCAAACTCCAATTTTTTATGATGAATTTTATTTTATTTTAGCTTAGATATGCCTCTGTCCCATCTTGCCAGAACTCCACATAAGTTGGTCAGTATATAAGTTTGACAAGGATTGCTGTAAGCCCCTGTGGGCTGGATCCATCCGAGTTGTTCATCTCTCTGTTTCTCACACTTGTACAGTGATGGTGGGAATGAAGTGAATAGTGTCTGATAGGTCAGACGGAATTAAATAAATCAGTTTTACATTTCACCTTTAGTGTGTGAGTACCTCAAACTACATTACAATGACTACAGGGAGAAGAGTCTATTAGTGGAAAAATTAACTATTGTTACAAATTACTTTTAATTCTATTCAATCTAGATAGAAGTTCATCAAAACAGAGCTTTAGTAAGCAAGGAATTTTTAAAATATACACTGAGCTGGGCGTGGTGGCACACGCCCTCAGTACTCGGGAGGCAGAGGCAGGTGGATTTCTGAGTTCGAGGCCAGCCTGGTCTACAGAGTGAGTTCCAGGACAGCCAGGGCTATACAGAGAAACTCTATCACGAAAAACCATAAAAAAAAAAAAAAATCAACCCACTGGTTAAAGAGAGTTTTTTTGGTTGTGTATACTTAGCCTGTGATAAGTAAGCAAATTCCTGAGGTGGGGCAGAGAGGCCCCCTGTCTGTCTGGATAGCTACAGTTGTAATGGGTTTGCACTAGTCTCCATCACCAACCTGCCTTGTGTTTTGTGGGGCTGGCAATGATATTTCTAATAGATAAGTGAATAGGGTTGAGATATACTGTCTGTGGCCAAGAAGACAAGCTGTCCAAGTTAACTCCTCAGACTGGGAGAGTATTCCAGAGCTACAGGCTGCAGCTCATTACCACCTGGAGCTGGACCCATCCAAGGTCATTCCCATAACTCAAACTACATAGAACACTGAAACATCAAAGGCACTCGTGACCCCAGAGACGCTGGGACTCTACCTTCTTTCGCTCTGTAATCCCAGACTTTCAGTCAGCTGAGACACAGACTATAGCAAGGTCATACATTCTTTTTCCCTATCGTGGGAACTAGGGGATAGAGGAAACATTCAATTAGCATCTGTTTTAAATGACAACCACAAAAAGCACCTTAAATCCTCCCACAGCTGCCTACAGAGAAGGCCCCTGAAGGAGAAGTGCTGTCATCTATACTAAGGTTAAAACTGCAGTCACTTTCAGGGTTCCCAACCTAGAGTCATCCCTAAGGAAATGCAAGATAGTGAATGTATTGGAATTTCCAGGGTAAAAATAATACACTGAAACCTGCTTGGGAAGTGGCTGCCATTCCTGTTCCTGAGGAAAATAAAAAATATGTGAAGTGTTGGTGAGGCATGCCTGAAGGAGTAGGTGGCCAGGGCCTGCCTGCAGAAAAAGACCTGAGTTCAGAGAGAGCCTGCCTGCTCACAGAGAGAGGATTTGAAGTCTGTGGTGCTCTAGTTCTGACCCTGGGGCTGGTGTCTTTCTTAAGATCCGAGTAGTGAAGATAGTAAGAAACTGGAAAAATGTCCAAACATCCTCACACGGCAATGATGGCATTACTGGTGTGTTTAATAAAATCTTTATTGGTACATTTTCCGGTGTGGTGGTATTGGCAGAAGTGGTTCCCCCTTGGATTTGGAACTCTGCAGCTGATGAAATACAGTGAACATTAATTTGGAATGGGAGCTGCCAGTTTTGGGAAAGCCAGGTGACATTTTATTATATTCGCACTGAGCAGGGGCTGTGTCCCATAGTGCTACAGCTTCCGCTGTCAGAGACTTAGCTGGCATTATGGAAAAAGAGAGCGAGAAAGGGAAGAAAAAAAAAAGAAGAATGGCAGGCCTGAGAATCTTATCCCCTGAAATGAAAGTCGAATGCCAAATTGAAATTCCTGTAGGATTTCCGATAGCAATGGGGGAATTGAGAAGCCCACAATTAAGCATATGGGCATTAAGATAATTGTCGGATCTGTTGGCGGACATGATAGAAGACAGATGGGTACGAATCAGCGTGCTCCACTGCAGCACCCTGGGAGACAATTTGACGTTTTACCTGCCTGAGCTGCTCTGCCATATTTGTCACTGGATGTAAGGCATGGCATCTTACTGAGTGTTAAGTGTTGGTTTTTTGTTTTTGTATTTTTTCTTTTCTTTTTCTTTTTGCACAGAACTGTAGGTGTATATACAGTCCTTCAGCGCCCTCTAGTGAAACGCACTGGGAGGATCTTTTTCTTTCCCCGCACAGGCTACCCTTACTGAATCAAGTCCCAGATAACCCCCTCCCCGGAAAATAGCTGCTGTCCCTCCAGTCCACACTCAGCCCTCTGATTCCTTTTGTTGTTTCAGGTTGGGGCCCACCGTGAAGATGGCGTGGCTCTGAGAGGCAGCCATTCTCTCCTGCCAAACCAGGTTCCGGTCCCACAACTTCCGGTCCAGTCTGCAACTTCCCCTGACTTGAACCCACCCCAAGACCCTTACAGAGGTAAGTCACATCTGACCTTTGGTTAACAGTCGACTTCATATTGTTTTCAAGCATCCTTGGCTGCATGTTGGCGGCCCTGGCAGAAAACCAAGAAGCAAATTTGGTACCAAAGCAGTAAATAATGGGAAAGGAGCTAGAATTTGCCTGGCTGAATGTGTGGTAACTGTTTCCCTCAGACGTCCTCTGACATCCCAGTCCCATCTGAGAAGGGAATGAGACGACAGACTGCCGAGAGGAAATATTTTAGCTATTTCCACATTTTACGAATTTAGATCCCCTAATATGGTTAGTTGTGGCCTGAAAATGAGGTTTCCAAATGGGTCGGAAGGAAATTGTTTTTGTTGTTTAAGATGGAAGGAAATGTAGGTACATTAAAAAAGAGAGGGGAAAAAAAGGAGTTGGGTTGGTTGTTGTTCGCTCTGGAGTGATCAAGCCCTGTAACAATGTGTCATGTGGCTGTGTGTCACCCCCACCCTGCCCCAATGACAAAGACTTGTCATGTCCCCAGGAAATTGTGCTACAGAGACTCAACCTGGGTCCAGCTTCCTGTGCTACTTTTGGGTCACACAAACAATGGCCACTTAGGTATCTCCTCATTCCTTCCATGTTTAAAATAAACAAGATAACGAGTGCTACCTTGGGGATTCCTGTAACTAGCCTTTCAGCTGTTAACCAATACGAATATTGAAGACTTTTGTCGTTCATTCTTTACCCAAGCAATAGTGAACCCGCAGCGTTTCTCTTATTCTTTGTTATGTGGTTTTCAAACTGTAGCCCAAGAGTCGAATTAAATTGCAGATTCTGATAGTGTAGCAGTGGACGGTGCATTGCTCAGGGCTCCCAGATGGTACAAATGTTCCTGACCCGTGAAACAACTTCTGAGTCACAAATTTTTAGACTACACAGGTTATAAGTAGATCTCTGCGATAGACATGCATCAACCCGAGAAACAGATGACATCAAGGCCATGGGGTTTTTTTGTTGTTGTTGTTTTTCAAGACAGGGTTTCTCTGTATAGCCCTGGCTGTCCTGGAACTCACTTTGTACAGTAGGCTGGCCTTGAACTCAGAAATCCGCCTGCCTCTGCCTCCCGAGTGCTGGGATTAAAGGCGTGCACCACCACGCCCGACTTAGGTCATGTTTTAAATGTAATATGAAAGCCAGAGAGTAGTTAAGAGCACTTGCTGGGCAACCATGAGAGGCAGAGATTAAATGTTGGCACCCACATAACTAGCTGAGCATCTTATTCACACCTGCAACCCTAAATCCAATGGGAGAGGCCACAGGAGGACCACTGGAGCTGACTGGCTTCTAGATACCCAAGAAGACATGGTTCTGGGCTTTAGGGAGAGATCCTGCCTCAAAGGCTAGGCAGAGAGAGTGATGGAGAAGGAAGAACACCAGATGTTCTCTCCTTGCCTCCTCTGGAGAACACATACGCTCACAGGCACGTACATGTGAGCATACGCTCACACACACAAACAACTAACCTGCCAAACGTTGCCTGAACGTGAGCGGTGGAGCCAAGATAAAACTCCAGGTTCCCCCCTGTGAGCAGTGCACCCCCTTCCATAGGTCCCAGTTTTAAACGCTGATTACTCCTCCAACATAAGAGAAGCTTAATTTCAGAATATCATTAGGGTATCTATTGAAGCCTTGACTGCACATATTTAGCGTACTCCCTGGGAATTATATTTTAAGGACATTTTTCTATTAAATCATTGCATATGGAAGAAACTCAATATAATAGCTGATATTTACTCGGGCTCTTAATCAGAACATTGAGGTGTATGATTTTCGTGATTATGATTTTCATTGCAATTAAGTTGATGTTTTGTAGACAGTGAAATTACCATCTACTCCAAAAGATTGCAAAATAGAATTTAACCTCAGAGCCGACGCAAGGGAAACTTGTTTCCACAGGTGCGTTTCGGAAACTTCACCAGACAGCAGGAGAAACGAGGAGGGATCCCCAGTTCCGCGGCACGGGCGTGTCCTCTGTGGCTGGAAGCTTTTCATTTCCGGGGCGGGGCGGGGATGTGGACTTACGCATGGCATTCTGGGACATCACCTGACCTCTCTGTTTCTTCTCTGATTTCTTTTCTCCGTAGGGATGCCACCAGGCCTCCAGGGCCAGAGCGTGTCTTCTGGTAGCTCTGAGATCAAATCCGACGACGAGGGCGATGAGAACCTGCAAGACACAAAATCTTCTGAGGACAAGAAGTTAGATGAGGACAAGAAGGATATCAAATCAATTACTAGGTCAAGATCTAGGTAACAGTATATAATACTGTCGCTTCATTTAATTCCTTTATTGGACTTTGATGAAGTGAACAGAACAGGAAGAAACCGCTCGGTTTTTTCCTGGCAGGTAAAGCCTCCGTTGAGAGGGAAATGAAAGGCCTGTCCTAGAAGCTCTTCAGGGATCGCTTAAGATACCTTCCTTCTAGCGGAGCCGAAAGGCCTTTGAATTTACAAATTCGGACCCGATGCTAATTGTGCACCAGAAAATCCTCTGCACCTGATTCAGGTGCACCTGATTCGTACCTGATTCAAGAAAACAGTTTTGTGTTAAAACTGTATTCTTCAAATTTGCTCAGAAGTGGTTTTTCCCTAAAATATTTCTAAAAGGGCGGATTTTAGTCACGCTAAAGAGTCAATTGCTTGTATATACGACTGTAAGCTGTTTCTTCTTCTTCTTCTTCTTCTTCTTCTTCTTCTTCTTCTTCTTCTTCTTCTTCTTTTCTTATCTCTAAAGTAAGAAGATTCTGACTTCCCAGTTTTATCCTAAACAGGTTGCTGCGTGTAAAATACATTCTAATGTTCTTCTGTCCCCCTCGCCCCCCACCCCTTTACCACCACTCCCCAACCCCCGCTACTACAAACCCAACCACTGGGAAATAGCTTCAAATTTGAATTGATGTTCTTAAATATTTGGTACCTTCTCATTCGTTGTGTCTCTTTAAACGTGAGTCTGGTCGTTGGATGGTTTGGAATTCCATGGCACCCATACACACCCCTCATTCCTCTGGGTTAATTTTCTTTGCAGATTACCCACTGGTGTGGAGACTACAGCTTCTTTCAAAGCTTGTGGTTGTGGTTGGGGGCTTACAGCTGGCGTCTTTCATGAATTGAATTCACACTGCCTTCTCATGTGTTTATAGCTAACCATGACAAATTACATTCTGTAGCACACATCCTGCTACTCCTTGTCTGAGCTTCTACCTTACCCCTCTCTCCCATCCTTGGCGTTTCCTGATTTGTGGCCACAGTGGCGAGAAATCCTTGGGTGGGGATTTCACATCCTGAACAGCTTCTGTGTTAGTCAAGTCGGTTCTTGGTAATTTAGTGGCCATCACATAGACATGTCGGTGGGTTCTTGGAAGTTTTAGAACACCATTTCCCTTGCCACTAAGTGTCTTCTTGTTAACAGTCACCCTCATACCACTCACGGAGCATGCCTCTTAGAGTCTGCAGAGAAGCAGGTCTCTTCAAATCTAGTTTATGTCCATGAGCAATTCATTTATGTAAGTAACTAGTTTCTAATTAGCCATTAGCCTGAAAACTTTTTGTGGACAGGTTTCTATTTTCTGGCTCCCAGCTACGTAAGGCCCGACACATGGTCAGTATCTAGAAATAGGACTGCTCTTTTACTCTGGGATAGGCCTAACAGAGACTCAACTAGTCCTTTTAGCTTAATGGTGTGCAGGAACAATCTAGTTGCAGCTTGTGTTTTCTTGCCACCAGCAGAAATTCTGGAAGAGGGAAAAGGGGAAGACAGGGGAAATGGGGAAAAGGGGGAAGCAGAGACAGGGCTTGCCGTAGGCTTCAGAGAGGGGTGTGCTGTCCCCCACTGCAGCATAGTCAGGGCTGGCTGGGAGGTCATTCCGTCTGCATTTCACACCCCCAGCCCCAGTGTGCCTCTTCTGTCCCAGCATCAACACATCCTCAGGTATTTTATAGAGTCTAAGAATGCCACTGTGGTTTTCTCCTGGTTAGTCCTTCACCAGGGTAGGTGGCCCTGTTTGCAATTGGGATGTCACCTGGGGACTTTTTTTTTCTTCTATTTCTTAGTATCATATTCTTGTTGTACTTAGTGATGGGTTTCATAATAACATTTCCCTGCAAGCCCACACCAGACTCAGCATTTATACACCCTTCTCTCCCTCCCTTCTTTTCAGTATCCAGCAGTGGGCCTGCTTCTTCTTCCCTGTGTCCCATAGCAGAAGGATGAAGCCAGGTCCTTGACTCTAACCCGATACCAACAATAATCCCCCCTCCCTCCCCCCAAAAAACAAACAGTTCCAAATGGGTGGACGGCCCTGTTGTGAAAACCCAAGAGTAGAAAGAAACAGAAAAAGCACTTCATAACACAGGCATGGGCAAGGACATTGTGAGTTGGGCTTGGGAGGTTCGGGGACAGGCAGCACGGGGCGGGTGGGGGGGGGGCTGTATCCATACCTTTGAAGTCAGCATTCATTACAGACACAGGGAAGAACTAACCTTCTACATTGTCAGTTCTAAGTGTGAGGATTCATCATCTTGACTCTTTGAACAATTAGGGCCTGGGGGGTGGTGATTTCCAGCTTCTTTTCAAGTTCTGTACCCAGGGGCTTGGCCTGAAAGTAGTCACCTGCCTCTTCTCTCTCTCTCTCTCTCTCTCTCTCTCTCTCTCTCTCTCTCTCTCTCTCTGTATGTGTGGGGGGTGTGGGGGGTGTATATGTGCATATACATACATGTGTGATATTTCCTTTATATTCCCTTAATGTTTCTCAAAGACAGGATCCAGAAAAGATTTCTGCGCATGGTATCTCGTCTAGAGTTTTTGGTTTCAATGCGTCTTTTGTGAGATTTTTTTTTTAAAGTCTCCTCCAAACTTTCTTTTCCTCATAATAGCCCTAAAAATGTTTGAACTCATGGCTCCATGCGTCCATCCCTGAATTATATGTTTTCCAGATGGCTCGTCCACCCCTCTGTTCACCTTCCACTGCAGAGTCTCAGAGGGTCACAATGACCATCAGAGATGGTCAGACCCCGACCTTATGCATACTGAGCCCATGCTTTTGCGATGAGTCACAGAATATTTTAGTTCTAACAGCGAACCCTGCTTTGCTTCCTCTGTGACACCCAGGGGTCATGGTCACTTACAAACAGGAAGTATTTCGGTTTGTACTGTGTTCCCTAGCTGCTTACAATTCAGGTCTCCTCGGCTTCTTCTGCAGATTCCCAAGCTATGATATGAAAGACCACAGAAATCATGTTTGTTTGTTTTCCAACTTTTTATTTAATGTGCAGAGGAAATCTTCTCAAGACTCAGACAAGGCTGGTGGACTGGACAGTCTTCAGAGGTGGCCTGACAGTCTGTTCTCTGAGATTTCTATTTCATGCTCCTGGTAGCCTGGCTTGTGTTTACCAAACCTGATTGTCAATTACTTATTTTCCATAGGTTTCAAATATCACAGCATGAAATTTCTTTTAAAGATTATTTAAGCAATTTTTCAGTGTTTTTATAAGTATAAGCTAAGCCTGGGATGCTGTCTGCATTAAGACTAAGCAACGGTGCATGAAGTCTTCATTCTCCTTCGGTGTCCTCTGCAACGGGACAGATGAACCCTGCCTTGCTGGAGCCCAGTTCATCCCCTTCCATTTGATTTGGGTAGAATTTTTGGGAGCAACCAAAAGTTTAATGTGTGCATTTTCTAAACCAACCCCAAGGTCAGATGAAGGTCAAATGGGTAAAAATTCTGCTAATGATGAATATGATAAGTGTCAAAGAAAACGTAACACAGATACCGTCATTCCCAACACCGTTAGTAAAGGTCTCGTTCCCCTTACATTACAGCAATAATGATGACGAGGACCTGACCCCAGAGCAGAAGGCTGAGCGCGAGAAGGAACGGAGGATGGCCAATAATGCCCGTGAGCGCCTGAGGGTCCGAGATATCAACGAGGCTTTCAAGGAGCTTGGCCGTATGGTGCAGCTCCACCTGAAGAGCGACAAGCCCCAGACCAAGCTCCTGATTCTCCACCAGGCCGTGGCTGTCATCCTCAGCCTGGAGCAGCAAGTGCGAGGTCAGCAGAGAGATGCTTAAGCACCCTCCCAAGAGTTGCCTGGATACGGGACCGTATCAAAATCCGTCTCCCATAATTAACCTGTAGAAGACTCTTCTAAGTAGTGCCATGTTACAGCTTTTCCACCTGTGTTCTCAATCGTCAGACATGATTTGCCAACCTATTTCCATTTCTTTCTTTTGTGGGGGGTGGATGTGTGTGGTACAAGTGTGTGTGTGTGTGTGTGTGTGTGTGTGTGTGTGTGTGTGTGTGTGTGTTTGTAGACCAAAGGTGAGTTAGCCTGGGGCATCATTCCTTTGGGGTTATCTTGCTCCTTTCTTGAGACATGGCCTCTCACTGGGAACTGAGGCTTTCCATTTAGACTGATGTTAGCTAGCCAGTGAGTGCTAAGGATCTGCCTGTCTCTCTGTCTTGCCAGTGCTGTACTGCAAGCTTGCCGCCACCCCTGACTTTTTTTCTGTGGGTGCTTAGTAACTGAACTGGGGTCCTCAATGCGTTCACAGTAATCACTCCTAATGAGCCATCTATCTTCTTGGCCTGTTGTTTAAAACGGTTGTTCTCGTTTTGATGAAGGCTTTGGCGCTGTAGCTCAGTCTAGCCCAGAACTCTCTAGCACAGACTGACCTTACGTTTGCAGTGTTCCTGACTCAGACCCTCACGTGCAGGGATGTCCTGCCTAAGCCATTATGCCTTCCTGTATACTGTAAAGTGGTGGTACAGACTCTGCATGCAGTTAATGGCCATTGAGATGCGCCACCGGGTAGCACACCTTCCCTAACTGCTTACCTCGTCCTGTCACATGAAATGGAGTCTGAATGTCGAGCATGCACAGAGAAGCATTCCTCGACCCTCTGTGGAGTCCTGTGCTGATGGGATGCCTTGTGCTTTCATGTTCCACAGAAAGGAATCTGAACCCGAAAGCTGCCTGTCTGAAAAGAAGGGAGGAAGAGAAGGTGTCCTCAGAGCCTCCCCCACTCTCCTTGGCTGGCCCACACCCTGGAATGGGAGACGCAGCGAATCACATGGGACAGATGTGAAAGGGTACGCTGGGTGAGCTTTCCGCCGTTGCTGCTACCCCATAGTTCCCTGTGGCACATGAGCCACAAACAACAGGTTTTCCCCAGATTAGCCAATTATTTTTAGTTCTTAAAAAAAAAGGTGGGGGGAGAACTTTAAAATATAATAAAAATTTTTTTCTATCACTATATTAATTATTTTTTTCTCCTTTTCTTTTTTCAGGTCCAAGTTGCTACCTTGCTTCATTAAAACAAGAGACCACTTCCTTAACAGCTGTATTATCCTAAACCCACATAAACACTGCTCCTTAACCCCGTTTTTTTTTTGTAATATAAGACAAGTCTGAGTAGTTATGAATCGCAGACGCAAGAGGTTTCAGCATTCCCAATTATCAAAAAACAGAAAAACAAACAAAAAAATGAAAGAATGAAAGAAAGAAAGAAAGAAAAAATGCAACTTGAGGGACGACTTCTTTAACATATCACTCTGAATGTGCGAAGCGGTATGTACAGGCTGAGACACAGCCCAGAGACTGAATGGCAATCCTCCCACACTGTGGAGCAATGCATTTGTGCCTAAACTTCTTTTGGAAAAAAAAATATAATTAATTTGTAAGTCTGAAAAAAAAATATTTAATTTAAAAAAAATTGTAAACTTGCAATAATGAAAAAGTGTACTTCTGAAGAAAACGACATGAACGTTTTTGTTGGTATTCACGTCAGCTAGTGTTTCTAATTACCGGATATTGAATAGGGGAAGCCCGGCTGCCCTCGTAACAAAACCAGCAAACGTCCTGATGGCAACGAAGTGATGACATTAGCCATTCCTTAGGGTAGGAGGGACAGATGGATGTTATAGACCTATGACAAATATATATATAAATATATATATAAATATATATTAAAAATTTAGTGACTATGGTAAGCTTTTGTTGATTTGTTTCAGACTTTTTTCTCCTGTAAAAAAATAGTATTGATTAACTTTTTTAAAAGAAAGATTTTACTGTAAATATGGATTTTTTTTTTGTCTGATTTTTGTCCCTTCCCCCGGTTTGTTATCGTAACCTGTAGTGCCAACTCTGCTTCCGGAGGGGCGGTGCAGGACGAAATGCTGACCCTGAAGTTGCTTCTCATTCATAAACGGTAGAAAGTTGTTTCTCCAGTCTTTTGGGAACACAGGACTTAAAAGTCACATCATGTGTAGGAATTACATGCAGCATTGCCCAGGCGAGGCAAAAAAAGCGTTTGTCTGGCTTGTGGCGCTGCCCTTGTTACCCTCTCCTGGGATTTTCAGAGGTACACGGTTAGAATGCTACAATGTTACCACTGTGCCTTCCAATGTTTATATCATCGGAAACATAACATAATCAAAGTGGCTGTGATTTAACAAAAAAAAAAAAACGATTCAAGTGTTACCTACCTGTGTAGCCGAAGTAGTGTGCAGTGACCGAGACGTTTCTGAATACATGGTCAGATTTTTTTTGGAAAAAATACAAAAAGAAAAAAAAAGAAAAAAAGAAAAAAAACCTTAAAAAAAAAGTCAAGTTCAAAAACCGTCAAATGAGAAAATTGCAAGGAGTGTGACAGAGCTGATTGATTTTTGTTGCTTTCTTGATTTTTTTTTCAAAATGGGTTTACTAAAAAGTAGATGACTTACCTGCCTCCTCCTTCGTCTGGAAAAAAAAAAATGCCAACCAATCACGCAGCATTATAACAAGCCTTATAAGCCCTAAAGCATTAAGTTGCACTTTTGTGAGGAGGGGTAACGCAGTATTCTCTCTGGCCAGTATGAGTGAAGTTTATACTTAACATTTGATAGAAACATAGATCAAACTACGGCACAGCAACTCATCAGATAGCTAGCGTTGTCTCTGGGCACAATTGAACCAATTCCCATCCTAAGTCTTTCCAACAATGGACTTTGGTGTGTAGTGCAGTGAACACATAGGACTCCTACGTAAGCATTTGTCAGCATCCTTTTGTCTCTAACTCGGTTCTGTTTTGACAGCCACACAATCTTGGCATGTATTAAGGAAAAAAAAATCCCTGTTGAAGTAGTTTTTCCACCTATCAGCACTGAGTAAATGCCATAACTCCGGGGAAATGGTCTAAATACCCCATTTGTTGTCCTGAACTACCAGTTACATAGTGACGAAACACATCTGTAAATTTTATGCAACCAATGGCAAACCTATCATTATTTTGAAACTGTATGTAAAAGTTATATTTTTACATGTAGACTCTTGTTATTATGTGTTTTAATACATTGTATCAGTTTTTTTGTTTTTGTTTTTTAAACTGTGTGGTTTTAAAAAGTCATTTAAATGAAATAGTGAGCTACAAGAATCTGAAATTCATGTTCATTTTTGAAAATGTAAGAACAAATAAGATAGTTACCACGTGGTCACCTTTTACAAACCCATGAACATTTTGATTAGCTGTGTGCATGTGTGTGCGTGTGTGCTCTTTCGCGCACACGTGTGTGTGTGTGTGTGTGTGTGTGTGTGTGTGTTGAAAATTGTAAATATGTTCAGTAGCGATAAAACTAAAATGCTTTGATTTGTTGAGAAGTTCCTAAAATGTGGAGGTGGATTGAAAATATAGGGGAATAGCAGGAATCAAATTTCATAAAAAGTTCTTCGGGGGGTTTCCTGTGATACGGTGGCACAATGGTGCTCCAAGAAGGGCCAAGAAGACAATAACTTCCCCTCCTCCCTGAACGATGGAAAATGTGTACGTGGTCTCTCACCATGTTAAAGCTTTTCTTTCCGTGATACATTCTGCACTCATTTTGTATAGTCTGCCAAGGCGGGTATCCCTAGGAACAATATTATTATATAGGAAGCAGGTATAGTCTGATCACATTCAGGAGAAGCGTACAGAAGAGAATATGGTGTTTACTCTTTAGGGAACTGGAAGGACTCCCCGCATTGATGGATATCTTCAGAATGGCACTTTTGATACATGTTATCATAAAGGTGCTTACTAAAGCGGAATCTAAAGTTTTTCAACTCTGTAAACAAAGCAAAAAAATTAAATTGCAGTCATTTGAGCTTTTTTTCTTTTTTCAATTGGTGCTTTTATATTTTGTTCTCACTCGGACCGAGCAAAAGCTGCAATTTCATATTCTCACCAGCTTTGATGGATTCATTACTTGGTAATGTAATATGGCTATTGTCAAATTCCTTTTGGAAATCAGCAAAAGACTCCCCAAAGGCCAGCAGCAGCTGCTGGCTACTTTCTGCTTGGTGCGGAAACCTGATCTGACCCTCTCTGTCGTAGTCAGGTCGTATCTCCAGTTTTAAAAAGAAGGAGAAAAGGGAATGTGGCCGTTTTAATGTGTTGTTTTTTGTTTTGGTTTTGTTTTTTTTTTTTTCTTTGTTGTTATTTTGTAATTATCAAACCCAGGTAAGATATTGGTATTCCTGCACTGGATTTTTGAAAGAAACTTAGCAGAAGTCAGGATTAAAATACTACACAAACATTTCATAAGTGTTCATACTATACTAGACATACATGAGGACGGTGATGCTTAGGTTCAGGATCGGTTTAAGAGACTTTGAAAGCAACTTGGAACAGTTGATCCACCTCCACATTAAAGTAAATTATGAATATGCAGAATTAGGGATCTGTCCATCTTGGAATTGTTACTCTTTTGTCTTCTGTGTGGCAGTGGTGAACACTAACGCTTTTACAGCTGTCAGTCCACCCAGTGGTCCAACTGATTCCGATTCAGTCTTCCGATTCCTGGTTTTGTTTTGTCTTTCCACTTTTTTTTCCTATCTTGATTTTATTGTTATTGTTATTATTATTATTCATGATGTTTGTTTTGATGAGGGATTGGGAAGTGGGAGGGAGTCGAACTGAGACTAGGGGTTGAGAGGATTTTTTTTTTCCATCTTTGCATCCAACAGGCAGAATATGGTCTGTGTCCAAAACAGAACTTAAGTCAGGAAGGAAACCATTCAACATAAACAAGCACAACATGTAGTCTGCCGGCTGACTGGAAGCATTAAATAATAAATAATAAATAACACATACGGAGGTGAAGATGGAATGTGCTGGATTCCAAGACAATGGGGCACCAAGGCCTGTGGGCCTCCTCTTGACTTTGCTTTGGTTATGTTTGTTTTTCTTTAGAGATGTCTTTTCTCATGGGACTTGAAGTGACTCATCTCTGTGCAGTACTGGTTTCGCCATATGCTCATTTCAAGTATTATAGACATATGTAATGGTGAAATATATGAACTGTGGCCTTTTTCATTCTTGTTACTTGTGATGCAATTAAGTGAAGATAAGAAAAAAAAAAAGCAGAGATTTACCATGTATCAGTGCCTGGCTTTTTGTTATAAAGCTTCGTCTGTCTAGTGCTCTTTTTGCTATAAAAAATAGACTGTAGTACACCCTAGTAGGAAAAAAAAAAACTAAATTTAAAAATAAAAAAATATATTTGGCTTATTTTTCGCAGGAGTAATCCTTTTATACCATGGATATTACAAAAAAAATGTCAGATTCTGAGTATTTCTTCTTTGTAGATTTTTGGAATCATTATGAGTAAGAGTTTGTTACTTTATTTTGCTATTTAAAAGATGTTATTTTACCATGTGTTACTGAGAGGAAACTGTACGGTAGAGCTTCTGTTTGTTTTTGTTTTCAGGTTTTTTTGTTTGTTTGTTTGTTTTTAGTTGTAGGTCGCAGTATGAACTTTTTTTTTGTTTTTCGTTATGTTATGTTTTGTTTTGTTTTTGCGACTGTACACATAGCTGCAGCATTAAAAACTTTTAAAAAATTGTTTAAAAAAAAAAGAAAAAAAGGGAAAACGTTTTAAAAAAAAAAAGATAAACAGTTACACCTTGTTTTCAATGTGTGGCTGAGTGCCTCAATTTTTCATGTTTTTGGTGTATTTCTGATTTGTAGAAGTGTCCAAACAGGTTGTGTGCCGGACTTCCTTCAAGAGGCCAACAACCCAGCTTGGTCTAGACCACGACCTGTTCCCATCTGTAGTTACTCGATGAAGTCATGTACATGACCGTTCTGTAGCAATAAATGTGCCATTTTTATAAACTGTCTCTGACACTTTTTTCATTTCACCTCTCGTGCACACAGCCCTCTTCTGTAAGGCCAAAGCCACTCTTCCTGTGTTCTGAGTGTTGGAGGTACTTACAGTTGAACAAAACATTAAAAAAAAAATCACAAAAACAAATTGAAAGGCAAAGTCTTTGGTTCCTCAAGAAGAGATGCCCCCTAATGAAAATGGAACAGGATGCATGCAAGCACACAGAAAGCTGTCTAGAGGAGTAACTAATTAAAGGATTGTGATTAATGCACGTGTAACACTGGAGCGATGCACTCGAAGAGCCCTGAACTGCGCCAGTGTTTGGGGTTGTGCGGCAGGTTGCTGAGTCTGCAGCCCAAACCTCCTGGATCAGTTGGTTGGCTATTTTTGCAGAACATTCTCAGCTAGACCTTTCCAATCGAAATAAATACAAATGAAACTCCAGGACCATTTTATTTTGTATCACTTGTTGAAAGCTGCCTATTGTTATTTGCAGTTATAAGCTATTATATTGTACTCATGCCGGGGTAGACTATACGCTCCACTCCAAATTCTGGTTGGCACTGTTGACTATTATCCCAGATGTAAACAGTCAGAGAAGTATTTTTTTTTTCCTAGCTTGTAAAAACTGATGTGTGTCACCTGTGGGAGGGAAAACCTGTACAGATTAAAAATGATGCAGTGTTATGTACTGTAAGTTAATATTTTTGTAGAACAGACACCAGCCTACTTTACAGAACCTGAGGGCTGCTTGGAGTTGTGCTATAGAGATGTAACATGGCTTATGCAATGAAAGAAAATCTGTGGCACGGGAGGTCTTAATGGAATGCTCTAACTGGGTGTGTGGGATTGGGGGATGTCTCCAATGTTGCTCTTGTATTCTTTCTCATGGGGTTTAGTGACTAGTTGTCTGAAAGAAGATGTTGTGATAACCATTTGGTTAACATGTAAAGTGTCCTCTACAGCCAAATGTTGGGAGTTTGTTTTTTCCCTCCACCCCCAACCCCCACCCCATTTCCTTTTGATTGGATTGTTTGCAGATATTTAAATTTTATGAAATTTCCAAATATTTTGGTTAATAACCCCTTTAACCTTTTAAATGATTTGAGATGTTCTTATGTTCTTACTGTGTGTTTTAAATATATATCTATATATAAAAGCCACAAGCATTTAGTCTTTTAGTATTATATTTTATCCTATAATTTCTGATACGAAGAAAGGGGAGATGTACTAAGAACCTGTCTGATGTCTTATATAATCCATTAACACTAGATTTCACTTCAGAGGACACATGACAGGATACATGAATTTATGCCCTGAACAGAATTTAGATTGCCCAGGAAGGTATACTATTCGCATGTTCACAAGATTCCCCCATAAAGGCACGCTAGAAGATAAAATCAGGCACCATTTTTAGCCTTATAATTTGATTCATTCATATAAAACCAGGTGAGATTTTTAGTCTAGGCTTTCATTTCAGGCCAACTTTCTCTTGCCTAACAGCCTAAGAAACATCACATGTGGCCTTCTTCAAGGAAGAGCTTGAAAGCATCAGCTCCTCAGCTGCTTGCCTATCCATCCCAGGGCCCCACACTTCCCTTACACTGGGCATCTCTTTCTCTTCCAGCTAGATCTCAGACTCCATAAGTGTGCTCCTGCCTCAGACTAGTCACCAGTCTATGTTTTCACTGGCCAGTGCCTCAAGACACGTGGCCCATTTCGAAAGGCATAGGTGGACAGGCCAATCCCTAATCACCTTGGAGTTTGTTTGATAGACAAGACACATCGAGTAAAATCCACAGGTCTTGAGATCAGGAATGTGCAATGCCCACTGGCTACCAGCCTGTGGGCACCGCTACAGTGCTGGAAGGATGGCAGGGGCTATGAAGTACACCATTTAAAACAGCTAGGCATAGCATATATCCACTTGCCTAGAATGTGAACTACCAGTTAAGATGGTGGCATTTACCCCCAAGCACAGCAATGCCTTAGCCCATCCCTCACCCCCGGCTGGCTTCATCATGGAACAGTGTGTACCTTCAGTCACTCTCTTATACTATGACTGACTATGACTGGATATTTTGATAGCAAGAGAACCCACAGTACAAGAAAAACACAAGAATTATCACATTACAGGGACACTTGTTCACAGAGTGCAGGTTAAAAAAACAAAAAAACTGGTGTAAAATAGCCAAAACTTTCAAAAGTCATGAAACCAACCCCACTGCCCTACACTGAGCTGGCTGAGCCTAACCAGAAGTGGACTACTGTCTGACTTTTCTGAGTTTTTTTTTTAAAGAACTTTTGTGTAATACAGAAAATATGGTCCTTATCCACATCTGTTACGCTATATTTAGAAGTCAAATGGCTTTGGCATTGGCAGGAACCCACGTGCTTCAGGCAGGAAACAGATACAAGCCAAGAGCAAAGTGCAAATGCCCATGTAGAATCAGGCCTGCAGGCTTGAGATTTCCCACAAACACTACCACCCACCCCCCCAACCCCATGGAGAAACCTTTGTTCTCTGTACACACAGAAGAGACACAGGGACAGATAAGCACACACACTCATAAGACAGTGTAGTGAAGACTATAGGACCTTGAGTTTTGGAAGGAATTATATCCCTTTCTTATCCTTTTGTGTCTAATTCACCAGAGCATGTTCTAGACCTTAGCACTTATACAAGAAACCAGTGTCCTGGCTTTAGGCCTAGTCATCTCTGCACAGGGTCATCTACTGAAGAGCCAGTCCAGTCCCATCAGCTTCCCACAGGTTCAGCTCCTCTCCTTTCCTTCATTCCTTCATCCTTCCAATGGCTTGGCTCAGCAGAGTCCCTAATCTCCTGAACATCTCCTCTTCTATCTTAGTCTACACATTGTTGACATATTACCAAACAGGAAAATATCTCTGTTACCAGAGGTCCATCAAAGGCAGTTCCTTCCTTTCACTCTGGCCTACCTTTAGAGAGGGGAATCAAGCAAACCAGCGTGTTCTTTGACAATGAATGTTATATGCAGAACAGTCCCCAGGGTAACATGTAACATCCCATGGTATTTACACCAATGGACCCCTAAGATAAAGATGCAGTAAATGACCACCATAGCTTTATCCTAACCAAGGCATCAGTCAATATCAGTGCCTCACTTGAACTTCACTACTGCTTCTATTCTCTTTCTGTCAGAGGGCCCTGCACCGCTCTAGTTCAGCCATTTCAAATTTGGGATGGTAGTTCAGGTGGATCCTGTAGGCTTGGCCTCGAGGTCTTTTCAAGGCACACCAGCACACCGCCTAACCAAATTCTAGCACAAAATAAAGTTCCTCTTATCATCACCTTTCCTTCCCTTGTTAATGAAAGGCATCAGGGCAATAAAAGCCGGGGAAGTAAAAGGAAGAAGTCTAGTGACTTAATTGAACAGCGAATGAAGCTTGTCCTTCACCAGTACATCCATTCTGGATGCTGACTGGTTCAAGGTTCTGGAAAAGTTAAGAGTCAACAGTCCTTATCTGCAGGAAGGTGCTAGAGAGATAGCAGGCACATCTCAGGACTGATAGAAATGTCACTCACAAGGCCATCAAATTACACTAGGGTACACTGACAAGATGCACTGGGGTAGGTTCCCAAGAAGACAGGACCATTGTAAAAATGACAAGGGGTAGAGCACCTTTTGATGGAGGTGGGGAAGGTGTTCTGAATTTAAAACAATGTGCGTGTGTCTGTGTTATCTAGAGCAAGGCTTGCAGGAAGTTGACAGTCATTGAAACCAAGGCATCTGTGCAGAAAACCTTGATATGGGTCTTACCTCTCCATCACCAAAGATACTTTAAACCCTTGTACTGCCTCTGCAGTAGACAGATTATTTGGGGCTCTCAGGGCATGCCTTTGTAGGTGAAGAGAACTAGACCTATAAGGTCTCTCACTGATCTGAAGCAGAAGCTAAACCAACAGGAACCCTATCCACAGAAGACCAGTGGAACCAGAACTCAAGACCATGGCCAACCTCTGAAACGGACTCTAGGTACCTGACTCTACCCTGGTTTCCCAGGCAGCACACCACAGATCAATGAAAGAGTCACTTTTACCTTCCAGAAACTCACAACCCAAGAGCATGTGAGCAACTTAAAAATGGATAATACAATTAATGAGACTGTGTAGACCAAACCCAAGAAAGCTGGCAGGTAACTGGTGGATGAAGGGTGCTATGAGAGCTAGCATGAGCTACCATCCAATATGGCAACCAAACATGGGAAGAAACAGTCGTAAATTAGGTGTAGAGAACATTCTAGATGACAGGAGAAATAGGGCTCTGAGTGAGGCAGAAATCTGGAGAGAAGATACAAAACAAAGAGGAAGAAAGACATCTAAATGAACAGACACTGTGGGGTAAGACAAAAAACATATTTTAATTTTTTAATCAGGCTTTGTTCCATAACACATTTAATTTCACACTAACAACAGAGCAATAATGGAAGAGACCTTTTTTATCTTCTTCTCTGCGTCACAGACACGATTTCACAGACCCTCCATACAACTCTAAGACTTGGTCTCACCATGTACACCTTTAAAAGAGAAAGAGGGCAATGGATGCCCTGGGCAGCAGTTATGCGGGCAACAGAGACAAAGACCATGACAGGCAGCCTGGCCAGTACTGGTGGAGTTCTTAACTTTTCAGGGAAAGAAATCCCTGGCTTGAATTAAAATTTGTCTTCTGACCTTCCTAATCCAGAATACAGTACCGCCTGTGGGGCTGCAGGCCACCGCTGCCGCCGCCTCCCTGAAGATATTCCCCTTCTTCAAAACCAGCTTCTGCAGGCTCTCTTCCAACCAGACAGCTCAGCACCCCAAAGCCTGCCAGTCCCAGGCCTTTGTTCAGTCCCCAGGTTTTTTTTTCCTTTTCTTTCCCTCTTCACACACATCTTTTCCATTGTCTGGTGTCTGCCTATGATCATCTGGTCCAATTCAAAGAAAAACAAAACCAGGAGAATACCATCTGGGGTTCATAGTTAGAACCTATATCAAAACCACAGACTGGTACCTAAAAGACAGCAAATTTGTTCCCCAAAGTAGCTGAGATGCTCCTGACAAAGAAATAAAACACATAGACACGTGTAAATGAGAGATAACACCTCCATCATGTTGAAGTATGCCACAGAACACAACTTCCTAACTCATTTTGAGTTCTGGTATGATCCAATCCACATAATTCCATTCACTGGACATGATGACCACTCCCAGATCACAGATGAAGACATAAAAGCCAAGCCGAGGAAAGATGTTAGGCAAACGCCAGCCAAGGGCCTTGTGACTCTCAGAAGTAAGGCCTACATTTTCTGGGTGGCATGGATGGGAGTAGTCTGAGTAACTGACATAGTCTCACCGCCAGGTGATGAGATTTACTGAGAGAAGGACACTGGCCAGAGACATTACACCAAGCTTCCCAGAGGACGCCTGTTAGTGAACGACCAAGAGGAGATTTGAACTATCTATATTACCTTCCACTGGGAAAACGAAGGAAAGATAAATGTGAATGCAGGTGTCCCAGGCCCTAGTCCAAGGACAGTGTCATCTTTAAACAAACACAGGAGGAGTTAATTCTTTGACCCAGAAACCAGGCAATGAGGAGACATTCCCGTGTCCATTCTGCCTGCTTTGAAAGCAATCTGGAAAAGCTCCACGGTTGTGAATCGCCAGTGGGCACACAGCTAATGGTCTCCCCGTGGAGGAACAGCAGGCTTCTTTCAACTTGTCCCAGGAACTTTCCAAGAGAACCTTTGGTTTGGTGGCCCATTATCACCCTACTACACAAGGCCACTGCAGTCTGTCTCAGATCAAATTCTTATCCCCACTCCTGGAACCTCTGCTGCACACATGCTGATCAGGGCTGCCCAAAAGTGATGATTAAGAAAGAGGGGTGGTGGGGTGGTGGGGTGAGAGGAACACTTCTCAGCAGAAGTAGCAGGGATAAACACAATCCCAGATGGCTTTATGACAGAGTAGGAGGGGCTCAGTCCTGGAAGGGTGGAAGGATGGACATAGAAGAGACTCCTCCACCTGTGGTGTAGGTGAGTGTAGACATTGGAGACCCAAGCACCTCACTTTGGAACCTCTGCCTTTTCCTGCTAGGGAAACACCAATCCCTATTTTTCCTCTGGCCCATTTGGAGTTAGCCACTTCTTGAAAGAAGGAAAGACAAAACTGGCTTAGACCAACATTAGGACAAGCTCAGTGAAGTGAAACCATCCTTGAGGTGACCTATCAGAGGAACCACCCTGTTTATAGTCCCATGTGTTTTCATGACAAGCATACATATTCATAATACGCTGGAATGTTCAGCTCTGGCGTATGGAGATCATCCAAAGTTACATAAGAGTCCATGTGTCCATCATTGTAAGGATCTGCTCTATCCCCACTCATGGTGTTGACTCCACCTGAACCCCTAAAAAAAGAACCTGAGAAAGAAAACTGGGCTCTTGGGCCACACACTTGCTTGGCCACTTCCACTCTGTTGAGGGTACTGTACGGGTTTACTCTCACTTTTAAGGGGTTTATACATTGGTATCATTTGCCTATATCCAAGTCATTGTTTAAAAAGCAAACCAGATCATCCTCTTGGTGTAAAATTCAGAACAGAGACTTCAGTGGGTTGATGGGTACAAGCCAAAGAGCAGAGAAGAAAAGAATTCACAATTAAGACAACAACTGACGTTGCGGCCCCTAAATGAAATTCCCCAGAGGTAAAGTAAGGACAGTGGAATAGGGCCCTGCACCCCTATTCTGGAAACATTGGCTTCACAGTTGCGATCAGTGATCAAATAAGCCAGACATTGTGGGAAGAGCAGAGGGCTGGATGCCAGTGAATCTGGACTGTCCTGTGGATGACTGAGAACCTTTGAGGACAGTGGCAGAGAAGGGTCTGGCAGATCTACAAATATCATTCATGATTGAGGAGGAGGCACACATGTATCTCTCCCTCTCCCTCTCCCTCTCCCTCTCCCTCTCCCTCTCCCTCTCCCTCTCCCTCTCCCTCTCCCTCTCCCTCTCCCTCTCCCTCTCCCTCTCCCTCTCCCTCTCCCTCTCCCTCTCCCCTCCCCCTCCCCCTCCCCCTCTTGTTCCCTTCCTCCCCCACCTCTGTTGTGTGTGTGTGTGTGTGTGTGTGTGTTGCTTTGTAAGGGCACATGCACTGTCAAGATTCAGTCTGTCCAGTCATGAATGAGGCTCCCTGGTGCTCTGGCTCTGACCTGTGACCTAACCTAGGTTGAAGAATGATAGCCTAACAGAGAACAACCTACCAGCTGCTCTAAGATTGCTGCTCCAGAAACCAAACCCTAAAGATGAATTCTCAGTAGTTGTCCTGGGTTTTCTTGGATGGATTCTTGTGTTGTGATTGGATGTAAAGCATTAGTTAATTGTTTCCAGAGGACAGAGCCATGACTGTTTTCTATAGCAAAATAGCTGCTAAATTTATCCCTTGCAGATATTTGTAGCAGTGTGCTAATGGGAAGTTCCAGGTGACCAACCTGTTACTGATACTGAATATTTTAATCAAAATAAAAAGGATGCTGGGGTAGGTTGGTTGTTTCCAACTGTGCTGAAGATTTTAGCAATAGTGAAAATGATGAATTTAGAAGCATTAGATTCCCAGCGCATTTGTCTCCATAAGAGAACTGAAAACTGCTTTGCCATCAAGAATTCTCCTGGGATAGCCAGGTTTCTTTCCTAAAGAAAAAGAAATCCTAAATCTACAGGTAATGGCATTACAAAGGTAATTGGGTCTCCAGCCCCTAGGCAGGTGTCTCCTTTGTTAAACTGAGAGCAAAGCTTGGCAGAAATAGGAGCCTAAAGACTGGATTTGGGCTGTGTGAGGGTTAGGATATATGGTAAAGCTAAATGCATTGCTCTGAAGTCCTGCAAAGCCTCCCCACGGCCCTACAAGCAACCCCTCCATCTGTGCTTGAAGACCTTCAGGTCTTCTTGAGAAAAGCTACCTTCATCGCACTGCTGAGCCCCCAAAACCTGTCCCTGTAGCCCTTTTCTTCCAGACACACAACCAGGCTCATGGTCCAGCAGATGCTGGAGGGGTGAGAGACAAAATACAATTCATGAACGGGAATAATATCCACCAAAACAACTAGATGAATCAGCCAAGCTCTAACGATGGAAATCTGGGGAACATGTGTGAGAGTGGATCTTACGGGTGTAGGATCAAGGAAGAAGAAGTCCGTAATTAGATCCAGCCAAACTAATTGATATGGATTTACTCACCAAGCAGAGACTCCAAATTGAATGTTTTTAGCCTCGGGGGTGGTGGTGGTGGTGGTAGGTCAAATGGTTCTAATAATTTGCCTTGTTTGGAGAGAATATGGACCCAAAGTAGCTCAACTCTAAGTGAAGTTGAAATGCTAGAACTTTCTGATGTCTCATAAAGCAAACACCATGTGCCAAAGAAAACCAGGGTGCTAGAGTGGATTGCTTATGTGACTCCATTCATCCACTGAGAGGAGTTCTAAAGAGAAAAACCTTCACGATAGTGTTGAAAAAATGAACCCCTGGGAGTTCGAGTATCCTGAGTTGGGATGACAGGATCAGGAGTGGCAGAGAAAACATGTTGTAAGGACTTGGGGAGACAAAGCAATACTACCTATAGCCTGACTCAGGGAAGGATACTATTGGAGAATTGATCACTGTGTCCCTGTGTGGAAAGTAAAAGGAACACTGGATAGATTCTTCCTTGGCCCTTGTAAAGAATTGAATTCAGAGGCCAGGCAGGTGGCACATGCCTTTAATCCCAGCACTAGGGAAGCAGAGGCTGGTGGAGCTCTGTGAGTTCAAGGCCAGCCTGGTCTATCCTAATGAGTCCCAGGACAGCCAAGGTTATGTCTGGCCCTGAACAGACCATCTCCTACCCAGCCTTTTCTGGCCACCTCCCACCCACCCCACCTGCACCGCTCATTTTACATCTACCTTTTACAGGACTCCAGGCTGTCTCCTACCCAACCTACTCAGGCCAACTTCCCCCACGGTCTGAAGAGGGAATATGACTCC
>NW_028227274.1:68022564-68175064 GCF_978045245.1 Mus caroli
TGTGACTTCCTCTCAAGTGGGGTGGGCTCGATCATCAGAAATGACCTCTAACAATCTCTGGGCTGACAATTCAATCAGGTTTCTTTCAGTGGTGACGAAAGCAGAGAACTGGAAACTTATAAAAAGGTTTCCAACCCAGTCACTGGAGTCATTTCTTTCTCTAGTTTCTGGGGGAATATACCAAGAAGGCTTTACCAAGTCTGAGGGGGTAGAACTCTCTTCAATTACATTTGTTACTCTACCACCTAAGGTACCTTGCTTATCTTCAGAACAAGTTGTAAAAGTGAAGATGCGCTCTATTTCAGTACATCTAGCTTCACAGCACAATGTGTTGCTTAACAACATATTCATATTTGAGGGATGGGGAGATGGCTTTGTGGGGGAAAAGCATTTTCTCAACAAACATGAAGACCCAAGTTTGGACAGCCATCACCTTACATAGGAAGTTAGGCTTGGCCATGGGGACACCTATGTGCTGGGTGAGAGAAACAGTGTCAAGGGGATTATAGATGTTTACTGCCCACCAGGCTAGCCAAGAAGGAGCAAGTTCCAGGCACAATCAGAAAACTTCTCTCAAGGGAATAAAGCATGAGACTTGTAAGGAGACATTACACATACTTCTTTGTTCTCTGCTGGCTTATTGCCTGTACACACACACACACACACACACACACACATACATATACACACAACTCATAGTTTTAACTGTTTTAATTGTTCATTTTCACTAAGGCATAGAAAGTATGTGCCATACATGCTAGTAAAGCTTACCCCCTTCTTTGAAAAAAATCTGTCATCCAAATTAACCTACTTTCTAGGAAAGAAAATCCTTTTGGTCATATTTTACACTTCAAGTACGCTTCCTGGAAACAACCATCTCTTTATGAGAAATCCCAGCCCTTCGATAAGCTGTCAATGTGTCTTTCCTGCACACTTCCTCGGGAGTCTGTGTCCTTCATCTGCCCCTGGCCAGTTTCCTCTTCTCCAGGTTCCAGCCCACTGGAGCTATGCACCCACATGAAGTTCGTGGTTCAACTTCCTTTTGTGAGCAAGAAGAAATGGACTTGGAAATAAGAGCTGGCCCAAGTAGGGTAGGTACTCAGAACAACAGAGGCTTTGGAAATGACCCAATTCCAACAAGCCTTAGGATGAATGACCACTCAGAAATGGTGCTCTGGTTGGAGCAGCGGTTCTCAACCTCTGGGTCACAACCCCTCCGGGAGTCACATATTAGATACCCTGCATGTCAGATGTTTACCTTGCAATGCATAACAGTAGCAAAGTTACAGTGATGAAGTAGCAATGAAATCATTTTATGGTTGGGGGATCACCACCCCACAAGGTACTGTTGCAGCATTAGGAAGGCTGAGAACCACTGCTCTAGAGGAAAACAAGGGAAGACAGACTGGGTTCCATGTCTTTTGATTGATCGTCTGGGATTCAGTAGAAGTACAGAGGGCGGACCTTAGGAAACCAACAAAAATGGATTAGAAGAAGCTGCTACAGAGCTAAGTCTAGGAGTCTGTGTTTTGCTGGCTCCTGGGTGATTTTCATGGTGAAGTTTGAGAACACGGTTTCTGAGGTAGCATCACTGTTACATCAGGTCCTGAACTTGGGAACCTTCAAGTGATAGCCCCGAGGTAGACGTCCATCCAAATTCATTTTGATGTTTCTCTCCCTCTGGTTTAAGCTCAGAGGATGCCGGTCTTGTTGGGCTCCCATCCCTGCACAGTCCATCACTGTTATGACTGATCTTTTCATTTATAGTCCCTGCACCTGGGCCGCTGCTACTTATAGTGTGAGTAGGCTGATCACCTGGAAGCCTTGTCCTTACTCCTGAATGTGTTCCAAAAACCTGGGATCTCTGAGAATTGAAAGCAAACTTCCAGCTTCCACCGTGGCTCACGAATGTGCCGAGCTATGTATTTACCATCCCTTTCCTCTGCTACCCTTCTCCTCACCCTCCCAGTTGACATTTTAATTTATTCTAGTGAGAAGACTTGGAAATGGGGCCTCCGTTTCTCATGGAAGAAAGTTTCCAAGCCCCCCGTCCTCGCTATCATGTGCTTACCCAATTAAAAGCTGTCCTCGGGAGTACCTCGGCAGAGCCCCCTGAGATAACGAGTCCCTGTCTCATTACAGCTCACACCCTCTCCTACACAAGGAGACAGGGAGATGTGTTGCTTCAGCCATATTTTTGGAAATTGCTAGTTAGTTGTAAAATGTTTCCTGAGGTGGGGGGGGGGAGAGAAAGCAGGGAGGACTGTAATTATTGAATTGTTTCATGTCTGAGGCCAAGAGGCAGATGCTCTACTCGAAAGGCTTGAGCAAGTCTTCTTGCAAGTTAACTCCGCTGCCTGCCACCCTGGCATCCCAGGGGTGCCCAGAGCTCCACTGGGGTGGCCCATTTTGAAGATCAGTTGAACAGCTGTATAGGTTTTGGCTTGCAAGACTTAAAAAAGAAGAAAGAAAGAAAGAAAGAAAGAAAGAAAGAAAGAAAGAAAGAAAGAAAGGAAGGAAGGAAGAAAGAAAAAAAGAAAGAAAGAAAGAAAGAAAGAAAGAAAGAAAGAAAGAAAGGAAAGAAAGAAAGAAAGAAAGAAAGAAAGGAAAGAAAGAAAAAGAGAGAGAAAGAGGCCCATAATATAATGCCGTGCTAATCAGATTCTTGTGTGATGTTGCCAAGAAAAGTGTGTGTGTATGTGTGTGAGCGCGTGCACATGTGCGTGTGTGTCACATATATATGTATATATACACATATATACATATATGTGCGTGTACATACATATATATATGAGAGAGAGAGGAGGTTGGAACTAAACCCTAAAGGCAAAAGTCATTTTCAAATTATGTGTCTTAAGAAAAACAAAATCGAAACGAAATGAAAAGAAAAAGATCACCAATGTGGGCTAGAGTTTGGGAGCATCATTTTTGAAGGCTCTGTTTAGTGACTGCCTTATTGGAGTTGTACCTTTCATGGAGGTTATCAAATGTTAAGCACTCCACGAAATATACTATAAGCTGCTGCCATGAGTAGACTGAAGTGTGAAGGTGGCCATGGCATCTCCTATCTCAGTCTAAAAGAGTGGCGGGTCTGGTAGTTCTTAAGAAAGGCTTCTAGGAGTTATGCTTCATTTGGAAGCTGTCATCTCATTGATTGGATGAGCCATAATTTGAAGGCAAGACAAAAGGATGTATGTTTGAAGCTGGTTGACAGGTGACAGAATGGCTGGGCTAGCTGCTTGCCTGAAATAAAAATGACAATAATATTTATTTAAATGTATATTTGGGTACAGATTATTATACACCAGGCCTGGTCTTAAGCCAAGGGATACAGCTATGAACAAGATGGTAGAGTTCCAAGTATTATTAATGACCAGTTTACTCCCATAGCCATCATTTTTGGGACACTTGGTATGTCCCAGGCAGTCCACACACCTCACTAAACATCATGCCTTTTTATGACCACTACAGGAAATGAGAATTGTCGTCTGGGTTGCCTTTACAGATTAGTAACTCAATCTGTAAAGTATGTTCGGGGACAGATGAGGTTCTCAGATCTAGAACTCCCTCTTGGTACATAACCACGGGCAGATTGTGTGCAAGGGGACTCACTGTGAGCAAGTACAATTGACTACCTCAAGTCTCTGGAACAGAGGGACTTTCCTGCAATGTGGGATCAACTGTTAATTACAAGGATAGCGTTGGCAGGAGTTGAGAAAGGAGCAGGGCTCTGTCTTGGGTCACCTACTAAGTGATGGTTAAAGTCCATAGCAGGCCTAGTAGCAGATGTCATGGCTGCTCAGTGCTGCAGAACACCACAAAAAGCATCTGTGGACAGTATTGCGTGAGGGGGCATGAATGCATTCCAATAAAACTTTATTTACACAATAAGCTGCCTTGGTCATCATGTCTTATCAGGACAATAAAAAAGTAACCAAGACAGGGTTATTTTCACCAAATAACTCTGGCTTATGTCAAGTTAACAAAATAACCACTGAAACATAAGCTGGTTTTACCTCCAACCTAGAACCATTATTTTCTTTAGAGTTGTTATACATACATATATCCACCTGTCCATCACATTTTAATGCATTTCCAATTAAGCTTCACACATTTGTGTATTTCTTCTCTAAATATCTCATGTGCAATTTTTTTTTGTAATTCACAGCTATAAATTGTTTTATCCTTCCAAACCCTCTAATTTTGTTGGGGCAAGGGGTTAAACAAGATCCTCTCAAAGCTGAATGTTCTCCAAAGTCTTTATGTTTCTGCAGTTAGAAGTAATTACCTCTTCACGCAGTCGCTGATTAATTCAATAAACATGTGTTGCTTTTCCAAACATAACTCCGGCCACATCTAACGTCACACAAAATGCAATGTATTAGCAAAGTTATTAAGAGAAGCATGGTCCAGGGCAGCAAGATCAATTACATGACCACAGTCTGAGTCAGAAAGGGGATATGCTTCTCGGTTAGGACAGAGTGACTTCATGCTAGCTGGAATGTACCTGGTTTATTTTAAGATAATATCAAGGAGTCAGGCACATTCCCGGCCCTGGGGTCTAATGGTATTGCTTATTTTAGTGTGCAGGGAAGCTATGCAGGGGAAGCTTACTGGAGTTACTCTAGGACAATCATAGTGGCTACAACACAAGATGGCGTCTGCCTTGGCAAGCTGAGCCCATATTGTTCATATAACTTTCCCACTTTATAAACATTTAAATCATTTCAGCTTTTGGACTCAGCTTAAAACATTGTATAATGTTGTGTACAATGTACACAAATATTGCCCTCCTTTATATCCTTACCCAAATGGCATTTACAATTTTTAATTGATATATTTTTCTTTGTAAACCTATTCATGAAAAAGATTAGACCTAACATACAGGTTAGCCGAGGCCTACTCAAGTTCAAGATGACCCATGCTGTTTTCTGCCTCTGTCTCTTGTCCCACTTGAACAGTGGTGTGCCACCTTCCTAATGCTGCGACCCTGTAGTAGTACATGTGGTGGTTACCCCCAACAATAAAATGATTTTCATTGCTACTTCATAACTGTAACCTTGCTACTATTATGAATTGTGATGTAAATATCTGTGTCTTCCCATGGTCTTTGGGGACCCCTGTGAAAAGGTCCTTCAACCTGAAAGGGATCACAACCCACAAGTTGAGAACCACTGCTCTAGATGGTAGTCAAACATGAAGCTGTCATCTCTTATTGCACCAGAACTACTGCTGGAAAGAGCCTGCAGGAAGCTACTTTATAGTTAACTTTTAAAAAGGGAGGCGTAGACTCTAAAATAACCATGAAAGTATAGGCAGTCGATAACATCTTTGCTAAATACCATCATTATGCTTCATGTAGTCTACTTGTTCGACTGAATTGCTATTCTTTTATACTGTATCAATGTAGTGTGTTGTTTCCATCAGCCTGACCACACAAATGTAGGTCTTGGGTCTTCTGTGTCACTGGAAGATAGGACATTTTCTCTGACCTTCATGTGCACCATGAGAGAGCACATGGCTGTCTTTTGAGTCAGAAGGTCTGAGCTGGGGATAAGTCTTCCATCTCTGGGGAATAGTTGGAGGCTGGTGCCTCAGTTGTAAGCAGGCCCTCTGTTGTAGAGGAGAGTCCACTTCTATATAGCAGCTTTCCCCTTAGCGGACAGTTTACTATGGGAGGGGAAGGCACTTCTCTGTCAGTGTACTTTCTTGGAAGTCTGAAGCTGTCTCCATCCCCTGAGGAGCATACCCATGACAACAGGAACACCATCACTGAATATTAACACAAGATACGCTCTCCGGTTGCAAATTTCTGAGATAACGCTTAAGTGTTTTCATGGATTGCACTTTAAATTACACGTGAAAATAAAGATGTGTAAAGTGTCTGGAGGCCATTTGACTGTGATTTTCATTTTCTGAATTACATCTTCATAAATTTATTGTGAACATGGATACAATGTTCACAGAGCTTGCATTTTGCCACCCCCCTCTGTGTATGAGAGAGAGAGAGAGAGAGAGAGAGAGAGAGAGAGAGAGAGAGAGTTTGTGTGTTCAACAAGACCACGTGAATCATTCCTACAACCATGATAAGTTCCACATGCAGAGCCATATTTCTGAGATGTGCATATTGAAGTTTTCTGCTTGGTTTATAGGAGTCCTTTCACACTGAGGAATCTAGCGACATTTTCTGCAAGTATTGTTATTTTCTTGTGGATTATGTATTCAATTTTTTTAAAATCAAAGACTCTAATTCACTTTTTTGTTGTTGTTGAAAACAAGGTGTCTCTATTCCAGGCTACCTAGAACTTACTATGTAGCCAGGATGACCTCTAACTTGCAGCGATCCTCCAGCCTCAGCCTCACGAGTGAGTTCTGAGATGTCAGGCTAGACCCCTACACCAAGATAACTTTATGCTTTAGCCTAAAAACATAATGGACATTGATTTCATCAATCAAAAAATAAAGTTCATATACAAACAGAACCTCCTTTCCATTGTAACAACTTGAACACCTCTTGTTCAGTGTCCAGATTGGGAGCCCGATAATTGGTATAACAGTCACAAAGTTTGTATTTTGCCTGTTTTACACGAGTGCACATGCACATGTGCATTTTCAACCAGACTGCATAGATAAGTTTACAGAACCATGACAAATTCCCCATACTGAGCTGTCTTGTCACCACAAGGGTTTCTCTTCCTGTACCAGTGGGTTCCAACCACCATTTTTATTGTTATCTATAATATTTTTTCACGACCATACTATAATGAAATCATAAAATTGAAAGTTGAGCCCTCCTTCTCCATAATCCCTCTGAGTAGCAGCCATGTTTCTGTGGATGTCTGTAGTACACCCCTTTTCAACACTAGATTGTGTCCTCTGGTCAGTTTGAACTGTGGTTGTTCAGTCACTCATTGGCTGATGAACATAAGGGTCATCTCCAAGTTTGGACTATTTTAAATACAGTCGATATAAATGTTCATGAACAGTTGTTTTGCATTAACAGAAATTTAATTTGGTGTTTGGATTCTCATCTATTAAGCTGGTCTGAAATTTCTTATGTAGCCCAAGGTGGCCTTGAACTCATAACCCTGCCTCAGTTCTCCAGTGCTAGAGATACTAGCATGTTCTACCATACCTAGCTTTAAACAAACATTTTCTTTCATGATCCTAGCTTTTAAAATTGATACTGGGTGGCTTTTACAGCTGTACAACCCTTGACCTGCTTTCTCTGTGGGTTTCAGACTCATAAACTGGTAAGAAAACAGTACATTTTAGTTAGCCTTAAAATATTTACAACCACAAATACACTATTGCTTAAAATACCCCAAATTGTCATTATAAATTCAGATTTGTTCTAGTTTCTAAAAAGAATAAAGACTTTTTAAAAAACCCTGTCTAAGAAGCTACATCTCCCAAGAAGGGTAATGTTATGCTGACCCATGAATGGGGAGACTCCATTGCCTTCCTGCAAACTGTCTCCTTCTAGGCTCTAACTGAAGTCAAGGTCAGACAACGACATGAACACCAGGATTCAGCTATGCTTGAGGACAGGATGCCACCATGTCATCTTGGTAAAAATATTGCTCACCCCCTTTACCTCCTTCAAGCTCTCAGGTAGCAGTGTCCCCGGGTGTCACTGCTGACAGACTGCATTTGACAAGAGGGACCACAGCTTGTGTTCAGAGTCCCTAGAGGCTGATATTCTCTAATGCCTGGAAAATCTTTCTTAAACTTTTTGTATTTTCCAGGGCCATACTGCTTTTTGGACCTTTCCCCATAAGCAGCGTTTCTCCCTACCCTATTGTTGTGGTAAACTCCTGCTGGTCAAGGTGAGCCCCTAGTTAGCACTAGTAGAGAGCAAGATACAAGACTCCTCCATAGAAATGTGAGCACACCTCTTACACAAAAATTATAAAATCAATTCAATTCACAGTTCATGCAGATTAAAGTAAAAATATATACAACTATAAGATTCTCATTATATTAGGAGAAATTATGCAATGAAAGGCTGAAGCAAGTACAAATGAGACAAGAAAAACAAAGAATGGAAACAGAAAACAGACACATGAAGGATAGAAACAGACATGGAAAGGGTACAAACAGACATGAAAAGGATACAAACAGACATGGAAAGGATACAAGCAGACATGAAAAGGATACAAACAGACATGGAAAGGATACAAGCAGACATGTGAAGGATAGAAACAGACTTGTAAAGGATACATATGGGTCTAGAAATAAAAATAGAAAAAATGATGTGACGAAAAACAATAAGAGAAGTTAAAGTCTGAGTTGTACATGGTTCAAGAGGTAATACGGCAACTGAACAAGGGGAGGGAAAGGAAGTCAGTTCATTCTATGAGGCCAGTCAAGGTTCTATTGACATGGAAATGCGCACTGTAGGAAATAATAATAAAAAGTTAGAAGCGACTGTTGAGTAGAATGGCACAAAGTTGTTTCAAGTGTTAGAAGAAATACATCACAACCCAACTGAGTATCTCAGAAACACGAAGACACTTGACTATTTAAAAATACATTTTTAATGACATCAGAACACATTTTCTGATTTCTAGTAGGAGCACGTACAGGACAGAATCCTGCCTGTTTTTCAGCTGCTCTACAAGCTCTTAGCCAGTAATCCAAGGTAGACATGTTCTTTTTCTGCTCTAAAATACAAACATATTCAAAATAAGGTCAACGTTCTTGATTTAATATATGGGTGAATGAATTGGTTTTTTGTGGTTGAGTAGTGGGAGAAAGACACAGGAAGATCATTAGAGAGCCAACCATTTCTTTGGAGATGAAGTTAAAACAATTTTTTTTTCCTCACAGAAGGAAGTAATCTAGGACTTGGAGGAGTAGAACTAGGAACAGAGAGAAATGTTTTATTTAACACATCTGTGTTTTTGTCTGTATCCATCTTCCTTGTGCACATGTCATGCATCTGTCTGTGTGCATCTGTCTATTCAGTGTGTTGCTGTGCATTTGGCCTAACTGTACTGATTTGTATTGGTATGTACTGACAACACATACCAGACTGTAAAATGGGTCCATTTGTGCTTTCTTTTTGCTTAGGTACATAAAATAAATTGTGACACAAGAAACAAACAAACAAACAAACCCTTTTTATAATTTGGAGCTTGAAAGGAAAATTAGAGTAGATGTATAAAAGTGAAATTTACTTGTGACAGTTTTTGTTTGTTTGTTTTGTTTTATTTTGTTTTGTTTTGTTTTGTTTTTGTTACCCTGGTGTGATATAGAATCACCTGGGAAGAGAGTCTCAGTGAGGAATTGTCTGATTAGGTTGAGCTGTGGGCACGGCTATGGAAGATCATCTTGTTTATATTAATGGAGGCAAGAAGACCTGCTTACCATGGGTGGCACCATTCTCTAGGCAGGGGATCCTGAACTGTGTCAGGGAGGAGAATGAGAGCTAAACATGAGAATGTGTGCTTTAATCTAGTGTTCTCTGCTTCTTGACTGGGGATGCAATGTGACCAGCTGTTTTAAACTCCCAGTGCTGTGACTTCCCCACAATGGTGGACCCTAACATGGAAATGTTCATGAAAAGTGAGTGACCTTTCTCCCTGAAGTTAATTTTGTCAGGATATGTTGTCACAGCAGCAGAAATGAAACTGATGTAGCACTCAACGTATGCTATTTGACTTCAATGCATTTAAGAGATTGTATCTGTCAAAGCAATAGATGTGTATTTTCTTTTCACTGCTAGTGCTAGAACCCAGGGCCTTCACACTTAGGCAAACTCTCATGACTGAGCCACATCCTAAGCATTAGTAAGCTATTCTTAGTCAGGTAAGTCAGACATAAAACTTCAAATTTAATAATGCAATGGAAATCCAATACAACGAAACAATTTTTCTAATCAAGCAAACAAACAAACAAAAAAAGTAAGAACAACCTTTACCAAAGAGATTTGGGAAGAATAGGGTTTTGATTTGTTCATTTCTTTTTTTCTGAATGATAGTTTTCTAAACAGAAAATCCTAGAGACTTTTTTTTTTTGTACTGCATTAAAATTGTTCAGGGCTTTATAAGACTATGCCTTCTAAGATCAAGTTACAGAAGTGACTCAGATAATAACTTAAGAAGTGTATAGGGTAATATATTTGCCAATTGCTTTAGTCTTCTAGCAAGTACTGTTAACTGTGTGGCTGATAAACAACAGGAAGTTAGTCTCAATACTTCACATTTTTATTTCCCTCCCATCCTCTTCCTGAAGCTATCCCAAGGTGACAAGGTAGGAATCCTTCATCTATTCTCTCTGTCCTATTCTGAACCAGTAGTGGCTCTAGTTCCATTTTAACTTCTAATTCTTAAGGCAGCTTGAGAGTAAGAAAAGGCCAAAGAGGGTTTAATCACATGAATAGATCAGAATGGTGTAGCTTTTCTTGTTCACTAACACCAAGACATCCAATCTTTTCCAGTAAGCTGGTTTGACCTTTGAAAATGGTCCACAGGGGTAGGCACATTCTCACATACTTCCCTGGCTGATTCTCTTCCCAAGATCCTCAGCTACTGGTTTTCAATCTGTGAGTCACAATCCCTTTGGGGGGGGTCACCTATCAAACATCCCACATATCAGATATTTATATTACAATTCATAACAGTAGCAAAATTACAGGTGTGAAGAAGAAATGAAATGATGTAATGGGGGGGATGGGTCACCACAACAAGAGGAACTGTGTTAAAGGGCCAAAGCATTAGGAAGGTTGAGACCCATTGTTCTAAGGTGACCTATGGCTTGGCAGAGGGTAGGACCCAGTATTTTTGAACCTAGGATAGGATAAACAGAGGGTAAAGGAAACAGGGGAGTTAATGCATAGACTTTGGAACAAACAGCTTTCCCCCCCTTGAATTCCCTCCACAGCAATCTGCAAACTGTTGATCCCATGTCAGATGTTCACCTCTTCCATAGACATGTTAGTTATTCGGGTTACCAAATTAAAATGTACGAGAAAATGCTTAGCAAAGGTTTATGATATTGAGTTAATTAGATTAAGCATTGCCAAGAAAACATCCAGCAAATAGCCTAGAATTCTTTCTGTTATTATTTATCGACTGTGTATAACACAGGTCTCCATTCAGCCTTGTAATCTGTGGAGAGAACGAACACTCTAAGGCCATTTGATTTGGACATGCAGACCCTCAGGGTCATTCCACACAGGCTCATAAATGATCCTACAATAATAAAGCAGTGAGTTATTTAAGGGAGGGAAACACATTGCACATGTAGAATAGTTTCCATTGTAAGTTGCCAATTGGAAATGATCTTTTTTCTGACATGGCTAAATTTGAAAACCGTTGAGGTAATTTCCTTTTTAGCTCAGTTCTGCACAAACAAAACAGCATGCACTGGTTAATTCAATTAAACAAACCGTAGGCTTGACTCTTAAATAACTGATTGTTAATTTCAGTAACTGCTCTGCTTTTCGATATGTGACATAGGCCACTGTACCAAGATGCAGACAAGAACAGACAAGGTTTTTCTAGGGCAGTTATGGAATATTCATTGCTGTTCAAGGCTGGACACCGGATAGGTAGACATCTCATAAGAGATTATACAATACAGCTAGCCTCTGGGAAGTTTTATGGCTGAAAGACAGTGTGGCTGGCTAGAGGAAGCTAAGGATAGAGATTAAGGCGTAGACAGATTAAGCATGGGTCCTGGAGGGCATGATTTTTATTAGCCAGAGAGTAGAGACCTGGGGTGAATCAAATAAAAGTAAAATTTGAAGGGTTTAAATGAACAAAGCAAGCTTTAATGCCAATGAACCGCCCACGGAAAGTCAGTGTGTTGTAGCTATGGAAGAGGCAGGTGTGTGGTGAGAGTGGCCATGGTGTCTGGATGCATCTCTGATGCTGACCTACAATCCGATCCTTCAGATAGTCCCTGTTCCAGCCACATTTTTTCCTGTAATCATTGTTGCTCAGGCAAACAATTCAGAGGAACGAAGGATCCTGTCTTATTCATTGCTCGTCCCTGGGGACTCCCTTCTTCACACTGCCAAGGCTAAAGTTAACTAAGGGAAAGTCACAAGGCAGCCCCTGACATACCTTGGTCTATGTAGTACTGTTTGGTTTGTACTTCGGTCGGCAGTATTTCCTGGATTGCAGGTAAGGATTAAGTGATATCATTTGCTAAAATGCAACTAGAGTTCCTGCACATTTACAAGGTATCCATGGGTTATCAGCTTCCCTTGTTAATCAGCAAATCCATGGTAAGTTTGGGCCAGGCATCCAGCTTAGCAAGATCTCAGTTTTTTCCCTTTAATAGGAGCATTTAATATCCTTCCTCTTGCTCTCAGCAATCCCCCTCCCTCTACCCCTCCCCTTCCCCCTCCCCCATCTCCTTTCTCATATCTGTCAGGATTGGCTGCCCAGATTGGCCTTCCACTTGCTATGTAGCCCAAGCTGGCCTTGAACTCATGGTCCTCCTGCCCCTATCTGCTTAATGCTAGGGTTCTAAGTATTTAGCACCACACACAGCTCTTCAACTGTCTTCTTTTGTGAGTTATCCATACTCCACTTTCCCACACAGTCATAGCCCTAAAACTGAGTGCATGACTTAGGCCCAGCTGAATAGGATTTTCTCCTAAACGTAGTGGGTAAGTCAAGATTAGATGTGATCCAAGCCAACTAAAAATGTCTAGCCCCAAAATGTAAATTCACATCATTGGGTCAAAGAATCTCTTTTTCCTCTGACAATACAATGCTAAATGTAAGAACAAAACAAATTAGATTTGCTGTGGATCCCAACAGAAGGAATCTCTACCACGATAATATATGTGTTAGAGAAAGAGAGAGAACTTGTTATGTTTTTCAGTGATTCTTGAACTTACATGAATCATTAAATTTTCTTTTTGCTTAAACTGGTTAGACATAGTTTCCTCCCTTAAATTAAAAACAAAGCCAAGAAAACCCCAAACTTGTCCTTAGAACATATTCATGATAACTCTCCTTCACTAAAGGAGAATCTTGAGTCTTGATGGCTCAAAAGATTTACTGAACCCAGATCTTCACATGTGCTACATGGGTCCCTGAGTTTGCTCTTCCCCCTCAGGAGTGTTCTAGCTCTTTCCACACTTGAATCTCAGCAAGGGGTTTGCTGCCATAACTCCTCTAGCATCCAACGAGCCTAAATATTCTTGATCATCACATCCTCTTCCTCCTCTTCCTCCTCTTCCTCTTCCTCTTCCTCCTCTTCCTCCTCCTCTTCCTTTCAGCTTTAAACTCTCCAACAACACATCTCTATGCACATCATTTTCAGTCAACTGCAGAAGCCAAGGCTTCCTGCTCTTTACAGTAGCACAGAAGAGTGACTGTAGTATGACATCTGACTCGAGTTTCTGACTGTTCATATATTTTATAACTCCACAAATCTGGTTGCCTCATATGTCCCTCTACAGTTACCCGAGAGTGCACAATCCTGTAATACACAGCTTATCAAGTGCTCCTCTCTTTCCTCTTCCTCTCCTCTTCCCTCTTCTCCCCTCCCCTTCCCTCTCCAATTAGCAGTGTCAAGACATTTTTAAGAAGTCAAGGTAAGCTATGGGTTGCTAACTCTGGAGAGCTAGCTGTGAGAAGAAAGGTAAACAGGAACCCAGGAATTCTGAAGTCAGAGACAGTGTCTGGAGTAGGAAATACATTTCCCCCAAGATTTCTTGGAAGAAAAAGAGAATTTCAGAAGCATGGGAAATTAGATCAAAGGGACAGAGGTATTTGAGCTCAGGGAAAGATTTGGCAGATAGAGCAGGCAGGGAATTGTTGAACAGAGAGAATGGTTGTGCCTGGGTCCCAGGGAAATAGGGGAAGCCTGAGTGAGTGAGGCTTTATTCAGATGCATGTCATCTCATCAGGAGTCACAGCAATGCAAGTCTCTGGTCTTCTTCCGAAAACCTTCCAAATGTCTTCATGTACCCCCACAGCCCAAAACACTGTGAAATAATTCTGACGTACTCTAATTTAAGATCTCTGCATGCAAGTGTTAGTTCCAGGCTGAGTTTGGCATTCGAGGCCACCCAAAGTTTGGGGTGGGTCCAGGGATATTTTGAACATCTTCACCCTTCACGTTTACCACATGTACATAATCAGGTTGGTCCTGTGGTCTCAGTGCCAACCCCACATGCCCCAAATGGAGCTGAAGCTCCAAGCTGTACTTTCAAGCCCTGAGAGGCCTGCGGGTAGCATCACACTGGGGCCCATGAAGGTAAAAAAATCAAGCTGACTTTGGAGTTGAGCGTTATTGTTCCCAGCTCCTGCCTCTTCCATATTAAGCAATTAATGTCTGTGCCATCCTGGAAGGACACAGTGAAGCACGCACATCCCACACATGGGTGCCAGATGCCTGGGACCCTGGGCTGTCTAGCTGACTTTAACTTCCCATTAAACCTCCAGTGAAAGCAAGCATCTAATGTGTTCAGGACATTTGCCATGTACTATATGTGTTTTATAGGGGAGGCCCTCACTTTTCCTTACCACAGCACACTGGACTTCTTATGTATAGACTCAAAGATGGAGAGGCAATGGGCGTAGTGGAGCACTAAGCCCCCTAACATCAATGTCTACTGTTAAAGTAGGATATTAAAGACATGGAACAACAAAGTACGTTGTTTGAGAATGAGACGTTGTACATACAATGATTTCTAGTTACACAGTTGACATTGAACAGTGGAAATTGTTTAATACTGTTGCTACTGCTACTTTCAATAGCCATTTACGTAGAGAAGGTTTGACTCAGAGAATCCGGATGAGTTCTTATGTGTAATGAAACTACAGAAGCTTAATAGAAGTAGAACCATCATGCAGAGTGCTTCTCCAGACAGAACCCCGATAATGCCTGTTTCCTGTCGTAATCAGATCCCATTGCAGATTCCTGGGCAGTTCCAATCCTCTGTAATGAATGGGTCAGAATAGTTGGTGCCATGTTGCAGTACCAGGAAATCCCCCAACTCTCTGTGACTGAAATGAACAAGTATATTTGTCATCTGTGTTACAAGTCCATTATATTTAGGCAGCTGCCACTCATCCTGGATTCACACAATAGTCCAGAATGACACCAGGGGGATGTCAACTGCTGGGGACAAGAGACCTTTGGAAGGCCTAGAACTTTCTTGTAAACACACCAGCTCAGGAGAGGAACAATTGGTTATAAATAACCATACGACCCAACTCAGTCACAAAGGAGCAGGGGGTACAATTTCTTCATGCGCACAGACATGGACGAGCTAGAGACGATCAGAAAGAACCCTGGTGATGGCTATATTGTGCTATCATGCTTGCTCTTTGAGGCAAGCAGAACCAGGACTGTCATTTTTATCTCTTATAAAAGAAAAATTAGACACAAAGAGGAATGCCAGTTCCATGGGTTGAAGGGAACGTTCCCAAAGGTTTCATATCCTTAGAAAGTGATGTAAGAATATTAATTTCTGGCATCCCTTCATTCCCCACAGACATTGACCATTCTTCCTTCTACCACCCAGCACCCATGCAAACCAGCTCATCACATTCAAATTGCTTTGTCGTTTAACCAAAGATCTGCAGCATTTTTTTTTGTTTGTTTGTTTCCCTTGCAGGATTTTTTTTTTCCTTGGTTTTTCTAGACAGGGTTTCTCTGTATAGCCCTGGCTGTCCTGGAACTCACTTTGTAGACCAGGCTGGCCTCGAACTCAGAAATCCACCTGCCTCTGCCTCCTGAGTGCTGGGATTAAAGGCGTGCGCCACCACGCCCGACCCCTTGCAGGATTTTATAAAGACAAAACATATAGAGAAAAACTGTAAGGGACACTAGCAATTAGGTTGTTTTGTTGTTGTTTGTTTGTTTTTTGTTTTTAAATTATGGCTTCATAGCATATTACTTCAAAGCTTAGCAGGTTAAAACAAACACTTTACATGCCCAGTGACCTATCAGGAACTCAGAATGGACTGGAATTGGTGCCACATATCTGGTCCACCAGACATCAGTGGGGATGTCTGGAGCTGAAGGGCTCTCCTCCAAGAGGGCTCCCTCACTCTCTTGTCTGGTTCCTTGGCATTCCTTGGCTGCTTTCTGCTTCCCTACGATATTTCTTATTCTCTAAATCCTCTTGGTGAATCCTGGTTTTTCTTACACAAGGTGACCTCTAAATAGCTGGATTATTTTATGAGGAGGCTCAGGGATCCAAGGATGAGTGTTTTCGGGACCCGACTCTATATGTCTCCCAATGCTGTTCTCACTGCATGCAATTTATCCAGGAAGTCACCAGGAAGCCTAAAATCAAAGACAAGTATTATACCCCTCATCCCAGTGGATACCATATTTGCCACTTACTAAAGGCTTAGAAATGCTGGGTAGTATGTTCAAATCGGATCTGTCTCTGACCCTGGCTAACTTCCCACACTGGCCAACTCCCCCTTACTCTCTCATGAGGTGTAGCCTTCACCTGAACCTGGTTGTTTCTACTTATAAAAACATGGAATTGGGGAGATGATGACCTCTGAGGCCCCTTCCACTCTAACATGTATATAGTGATTCCCATCACTCCAATCTTCCCTTCAGAATTTGCTCAAAGTTCTCTTCCTATGAAAGCCCTCTGGTTTATAAAATCTGGTTTTGATCACAGAGGGTGAGTTAGTGAATTTCCTCTGTACACATGTGGGCAGTTCCTTGTTCTAAGATCCAGTTCTGTAGTTTTCGTGTGTCACCAGCCCTAGTTTTCACCCACATCATCTGACATTGATCTTTCGCTCTCAAGAATTTCTATTACATTTTTAGTTGAAACCACAGGATTTGGAGTTTGGGAACATAGTGTCTTGAATTGCTTTTAAATTGTTTCATGTGTACAAGTTATGTCTTGCTAATCGAACTTTCAACTTTTCATGGGCACTGTCCATGATTTATATACATTTTTGTTTGTTTGTATGTTTGTTTGTTTGTTTTTCAAGACAGGGTTACTCTGTGTAGCCCTGGCTGTTCTGGACTTAGCTCTGTAGACTAGGCTTGCCTTAAGCTCACAGAGATATGCTGCCTCTGCCTCCCATGTTCTGGAATTAAAGATGTGTGGCACCACCACCACCAGATCATGATTTGTACTTTTAAGATGGTAGTGCAATAACAAAAGCAAGAAATCTGCAGAAAAATGCCCATTCCAGATACCAATATCTCATCTTCTCTTCTCATAGGTAAAGCTTGTCATCTGGCTTTTTGAGCCTTCCTTATTTCTTTGGTGTCTTGTTAAAGAGTTAGACGTTGTGAGAAGCAGGGGTGGTACATTTACCTGTTCTTCTCCTTCTGTCAGATTAACTCATCCCAGACTTCTACCTACATCATGGAATTTCCCCTAAATCTTAAACTTGCATCTGTGAGTATCTTAGTATTTTTTTTTAAGAAAACAGTAATATTACCGACAAACTAAGAATTTGAACACCAAGGTTATATCCCAATATTCACTTTCCCAACTGTTTTAATAAGACATTGCTTTTATTTCTATTTTGAATCATACATTGTGTTTAATTGAGATGCAAGGAGATGTACCATCCTTTCTAATTGATAGGAGAGTCAGAGCATGCATAAATATACTCCATATGAACAACTTTGGCTTATAAGTTCTCTTTCCAAAAGTGGTGGGCAAGAGGTATTGCTAAAAGTGATAGTTAACTTGTTTTATAAAATATACATCATGAAGCAAAATAGGGATGTTTTTGCACTCTAAACAATTTAAAATGTACAAGTGTGAACTCATGGTGCCTCCAACATTGCTCTGATATATCATATTTCCATCATCACAAAATATGTCAAATGCTCTGTGTAGTCAACACCATAGTGTATTCATGGCTCGGGTGTCCACTGTTGGTAAGTGCATAGGTTATCTGCTGTCTGTCACTACGTAGATTATCTCTGTCAGTTTAGAATATGTATCACTGGGAGGATGCGATATGGACTTTTGATCTGGCATCTTTCATGCACTATAATTTATTCTCGAATTGGTTTCCATTGCAAAGATGTATCTTAACATTTTTATCTGCCCACCTTGCATGGATTTTTTAACTGTCTTGTAGGTTGCGGAACTTATGAATAAAACAGCTAAAATATACTCGAACAATTCTTTGTGTAATGTATGTTTTCATTTCTCTTGAGTGAATGCCTAGGTGTGAATTGATGATTTCTAAAATAAGCATGTGTTTCACTTTAGAAGAAACTGCCAAACTGTTTTACATTTCCACCAGAAAGGCATGAGCGGTCCCAGCAATTCACATCCTTGCCAAAATGTAGCGTTGTCTGTCTCTTTAATGTTGGCTTCCTTAGCAGGGATGTAGTGGTAACTCATCATGGTTTTAATCTGTGCAGGCTAATGATGTTCAGCATCTGTTCTATTCATATTGGCAATTACACATACTCCTTTGGAAGTGATTGTTGAGGTAGTTTTGTAGGTTTTTTAAAAAATGTTATTTTATCTTATGTGTGAGTGGTACAAACCAATTTCCACTCTGTACATTTTGAGTCCAGAAGTCTTTTGTGGATATAGGTGTGACAACTATTTTCAATCCAGGGAGCTTTGGCTTGTCTCTTAAATTTTTAAATGTTGGCTATTGATCAACAGTTCTCATTTTAAAAATATTTTTAATATTAAAAATAAGTATGTGTTTGTGTGGGTATCTGTGTGCCTATGTGTATGGGAGTGGAGGAGCCTGAGGGACCAACAGGAGTTAGATGATCTGGGTCTAGAGTTACTTGTGGTTGTGAGCCACTGGGCGCTGGGGAGTGAATTGGGGTCCTGTGCAAGAGCAGTACCTATTCTTAACCTCTGAGCCATCTCTCTAGTGCCCAGAAAGTTTCACTTTTGATGGAGTCTAACTTATGAATCGTTTCTTTATGATTCATTATTTGTACATGTGTGAGTGTTCGTGCATGCATGCGAATGCATTCTTCCTGCTGTTTCCCACACAAATTTTAAAAGATTTTCTTTCCTCTTGTTTGTTTATCTATAAGTTTTGTGGTTTTAATTTTACATTTAGGCCTGTCTGCTTTGAGTTAAATTTTATGCAGTGTCTTCAGGTTGCATACAATGTTTAAGTAAACGGGGGGGAATCCAGTTGTCCCAGATGTCATAGCAGACACATCACTAGTAACAAGCAGTGCTCACATTACTGACCTCTGACACAATCTACCAAAAAGGGCACATCAACTTTATGTTCTTCCTTCCTTAAATTTTTAACAAATCTAACAAAAATAAAACAACAAAAAAACATGACTCCCAACAACCCAAGTTGAGACATTCTGCAAAACATCTTGAAGGTGTCTTTGAAATGTTGCTCAAAATGAAACAACACAGAAATATTTTAAAAGGACATGTGACCTTGAGTGTGGTACAGTATCCTTGATGGTATTCTTTTTGTTTGTTTGTTTGTTTTGTTTTGTTTTGTTTTGTTTTGTTTTTTGAGACAGGGTTTCTGTGTAGCCCTGGCTGTCCTGGAACTCACTTTGTAGACCAGGCTGGCCTCGAACTCAGAAATCCACCTGCCTCTGCCTCCCAAGTGCTGGGATTAAAGGCGTGCATGCGCCACCACTGCCCGTCCCTTGATGGTATTCTTAAGAAAAAAAATGTAGCAGAAAATGCTGATGGGATCAAAATAGTGTCTATGCAATCCAGCTAACACTATTATAGCAACAATAATTTGGTTTTGATAAATGTACTATGGATATGTAAAATATTAAATAAAATTATTGCAAAATAAAAATGCCTTTGAAACCGCAACCTTCTGATCCATAAACTTGGTATATCTCTTTATTTTTCTAGATTTCTAAAAAAAAAAAAAATCTTTTTTTTCATTTATGTCTTAGAGTTTTCACATACTTTGTAAATTAAATATTTTCTGAGTTTCTAGATGTATTAAAATGATAATTTTTGAAGTTTCACTTCCTAGCTATTTGTTTCTAGTATTATATAAAGTGTGTGTGTGTGTGTGTGTGTGTGTGTTTTGGAGGTGGCTACTAAAATTTGTTTCTCAACCTTAACTAATACAAAATTGAGGACTGTGAAGTGAAGTTGACATTGGAATTTGACCCTTCTTCATTTCTGCTCCCAAGCATGTTGTTTCCTTCTTAGGGTAGCAGTGTCAGAATTTTGGGAGTTTTTAAAGTCATTCTCTGATATCAGATCTCCAGCTATAGGGAAAGCAGTTTAGGAGTAAGCTGCTGGCTCTCCCCATTTTCATACTGATAACTCCCTCGCATTTAATGCTGATGTAGTGACTACGGGGCACTTGCGTGAGCAGTTCCATGAAACCCCATATTCAAAAAAAAAAAAAAAATCTACTGGTTCTTGGAAGCATGGTGATAAGCCAGCTTATCCTTTGTCCTTCTCCTTAGTTTACAAAAAATACTTTTTTCCTCAAAGATTTGGCAGAAAAATGAGTAGGATCTGACAGTAAACCTAGAGTTGATAAAAGTGTACGGATGAGGGACCAGAAGCTAGATTTGGTAGACATGGTAGCATGGAAGACCAAGAAACAGAGTCTTCTCCTACCTTCACGAGCAGCTTCCAGACTCAGGCACAGGCTGTGACAAAGGTTCCCCAGGGGATGTACAATGCCTGGCAGAGAGAGGGGTGCTGATGAGGCGAGCTGCTTGTGGTAGATTGGAACTCCCAGAGAATTCCAGTCTGAGCAACGCCAGGGGCTGAGAAAACTTGTGTTTCTCTCCATTTCCGTCATTTTCATTTCTTGACTTCTAACTGGTACCTGAACTCTGTCAGCATTCTCAATGTTCCATAGCCATCTGACCTTTGAGACTTCTTACATTCTGATGTATGCTCTTGTCGCCTCTCATTCTGCTATTTCTGTTCTTAATGTCCTTTAGCATGGATTGAAGTATTAGCTTCAGGTTTTTCTCTGCTTCAAGGTCATGCTCTGTAGACAAGCCTCCGTCTTGTAAACATTTAAAATCCCAAGCTATATATTCTCCTTTCTTCCTTACAAGTATAAAGAATTTCTAACCCAGGCATGGTGGCACAGGCTTTAATCCCAGCACTTGGGAGGCAGAGGCAGGCGTATTTCTGAGTTTGAGGCCAGCCTAGTCTACAAAGTGAGTTCCAGGATAGCCACAGAGAAACCCCGTCTCGAAAAACCAAAAAAAAAAAAAAAAAAAAAAAAATTCTAAAGATGCCCATCCCCTGGTCACTGGTGTCTATGGCTATATTATGTCGTGGGAAAGAGAAATTACATCTCCAAATAGCATCAAGTTTGCTCCTCAGATGACGTTAGTCCAGCAAGATTCTCCTGCAGTACGGGAGCTAATGTCCTCACCAAGGGTCTTCTAAAGTCAAACAATCCCAAAAGGGAATCAGAATGAGAGTTGAAGATGTTGGAAGATGTTTTAAAGAGGAGGTACTCATGACACAACCTATGCAGATGTCTTCCAGAAGCTGGAAAATGCAGGGAGCCAGTCTACCCCTGGAAGCCTCCAGAGAAATGAAGTTTCTGCTGGGCTCTCAATTTGAATCCAGTAAGCCTCACTCCAGCCTTCAGACTTTTATCATGGAGCTTTAAGCTTCATGCTTTTCATATTTCTTAAAGCAGTAATGGGGAACTAGTACAGCTTCTTGTAATCTATTTTAAATGTGGTTTCAGTAGAGATCCCCCCCGTCACATGTCTGAAGCACAATGCTCTTTCCAGGTCTCCTGAGGATGGTCTGCCATTCCTAACCTCTGGCAGACCATGTCCTATAGGATGCAGCCAGGCTCTCTGCCTCCCCCTCCCGGTGTGCATGGGGAAACCACCGGACTCTTGAGATAGAGCGGAGAGTGCAAAGTCCTGTCAGTTTTCTTCTGACAAAATAGTTTTTATATTGTTTACTCATTGGGCAAGAAAGAAGAGTGGAAGCTGGACTTTTTTTTTTCTTCTAGATAAAGTGAGAGACCAGAAAGAACAAGAAAGAAAGAAAGGAAGGAAGGAAGGAAGGAAGGAAGGAAGAAAGAAAGAAAGAAAGAAAGAAAGAAAGAAAGAAAGAAAGAGGCAAGATAAAGATGCAGTTTTGCAAATGGTCTGCCGCCCTTGTATGCAGTATGCGCAGGGTCAAGCCCACTATGGCTCTGATGGGGAGATTTGCTACTCTCTGGACCCAAAGCTCCTTAATCTGTGTGTGGCCTCAGAGTGCTGGAGATCATCCAGACCCTGAAATTTTGACAAGAGTTTTCAAACAAGCTGTTCTTATGGTAAAAGATTCAAATCAGTACCACCTCAGTTTTCACCTCTGTTGACAATGTACACTCAGACACACACACACACAGATACACACAAATACACACACACACATACACACACCAATAAGTTACATAGAGGAGTGGAAGGGAAAATTCCTGTCATAGCCTATGAGCCTGGTTTTGGAATTATAAAGGCTTCGTTGTGACATCTTCTGCTGAAGAGATGCAAATGAACTGAAGTGAAAAGCCGGCCAAGGAGCCTCACCAAAGGCTTGGGGCTGCTGCTTGCTTATTGCATTCTGTTGCCTGTTCTCCCTCCATTGCGGATTCACACCTGCAATTACCTCGGCCCACCTGGGACAGCACAGGTTTTGTTGACTCCGGCTCAGGAATGCTCAGCCTACGTGTTTCCCAGAATAAAGAGCTTTGCAGAGCTCTGAATTCAGATACCAGAGTGACACTTGTGTGCCTGATGGTTTTAAAATGATACCGGGGGAGGCGGGGTCAGAGAGAAGCAAAGGAAATAAGAAAAAAGAAAATGCAAGGGGGGAGGGGGGAGGTGAAGTGGAGGGGGGCATCTTTTGTAACTTCAAAGGAACTGAATTAGCAAATCTGGGAATTCTGCCGCTTTAGTGTAGTAATGAAACTCAAACCCTATTAAGAAGCTACAGCAAGCCTACAAACAGTTGTCAAGGCAGACTGTCACTTTCTTTAAAGGCAGCTGGAAATGGTTGACACTGTAAGGTTATCTGTGGCAATAACAAGGTGTTCCAAATGAGGAGTTGGAGCTCATTCTATAAAAGGTTCCCAGATGAACTCTGACACCCTTCATGCCTTTTCCAGAGAACTCTGGAAGAAAGCAGATCCAGACACGACAGGTGAGGTTGCTCAGCTTGATAGGATTGTCTACACCTGTGCTCTGAGCTGCCTAGCCTTTTGGGATGAGGGAAATTAAATGACATGAGGCTAACACTTGGCAGACATCACAGGTCAATAGTCCTGCCACTATGCTGGCCAGGTGTGGCTACACGCCACCTCTGGCTAGGTCAGGGAGTGTTTTGTGCATCTGTATTTCTTTACACATCATGGAAGGCAGACCTGGGAAGCTCAGCAGTAGCTCCCAAATTTGAAGAGCAATGAGAAGCTCCCTAGAAAGCTGTTTCTTATGGTCTTGCAGTGTATGACGTATCTGAAAGTGTTCTGGCTCCACATCACAAGACACTTAGCTAATCTCTGTTACAAAATAAAATCATATATAGACTTTTAAAATTCTCTGTCTTGTCAATAAGAACAATAGTTCCAGGGTACACATGAACTACCCTGAATATGGGTTCCAAGATCTGCTAAGTCCTTACTGGCAATTGCTGTGTCCAGTGTCCTCAAAATGTTCACCAGGTGAGTGCCTGTCTTATTAACATTTCACAGATTGGGACAGTGGAACTTGAAGAAATTAAGTATCTTTGATAAGGACTCACTAGTGCTAATTTATTGAAAACTAATTTAAATTTAGTGGCTTTGGCTCCAGAGAACAAGAGAACTCATAAGGATACGTTTGTGGCTAGAAGAATAGTCCCAGTAGGTTTTTCCTCTGAGGACTAACATTTGATACAGACCTCATGCCAACTTGAAGACATCAGGACAATGTGGTTGGGGAAAGCTAACTGAGAGATATTCATTTCGACAAGACAGAATTATTTTTTAAATGTACTTTCTGAGCACTTTATGTATAGATAGGAATCTTTGGTTGTTCCTGAAGCAATCTGCAGGTGAGCGACCAATAATGAAATAAATGTGTGTATAGGAAACTTACTGCTTCTTCATGGACTCACAGGATGAATAGCTCAGACTTAGGCTAAATTTCCTCCAGGTCCCTCAGCAGGAAGATCAAGGGCTCAGGGATGATACCAGGAAACCAGGAGTGTCAGTGAGAACGCTCCTTTTCATATGGATTTTATCCAGAGGGAAGACGTGAGGGCAAAATACCATGTACCCGGAACTGTTCCACTTCAGACTGGGCACATCAATAAAGGCTATTTCTTCCGAGCATGCTGGTGCTGTCACGGGTTTTCAGTTGAAGAAATCCTATTCCTTCTTGGTCTATTTGCTGGAAGAGGCTGTAAATTCGCAGGAGCAGATGGCACCTTTTCAGAAACACAGCTCTACAGACCCAGAGAGCACAGAACAGCCTTCAGCAGGTGAGGCAGCTCAAAGCTAAGCTCTGTTAAAGGAGCAGTGTGAGAGGGCGAGCCTTGTTTAATTCTTCAAATCAATAGCTCTGTCTTAATATGGATCCAGAGAAGGAGTTAGGCTACAACTTGCTACTGGGAGAAAGGGAGAAATAAAATGCGTGAAAACCTATTATTTCCCTCTTCCCATAAGAAACTTTTATTTTCACATGTAGAATGTATCTCTGGCCTACTAGCGATTACATGAATGTCATGGCTAAATACAGGCACAGCTATTGGCTGAGTGAGAGGTGTTGGTGGATAATCGTGTGTATTGGTCGCGGCTAACAGTGGCATTTGATGGTAACCCACAGTGTTACAGAGGACCTCTGCTGCCTGAAGCTCAGGCTTAGAGTACTTTTTCCTTCCTACTGTCTTGTTTATGATCATTAGGTTGGAAGGGGAAACGTGGGAGTAGAATTTTGCTGCTGTACAAGGTAAGAAGGGTCAAGAAGTCTTATTTTAGACTCAACTTACTGGTGCAACATTTACCTCCCAGCTAGAACGATGCTGGACATAGAGTCGGAATGTCCTCATTCCCCCAATTTTCTACGGACTACTACAGAGTAAGTAGTGAGCAAAGGCCTTCATTGCAGGCTTTGTGGAATGCATAGCAATATGGCTCTGTCCACTGTTTTTGTTTTCTGTGTCCTTCTTCTTGAGGCAGACCTAATCTTCTTGCTTGTCTAGTTGCAAACTTGGGCCTTTTTTTTTTTTTTTTTCTTTTTTGGCCTATTTTCCCTCCAAGCACTTAAGGTTCAAATGTCTCACACCTCTCCCAAACATGCTATCCATGATACATGCATTAAGCTTTTCTCCCCTCAAAAACCAGCTGATTGGTTTTTAGTCTGGTCAGTTAAACAAACAAGCCTACTTTCAAATACAGCCTTTAGGACCCAGAGAAATGGCTCAGTGCTGTCTTTCTTCCACAGGAGCCAAGTTCTACCCCAAGCACCCACACAGTGGCTCACCATGATCTCTAACTCCAGTTCTAGAATGACTGATTTGCTTTTCTGGCCTCCTCGGGCACCGGGCATGCAAGTACCGACCGACATCCATGCAAAACACCCGTATCTGCAAAATTAAAATAGTGTCTTTAAAGATAAAGGCTATAGTGAAAGCCATGACTTTTTTGCGGGGGTCGGGGGGGGGGTGTCGAGACAGGATTTCTCTGTGTGTAGCAATGGCTGTCCTGGAACTCATTCTGTAGACCAGGCTGGTCTCGGACTCAGAAATCCATCTGCCTCTGCCTCCCAAGTGCTGGGATTAAAGGTGTGTGCCACTACTGCCTGGCAGAAAGCCATGACTTTTAATGCTAACTTAAAAAAAAGAATGTAATGTGAGAAGAAAAACAAAGTAATGACAACTTGGCTAGTACAAATGAGACAGTGGACAAGAGAAAACACATCAAGACAGCACGGTGCAAGACAGCCTAGTGAAGATTTGGTTACCGTATCCTGGGGGCCATTCTATCGGAGCAGCTCTCTCGCCCTCTGTGGATCATCCTAACAGCTCTGCCTTCTATTTGGCATGTATTGACTCGTCACCAGTCCTCACTTCCTGCGTTTCCATTCTCAGTAACAGTATGTGAACAGTGTATCTACTGCATGTTGCTCAAGGGCCCTGAAACTGACTACAGTCTTCACTTGTACCTGATCAAAGTGAACTTGTATCTCTCCAAAGGACAGTAATGGTCCATCATCCTCAGCTCCCCGGAGCAGGGAGAGAACCAATGGAATGTCTCGGGAAGGCCAACTTTGGCAGGCTCCCTGCCTGCTGACAGCAAAGGCATTTATGGCACAACATCTTAGAAAGTTGGAACCTTGTGAAAAATGACTTCAGGAAATCATTGGGAGGAAATAGAAAGTCTTCGCTGACTCAAGTTAGCAAATCCCAGATGTAGCACGTCTCTTAAACAGAGCCATCAGGGATGTTGCAGCTGATAGTTGGGGCCAATTCCTTTAACTTCGACGCTGTGAAGTAGGATAATGTCTCTCCATTTTGAAGTGTCTTCTTTGGTCAGCAATATAATTGGTTCATATCCCTGACATGTCTCTATGTTGCGTGAACAGGGATGGTTTGGGTTTATAGGATCTGGGTAAGAAGGCCAGATACATAACTTTCTAAGAAGTGTGGTTTTTTGAACATGAAATCTATAACTTCTACAGCCAATTTAAAAAAATAAAAACAATTTGAAAAAAAAAAAAGTAATGACAGCCTGATAAGACATGAGTGCTCAGCTGCAGCCCACCAGCACTCCACACAGCAGGATGATAGAGAATTCTCCCTGAGTCAGAGTGTCACTCTACCTATAAAGTGATTCATAGAAAAAGCATGGCTACGCTTGGTTGAATGCCCTCACAACACGCTGGCAAAATTGCAAACTTGATGTATGTCATAACAAATTGAGTATGTAGTTTCTTGCACAGTGCTCTCAAGGACAAATATATTGGTCACTACCTATATAGTTTTGAATAAAAATTGTGTGTGCGTGTACATATACAGAGGCCAGAGGAGGCCATCATATACCCTGGACCCTGGTTATAGGCAGCAGTGAGCTTCCTTAACTGGGTGCTGTGGATCAATCTAGGGTCCTCTAGAAGAATAACAAGTCTTCTTAACCATTGAGCCATCTCTCTAGCTCCTAATTGTGAAATGTTTAATTAGCTACAGTTTTGAAATATGAAAGTAAATAAATGAGATTAAGTTCATTTAGGTTATATGTCTAGAACATTTATGATTTATTAGTTAAGAGAGTCATAATTAGTAAAAAATAATTCATCACGACTATTAAGGATGAGCTATAACATAGTTGGTGCTGTGTTTGAAATCAAGTTATTCCCACAGACACCTGTGGCTAGTGGCTGCCATCTTGAACAGCACAGATCAGCAGCCTAGCCAGTCCTCTGCCTGTTCTGTGTGATCATCACTGCTGTACATTTTAGGGAAACTTCAAACGGTTTAACCTCTGGAGAGACTATTTCACAGCCAGAACTGAGAACTTTAAGCGTTCTTTCCCAGAATGAATAAAAAAAAAAAAAACATACTAGACGATCAAAATCAACACGTTCACATTTTAACGACTTGGGAGAGAGAGCTGATAGCATATTGAAGCATGTGCTTGAACCATCCAAAGCAAGTGGAACCTGTAAATAAGTCACCCTGTCCCTTTTACAATTGGTTTGAAACAAGCTGTCCTGGAGGTTCTTGGACTGTGGTAGTTGGGGCTTTCCTCTTTGCCGAACCCTTCTGTTTTTGATCATTTGCAATTAGTGACTGGTTTGTTACTCGCAACACAGCTATGACTCCTTTAGGGGCCTGGCGGCTAGTGTTCACTTTTTAAAAAATGATGGGTTTACTCTTGATTCTTTTTGCTTTTAAGTTTTTATGTAGAGTGATGGGCTTATTTTAGGTATTTTCATACATACTTTGTTTTTGTCATTCTGTCCCAAGACTCTCATCTCTGTTCCCTACTTCCCTAGTAGTTCCCTTCTGCTTGTGTTGGAGAGATATTTTTCTTCTATAGTTGATCAAGTTAATTATCTTCTATAGTTACTTCAAGTTAATTTGTAAATTGACATCTCCAAAACAGAATGGCTTCGGGAGAGGTGGGATTTTCAGCCTTACACAATCCATAAAGGTAGCGCCTAAGAATGTTCACAGCTTACCAGGGCACAGTTTGCTACAGAAGGGCAGCTTCCTGGGCATACAAATAACCTTGACCAACCAGAGATCCCAGGGCTCCATCTAAGTTCTCAGTGAGGAGACAGATGGTGCACTAGCAGGTCACTTAGTGGCTTCCTAAGAGATGGTTAGGCAGAGGAATAAAAGACTAAGGAAACCAGCTGTCACCTCTTTCTCCTGTTGTCTTCTCTTGATCCTACAGACTCAGGTAGCCCTGAAAAATCCAATGTCTATGCTGGTACTTCATAGGATGGAAAGAAAGACCTTCCTTACTCGTACTACAGAGCTGGAGAAGGGTATTCGGCAACCTTAGCATTTATGCCTGTCCCACCCTAGGGACTTTAATCTCAGTTTCCTCTCCTAGCTTTTTGAAAAGCAAAAGGTTAGAAACTGGACTAATGAAGAAGGAAAGGGCTATAACTGTTTTTTGAGCACCCTAACTAAGCACAGACACTAAATAGTGAGGTAACGGGAGATCCAGGTATACAGAAGAGGGCATATTCACTCTAAAGAAGATAATGTAGTCTTCTCTTTCCTAAACCTTGCTCACACTCTGGGATAAAGCACACATTCAGATGCCATCCAGAGTAGTTACCTAACCATTTTATTAGCTGCAAGCTAATGCTCATCCTTTGAAAGGGATGAACTCTTTGCAAGAATTTACAAGCCTTTCCCACCGCAGGAAGCCCAGTGTACACTTCCTGTCTACATCTTGCACTTGGGCCTCCTCATATGGGTTTAGGAAACACAGCTGGCTTCAGGGCAGTCTGCTTGTCAGCAGTCCTTGTTGTGAAAAAGAACCCCAGCACCAGTGTAGAGGCTACAAAAGACAAGTACTGGTGACATGGTTTATAGTCTCACTGGTGCTGGGACTGTCCACTTGTGTCTATGTCCTTAGAAGGTTCTAGGGTAATTCAGAGCCTGGGCTGGAAACCCCAATGCTAGAAGACAGGCAGTTCCTTACCTCTTGAGTAAGCAAAAGCTAGTGTGTACCCTGCTTTTGTCTTCTCTGCCTCTAAGTGCCACCATACCTGTGCCCTCTGCCAGTTAGCCAGTTATTGCTGTGTCTCCTTTGGTCATCAGCTTTGATCATTTGTGTAGACATCAAGTTGGCCCAAGCAGACATTAAACCACAGGGTCCCACAAAGCAAGACCATCACATTTTCCTTAAGAGCCCTAAAGGGAAATTATTGAGTGTGGTCTTGTTCCTCTAACCTTGCTCCGAAGACCATTGATCCATTCTCTATGGGTTGTTAAGTCGTGCAGTCTGGCCCTTAGTTTTCTCACAAGAGATGTCAGGGTGCCTTCAACAGGGCAAACATGACACACTTGCTGCTAGAAACAAAGAGCAAGGTCCAACACATGAGGTGAGATCTCCAAATTCTGTTATTTTGCTTGAATGGATGAATCAAGACAGCAGAACATCTGTAGGCTTGGAAAACACAGCTGTCAAATGGCAACATGGGCAAAAGATGTTCAAAGTGTGCAGAGAAGGCTAGAGTTCAGAAGCAACTGCTGTCTGGATTCTCAGGCCAGCTTGAAGGTTCATTACGTACTCCATAGACTACTCGAAGACCAAGACCACTGGAGTCCTGGGAAAGAGGCTGATATACTTATTGGAAGAGGAATGAGTTACATACAACTGAATGTAGTCATTGCTAGCTGGGTATCATTTTATTAAGTTATACATTTTGATTTTTTTAAAATATAGTAACACAATAAAAAGGTAAATGGTGACCAGGAGACTTAGGGAAAGGGTGCTATCTTAAGATTTATTTAAACATCCTCCTTTATAAGACTCTTGGGGGAGAGAGATGCATTTATTAGAGTATGTTTGAAACTGCCTCCAGCCTGTCCGTTAGACTCAACATATTGATGTTCAGCACTGCTTTTCTCTGTTCACCAAAAATTCCACCTCTCAGGACAAAAAGTGGGCATGGCTCTATCACTGCCCTAAGTGTAAAATGACCTGGGAGTCACAAGTCAGCACAAATGCGCCTCTCACAAGATAGTCAGGGGTCATCAAAGAGAAATGGAAGTTCATGAGAATGTCTAGGGTGATTATCAGTGAGTTCTAAGTAATCCCAAGTGACAGACTTATTTCTGCCTAGGGCTAGCCACAACCCCCTTTTTCTGTAACCAAGCTCCACACACTTACCTCCATTTGAGCCCTGATTCAGCTTTTTGGGGGTTAAGAAGCAAACGTACTCCATCCCTCTATCTGAATGTGCCATAGACTGTACTTCAATCACAGTGTTGCCTTCCCACTGTGAAGAAGGCCTTTTCCTTTCCTAGAAAATAGCTGGGAGTTTTGCTTCCTCCTAAGCTTCCAGGGATCTCATTCAAAATTTTATTAGCAGAGTTTGCCAAGAAAATATCGCATCAATGTATTTTATGTGATTTTTTTTTCAAGTGTTCGTGTTTGACGTTGCCAGACAGGAAACAATTTTCGTGTGCCAATGCTGTGTCAAGATCTGGGAGATGACAGCAACGTAACTCAAAAGCTGTGAACTTGTGTCTCTGCGCGTTCACTCCAGGTGGAGTCAGAGTGTGAATAATCTTATTTACTGCACTGGCTCTGACCACTCCAGAACAGTCACAGCCAAAACATTCAGTTGCAAATCTATCTTTTGAGGGATGACTGCATTTCTCGTGGATTTGCAAGTTAGCAATATGATTCCTTTTTAGGCTTCGATAACTGGCTGTAAAAAAAAATAAAACAAATCCACTCTAGACATACTGAGCACATTAACTAAATACATTAATGAAGATGTCTGTCTATCTGTCTCTGTGTGTGTTTACGTGTGTGCCTCTGTGAATGTGTGCATGTGTGTGTGTGTGTGCATTTTCAGAGGTCTTCTCAGTCACTCTCCATTTTAAGTTTTGGGGATGGAACCTAAGGTCGCACGTATGAGGTGAGTATACCATGGAACTACAGCCTCAGTACTTTCTCCCTTATTTCTTAGGGCAGGGTCTCTTACTGAGCCTAGAGTGTGGCAACTGCCTAAGTTAGACTGGATGGCTAAAGGGCTCCAGAAATTTGTTGTTGTTATTAGTGTTAGATTTTTAAAAAAAAATCTTTCTCTTGTGTTCTGGACCCCAGAAAGTGCATTTTATTCGATCGCAAAGGTAGGATGTAGCGCGCGTGTCTTATAAAGTCTGTATGATTACATCTGCTTTAACCCCAATCTTAATTTCTTTAAAATGACCTGCGTAGTCTGTGACTCTGGCAAGTTTGCTGACATGCTAAAACAAAAAAAGAGGATGGCTTGTCTAATCCCCACCGACCTCAAAAGCAGAATGTAAGCTTCTCCCCCACGAGGCTTCTTGCTCCAAATAAGAATGACTCTACAATTACAGCCCCGAGGTGAGAAATCTGAGCTTGCCTTACATCAGATCCCCAGCATCAGAGAGACTTTCTTGGGGGGAAGTCTGAGAGGGAGATAACCCAACCTGTTCCCCCACCCCACTCCCACCCCACACACCCCCAATTTAATAAAGCCTTTCAGCCTTTGGAGCCCAGTGCAGGTTTTCTTGAATTGCACAGCTGTTTTGCAGCTGGCAACCACCTAGAACAACGCTGATCTTTGGCCAAAATGAAACAAAGGACTCAGGAGGATGAAAAGTTAGTGCCTCGCCTCTGGTGGACGATTCCTCCCCATGGAAAGGGAGAAGCCCAAAGGAGATGTACTGGGCCTTAAAAGGGGGGAAAAAAAGCTTCAAACAATTGGCTTGAGAACAGACGCCGCTGAAGAAAATCCACCAGAAAGCTACTGTGTTTCTCATCTTTCATCCATCAGCGTGGAATCAGAGTCCATTTGGAGGATTTGGGGCTAGAAGCATGTGCTAGATCCTAAAGGGAAAAAGAGGGTCTGTGTTATATCGCTAGATCCTATGTTACCCCACCCCGACAAAATGCTGGCAGTTGGAGAGGAGGGGAGAGGGTCCTGATCACCACTGTAGAGTTTTCATTTCTTATGCTCATCTGAAATGTCTTCCCCAGCCCTCTGAGCTCTCGCTTATCTTAATCTTTTCTTTTCCTACTACAGGGCCAAGAAGGGTCATTAATGTTGATAGGAAGTAGATACACATTGAACTGATTTCAGTGTCAAGTGAGCCTTACTCTGGATCTGAGTGTCTCTAGCCTATATATATATATTTTTTTTTTCAGTATAACTCAGAGCCTAACAAAGGAAGACTTGGCACAAAATCACTGTATCATATGTTTCCATTCCAACCCAGTGTGATGCATACTTGTGGTCCCAGCAGTAGGGAGCTGAGGCAGGAGGATATCCATGGGTTCAAAGTATCCCTGAACTACATAGAGAATATCAGACTATCCAGGGCTATATAGCAAGATCGTGTCTTAAAAAACAAAACAGAATTAAACCTTATGTATACACCAAGTATTAAATAATGGTTATCATTATCTCAGTTTATATTCCATATTTCAAAATATATTTTATGTGTATGGGTGGTTTTGCCTGCATGTGTGGCAGCACTTGTATTGCAGTGTCCTCGAAGGCCAGGAGAGGGCATGGAATCTCCTGGAACTGGAGTTAGAGATGTTTGCTCGCCACCATGTGGATGTTGGGAATTGAATCCAGGTCCTTTGGAAGAGCATTAGTATGCTCTTAATTGCTGGGTCATCTCTCCAGCTCCTATACTGTATAGTTTTTAAGAGCACTGAATTCACCCATTTAGATCAAATGGAGTCAATGTATCTGGGGAAAGGGAAGGTTGGAATTGTCCCGATGGCCAGCTCAGCCTGTGTTTCCCACAGTTTAATGACTTGGTCACTTGGAGAGAAAAGAGAGGCCTGCTTGGCCTTCTGCCTGCCTTTTAACATTCAGCAGAGGTGCAGGCTGGATTGACGCTTTCCTTTTGGGGCTCACCATTCTGGCCAAGGATCCCTTACTTATGTTCCCCATCTTGCACCTATCAGCTCTACATTTGAAGACTTCAGAGTGACTGAGGCGGTCTGAGCACAGGACCAAAGTAAAAATGGCCTCCCCATGAGTCTAATGGTCAAGCAGCTTAGGTAATTATTGCTTCATTATGGACTCATTCCCTGCTCTAGTGAATAGATCCCAGCTGCTTTTTCCTGCCTCTACTATCTTCCTTGACTGTGACTTCTGCTTTCTCTTTCTATGTGAACAAATTGCAATTCTTAGGGCCTTACTAATATCTCCCACTGTCCTTTGCATCAGTCCCTCCATGTTCTTTCCCCAGTATGCCCACCCCACTTCTTCCGCTAGTAGAAATTACCCACCATTTCTTCTCTGCCTATGAGGCTGAGCTCTGGTTACCCAGCCTTCAGTTCTAGAAGTGGTTCCAGATTGGCTCAATCCAATAAAAGCTAATGGGTCCATCCTTGGGCACAGCGTTTAAGGCAAGGACCAGAAGTACAGAGCTAGAGACAAGGGGAAGTGTTGGGCAGAAGGAACATGTGTCTGCATGTGACAGGGAAGGAAGTACTACTGTGTTAATGGGCTGGCTGCCATCTTGCCAGTATAAAGGAAATCTTGTCAAAAGTGAATCCCACACCGAAAAGGCAGGACCAGGAGGGACAGGGAAAGTGGATCCATGTTACATTCTCAGAGCTATTGGTTAAGATAGAATTGAAGTAGTTCACGTTGGTACCAGAGGAAGCTTCAAGATAAACAGTAGTAGAGAGGGGGAATCGAGATCTGCACTGGGAGTAGCAAGAAGGGATAGTCACCAGGAGAGGGTGGGAAGACTAGGTTCTTAGGGGAAAACTTGACAGGGTAAAAATGACTAGGGCCTGGGCTGTGGAGGAGAGAATGAGTGTCACTTGGGAGAAGTATCCGTGTCCTCCAAAAAAAGGTAGGAAAGAACTTGAAAATGCGCTTGTAAGTAATGTGGGAGATAATGTGTTGACAGTTAGACTCAAGACTCTGTAGTCCCTGAGATGGTGACTCAGTCACTCTATTTTACCAATATTCACCTGCAATTCAACATGGTCTCTTTGTACATCTTCTACAGTGATGTCAACCAAGCTGGAGTTTCCGGACAGCTTTAGAACCTGTTCGAGTGTATACGCAAACATTATCCCAAATGGGCATCAGCCCTAAATGAAGTACACTAAAGTTTCACTTTCCTCACAGGCACATAGGAAAGTCCTTCAAAGCCTTAGAGATACCATGAAGCCAATGCTTTAAGTATGGGCTTTGGAGCTCATCTCTTTGCTCTTCTTGAGAGCTGGATCTTAGCAAAGTGGCTGCTGAGGTTTTTGTTATCGTTTCTCTCCTGAAAGAAAGAAGCAAATACACAATGCTTTCCATTCTGCACTAGGCAGCTTCACCAGAATTCATGGGGAATCAGGTTAGCCAGTCCTTCTGGGAATCACATTGTTTAGAGACAATGCTGAGTCCTGATTGGGTGGTGGGGGTGGGGGGGAGACAAGGAAGGATGTTTTCAGTGGTCTCCTTTGCAAGTCTTTGATCTTTTTTTCCCCCCCCGAAATCATATTGTGTCAGTGGAAATACTGGTCTGAGTGGACTCTGGCAATTCTTTCAAAATGCATAAATGTGTGTGTGTGTGTATGCGCGTTTTTCATGGCTTCAAGCAATTAAAATAATTTAAAAGTAATTAGAAGTAGCAGCTCATTAAGCCCAAGAGACTCAAGGCTTGGAAGGCCATGGAGCTTGTGGCTGTGCCTGGGCCAGTGTTGTGAAAGGAATGCTTACTTAGGTCAGTGGAGGTTCCTGCTGAGAAAACTCAGGCATAATGGAAATCAGCTGCTACCTCTGTGGTGCATATGCCCTCAAAAGAATGGTCATTAGAAATTAACTAGGGAGAAATGTGATCCTTGAATACAAAGGCAAGGAGGAGCACATTAGACATTAAAATAAAATACATCGCCACAACCAAACCTGTATTAGCCGCTGAGGAGACGTGGAATTAAGCATCAAAACGTTGGGTCCAAATTTTCAATAGGAAACCAAACTCTCACCTTCAATTCGGTAATACATAGTTTATTATGGAGCTAATGTGAATGACAATGACCTGGTACCACAGCATCCCAGATTCCCTATTTCAGCCCAGTAGCAAGTTTCAGTAAGCTATGATAGGAACAGAACTAATAAAATTATAAATTAAGACAGGATTCAAGGTCATTGATGGAAGCAGTCAGTAGGCACTTGACAGTTGGTCCTCTCTAGACCTTCAAAACTACCTGACAGCATTGTTTGGTTGTTGGAAGCTAGTGGCTTGTTCATACATTCCAAGAGGATTACCTGTGTTAGGTCAGACACAGAGGTGTGAAGAAGTGGATGTTCAGCGCATTAGAGATAACCAAATGTAGACTGTAAATAGACTCTGGACCTGTGGCATCCAGACCTCCCATAACCATTGTCAATGGAAGCATTTATTCTGCCTTGCAGAAGATTCAATGTAAAGTACAGATTTTATAGAGTTTTGTTGTTTGTTTGTTTGTTTTTTGTTTTAAATTAAATTTCTGGGAACTTTTGTTCACAAGGCCATTCTCTCTTAGGTATATTGAGAGGACAATAAGCAGCAAGCAAGCAAGCAGAAAGGGATGGAGTGTTCCAAATTGATTCAGAGGGCCGTCGATGATAGAAACGGGCAGATTAGAGATGCCCTAAACACATTAAGATGATAGACTTTAGCATCAGGAAAAGGAAACAGTTGAAAGATTGTTTGTGTGGATCTGGGATTAATCATCCTAAAATTTAAGAAGGCTGAGCTTGTTGATCTGCTCTTCACGAAACTGTTTTAGCAGAGGGCATCTCAGGGGATTTATCACGAGATAATGTGGATAAAGAGTTGCTTCTAATTCTTTAAAGGGATAGAACCAGATGAAGTGCCTGGAAGATAGCTTACAGGTCATAAGAGAAAAATGGAAAAACAACACATGTATGGTCCATCACCTAGAGTCTATACATCTACATGTGTAAGGACACATAAGGACAGGGTATCTTCTATAAGTAAATATGCAAAGGACATCCATCTGTATGTCTTCTCTCTCTCTCTCTCTCTCTCTTTCTCTAATTCAGGATGAAAAGAAAAGAAATAAGAAAGCTAGTTTTCTTTCTCCCTTTGAGTAAACCAAATCTGAATTCAAGCAAACATTTCTTGCCAAATGAACTCACTCTTTCAATTATGTTAGAGGTTTTGGAAAGACACATGGAGGTAAGAATATATGTTTTTAAATGCTTTCTCTCCTAGCTCCAGTCAGCTTAGATCCTCCCGAGTTTAAGATAAAAGGGAAACTTGGAACATCTAGAAGCTCGTCTTCCTCTGATGGGTGTGTCCTGAGCTCATACATCATCCCTGCAAGCTCGTCTTCCTCTGATGGGTCAGTCCTGAGTTCATAAGCCATTCCCACATTTATCTTTCTTCACAAATAACATGGAGGGACTACTTTTTATTTTAAGAAATTACTGCCTCTTTATAGAATCAATTATCTTTTAGTTTGTACTCATTTCTGATTCTTTCTTCAGAAGCCATATAACTTTGATTCTAATTAGGTTTACTTATGGCTCAGTGAGAAAAAAACTTGGGGTGTCATTTCGACAGTTTTTGACAATCATCACCATTGTTATCTATTGTTGTTGCTACTATTATTAAGTTTTAATAATATTTATGTCGAGTCTTGCTTTAAATATTTCACAAGAACAGACTCCAAATGCCCCTGTGCTTTGGATTAATGATTATACTTGTGGTCCCCAAGGCCCTTTCTCAGCCCTTAGAGGCACCAACAGAAACTAACATACGGCTGAGATTTTCGAAGACACCACAGCTCACTTTGGATCCTTCGCTGACTGCACAGAGGCTGAGTCAGAGAGAACTAGATGTCATTTAAATCTGAACCATTGGCCAAACAGGCCTGGGTGGGGCAAAAGGTTTTCAGAGACCTTGATCCAAATACCAGAGGAGCTGCTCTTGCCATATCTTGGCTGCCTCCTACCTGCCCCCACATCTGGCTCTGGAGCCTACTGTATTGAATCCCAGCTGTCTGTGCCCTTGAGAACTTAGGAGACACTGAGTGTGGTGCTTGGGCACACAGGCTATTGTAATCAAGCAGGACTCAGAATGAGTCATTCCAAAAATATGCTTGAGACTCGGGAGAGACAGTAACTTTAAGAGCAGCAGTTCTTAACCTGTGGGTCTCGATCTCTTTGGCAATCCTCTATCTCCAAAACCATTTACATTCCAGTAGCGAAATTACGGTTAAGAAGTAGCAACAAAAATAGTATTATTGTTGGGGATGGGTCACCACAACATGAGGAACTGTATTAAAGGGCAGAACATTAGGAAGGTTGAGAACCATGGTTTAAGAGTTAAGGCTCAGGGCTGGCGAGATGGCTCAGTGGTTAAGAGCACCGACTGCTCTTCTGAAGGTCCTGAGTTCAAATCCCAGCAACCACATGGTGGCTCACAACCATCCGTAATGAGATCTGATGCCCTTTTCTGGTGTGTCTGAAGACAGCTACAGTGTACTTACATATAACAATAAATAAATCTTTAAGAAAAAAAAAAGGAGTTAAGTCTCCTCATATTTAAGAGCTGAGTTCTTTGGAAAGGAAAGCCACCCAAAGGTGTATAGCCCTACAATTTATGACAGAAAACCAAATTGATACAGATTCGTATGTAGTATTTAGAATTATGATTAATCTTATTATGTCTAATAATTAATTATCATTCTTATTTGAAAGTTTTTCTTAGATGATATACTCTGAAGTATTTTTAGGGAAAGTACTTAAGTATTTTCTTTAAAATTCTTCATAAAAAGAGGAGTTGGGGGACGGGGATGGGGAGGGATAGGGGTCAAGTGGAGGCAGAAGGGGACAGAGGTAGATGAAATAGCCTTGGCACAATGGTAACAGTTAAAGCGGGGTTGCAAGAGAATGACATCACTACACTATTCTGCCTCTGAAAATGTGTGAAACTGCAAAGCAAAGCTTAGAAGAAAATCTAACCCTAGTTGCCCAAACATAGGAGAAAGTTTGATGAAAAAAAAATCAAAAACCAAAACATTCAACTTGTCGACCTATGGAAAGAAATAGAGCAATCAGCAAACCTAAGGACCTTAATTTACATCTCTGCATCTATACTGAAAGGCATGGTGGTGTGCACCTCTGGTCCAAACACTAGAGAAGCAGAGGCACCAGGATCTCCAGAGCTCTTTAGCCAGCTAATGTTGTCAAGTTGGTGAGCTTCAGGTTCAATGGCAGGGCCTGTCTCAAAAAACTAGGAGAGAAATTGAGGTGGATATCCAAAGTCCGTTTCTGGCCTCCGCATGTACATATGCACATGCACACATATACACACTCAGACTCACACCCACATACGCACACACACATCTTGTCCTCATATGTCACTCAAGCGTTGTCAGAAGTGGTAGAAATGGAACTGTGGAGAGAGAATCTTACATGTGGCCTTTTCCCTGAGAAAGGGTATGTTGCCTTGCCTACTGTAATACTGCAGAAGTGGGCTAAAGGCAAAGAGAATCCAAAGGGAGTGGAGAAGGACTCAGTGCATAAGTGAGGGCACATGCCCTTCATGAAGTGGAGCTGACTGTGACTGATTCTCAGCAGGAGAGGAAAGGAAAGTGACAGAGCCGAGACTGATGACGCAGCTTAGTCTGAGCCACCGAGCAGTACAGACGGTCTGTGATTGTGTGTAGTTCATACAGTCACCTTTTTAGACATGTACCTAATTGACGAGAAGTCTCTCCAAGCCAGAGGTTATGACTTCACACCAGAAAGGGCTGATGCAGTAATCAGGTGCCAGAATTTACCTGGAGATAACTTCATTTAGTATGTCACCAGTTGACTATAGGTAGACTTAAAATATTTGTTCATTTATAGAAAAAAAACATCGAACATAGCTTTTATGTTTCCATATGTAAAATCGTGCACATTTTGTACATGTCAAGGGAAAAGTAGAGTGAATCTTTTAGGATGGACAGCCTTTTAAAACTCTTGATGATCAGAATTAAGACCAGTTGCTAGTGATGTTTTGGCAATAGGTAGAAATATTAAATAGGAAGAGGGCCTACCCTGAGGCAGTAGTTACTAGGGTGTGTTCTTAGAGGTTGAGCCAGCCTTGGCCTCCTTTTAGCCATAAGAAAGTGAATGGTCTCCTTCATGCCATGAGTTCTGCTTCATCATGGGCTCAAATCAGTGGAGCCAAGACTTCTGGTCTGAAGTCAATAGGATAGTGAGACAAGATAAATCTCTTTTCCTTGTTCTGGTCACAGGTGTGTGAAAGCAAGTAATGAAATGTACTCTAAGGGTTTGCTCAAATGGTTAGGTAGATCGGGGGATACTGAAAAGAATCATAAAATGTCAGATGTCATATGAAGAAAGCAGTACAATTTGGTAAATAGAAAAAAAAAGAAAGAAAGTGGGTGGGGCAGATAGGTCAGGAGGAAAAGAGCTTGCCATGCAATCAGGAGGACAAGGTTGGTCCGATAGAAACCACCTAAAGATGGGTGAGCACTGTGGCTCACTTGTAATGTTAGCACAGGGGAAATAGACACAGGGTTCCAAGAGTGAGCTGGTTAGCCAGGCTGGCCAAATGATTGAGCACTTGTTATAAGAGAGGGAGAGAGGGGGAAAGAGGGGGAGAGAGGGGGAGAGAGGGGGAGAGAGAGAGGGGTGAAGAGAAGAGGAGAAGAGAAGGAGGGGGAGAGGGACAGAGACAGGGAGAGAGATAGAGATATTGTTTCATTATATAAGATAATAAGAGATGAGGAAAGACAGTATCAACCTTTGGTCTCTACAAGCACACATATGCATACTCACATGCCCACACATGTGCATGTCAACATGTATAAATACATACACACACCACACAGTGCAAAAGAGCTAAATGTGTAGACTTTTATACAGGTTCCTATAGAAGTATAATGCATGATAGCTCCAAGGCAAAAAAAAAAAATCTACTTTTCAAGTGGTGGAGATAAATAAGCAAAATGTGAAAATATAGCATAACCACACAATGGGAACTGTCAGTAAAAAGAATGCAATATTAATGCAAGATATAACACAAACACATCTTAATATCATTATACCAACGCACATGCTATATGAGTTCACTTAACAAAATATTCAGGATAGAGAAGTCTATGGTGACATAAAGTGGATTAGTGGTTGCCAGGGGCTGGGAGAGGGCCTGGTGGGGTGTGTCAGCTCATATGTGCCTGGTGTGTGTATACATCAGGGTGCAGAAATGTTTAAAAGTAGATTGTCTTGGAGCAAGACAGAAGGCTCAGTGGGAAAAGGTGATTGCCACCACAGGTCTGATGGCTTATTCTTGATCCTTGAAACCCATGATAAAACAAAAGGTTGTTCTTTGGCCTCCGTACATGGGACACAGCACACCCCCCTCCCAAAAAAAATAGCAATTCAAGGAAAAATCCACTGTACAGATAGTTTTATAATCCTGTGAGTATAATTATATTGAATTTATATTTTGAATGAGTGAATCATGTAGTAAATGACTTCTATGTCATTTGCCATTTAAAAAAAAAAAAAACATGATTCAAGAGAGGGTATGCAATTTATCCAAGTAGAAAACTTGCAAACTGCAAAGACTCTTGTCTACGGCTGAGCACACAGAGGCACAGAAACGACTTAGCTCTGCCACAAACCACATGATTTTCAAGGCAGTCTTGGGAAGAACTTTCGTTTGATGTTCCTTTAATGCATACTTAGCCGAGGTCAGTCTCTGTGGAAATGAACAAGTTCAAAAGTGATGCTTTGATAAAATATGTTGAACGGTTAGATTTAGTGCTTGAGATAAACTGTTAGTGCTTCGTAAACTAATATTTATGAAGTATTAGTTGTCTTATGTGTGAAAGAGGGTAGTAGTGAGTAGTGTGTCAATACTGGGCTGGGTGGGACGGACAGGTTCCACTATTTCTCTTGTTGCAGATAATCAGTCAGAGGAACAGTATGCCCTGGTGATTGGCCCAAAGCAAACTGGGCCCATAGAGTTGACAGGAGACACAAAGTCTACATATACTTCTCATGAATGTTGTTCCTGGATTGTTGAACAGAGACTTTTAAAATTTACAATCAGGAAAATAGTTGTGGTTCCAAATCTGAGGGAAAACTTTGTTTCAACGGTTGTATAATTCTAGGGCTAGAGATGTCGCTCAGCTCAGTCAGTAGTGTGCCTGCCACACACAAAGCCTTGGTTCTGATGACACGTGCCACATGCGTTGGGCATGGTGGCGCACAACTTGGGACATGAATGTAAGAAGAGCAGAAGATCAAGGTTATTCTCCACTACATAGAGAGCATGGGGCAAGCCTGGGATTTGTGCGATCCTGCCTTCTTTAAGAAAAATGTATTATTTGAACAAGCAAAGGGAATTCCAACCTTTTAATTCTAAACATCAATAGATTCTCTATGTACTATAGTTGTATTTATTTCCCTATACAATAAATCCATCTTGAAACAATAAACCCTAAACATATCATGTACATGACAGCAAAGAAACTTTTAGGAGAAGAATAAATTGCTGAATGCAAGTGAGGACTGTATTGTCTTGACATGGACTAGAAGCAGATGCAGTCATTTTAACATGCCATTATTCAATTCACTTCCAACTGGCACTCTCTTCTTTGGTGGGGGGAGGGATTGGGCAGAAAGTTCCCATTTCTGTTCATCATAGAGTCCTGTTTTGCATATGCTATGAGCAGATAATCTCGGGTCATTTGTTAATTAAGAAGAAACGTGTCAACTATACTCTTAGGTTGTGGGTATTGTCTGTTCTCTAAGTAGCTACAAGCTGAGGCCATTACACTTTTTTCTGAGGGGAGGTGAGAGGTGTAGTGAATCCTGGAAAAGGGGGAAGAAGCAGAAACTGCAGTCAGAATGTAATGAATGAGAAAGGAATAAAATATGAGGCTGTTAACTAAGTTGAACCATTCTTTCACTATCAGTAGGAGATTATAGCCTGTTGTATCTAACATCTGGGTACATTGTTCAGTAAAGTACAGCTTTCACTTGCAGAAGACCAGATCTATCTGTCTGCCTGCCTATCCATCTATGCATCTATCTATCTATCTATCTATCTATCTATCTATCTATCTATCTATCTATCTGTCTGTCTGTCTGTCTGTCTGTCTGTCCGTCCGTCCATCTGTCCGTCTATCTATCTATCTATCTATCTATCTATCTATCTATCTATCTATCTATCTCTACCTACCTACATTTAGATAGATAGGTACCTAGGTACCATCTACTTACATATCATCCATCTATCATCATCTCTTTATTTACATATATCTACTTAATTATCATCTATCTGTTGCCTGTCATCTATCTATCTATCTATCTATCTATCTATCTATCTATCTATCTATGTATCTCTACCTACCTACATTTAGATAGATAGGTACCTATCTACTTATATATCATCCATCTATCATTATCTCTTTATTTACATATATCTACTTAATTATCATCTATCTGTTGCCTGTCATCTATCTATCTATCTATCTATCTATCTATCTATCTATCTATCTATCTCTACCTACCTACATTTAGATAGGTACCTATCTACTTATATATCATCCATCTATCATCATCTCTTTATTTACATATATCTACTTAATTATCATCTATCTGTTGCCTGTCATCTATCATCTATCTATCTATCTATCTATCTATCTATCTATCTATCTATCTATCTATCATCTATCTATCATCTATCTATGTATCTATCTATCTATCTATCTATCTATCTATCTATCATGTATGTATGTATGTATGTATGTATCTATCTATCTATCTATCTATCTCTCATCTCTTTATTTATCATCTACTTTTCTACCCTCTATCTATCTACTTCATCACCTACCTACCTACTTACCATGGTTTAGGCACCTTGGCACATTCTAACAGATGTGAGAATGATATAAATCAGTCCTATTCCCCTTGATAATGGCACTGAGAAAATGTAGCTCTGAGAGGTTGAGTGGTTACAGTTGGGAAATGGCTGGGCTGCCTTTACAAGCTTTGACTACAAAGCTAGAGTCCTCTGCCCTGCACATGGAAGTGCTGAAAGTATGTTACATACGTGTCCCCTCAGTTGATGGAAGGGAGAGCTGTCGTGAGGGAAGTTGGACAACCATCACACAACCTGACTAGAACAGGAAGTGGGTTTGCCTCAGGTAGGGGTGTGTGGGCTGATGGCTGGGGGGCACAAATAACAATGGCCAAGAAATATAAGAAGATAGAAGATAGAAGTCTGTGACTGGGGATGTATCTGGAGACTTGTCCCCAGAATAGTGGAAGGGCCTCCTAAGATTTGCCATAGAGCATCAAGAGGTCCCTATCAAAGAGAGAGGCAAAGCATCAAAGGACCGGGGGCAGCGGGGGCGGGGGTGGTCAATCATAGAAAGCTCTATGTGTCCTTTCTTACTAGTCCAGGAGGCTTACTTACCTACACATGGTTCATATCTTCCTACCCAAAGGCATCTGCATCCTCCGAATGTCTCACTTGCAGAATGTTGATGACTATATAGAGATAAGCCCCCACATTTGACATTGATGGCTTCATCATCTGTGGATTCAATCAGCTGCAGTTCAAAAATATTTTGAGTCTGAGCCAAAGGTGTACAGGTTGTTGGTCCTTGTCATAGTTCCATGACAATATAGCACAAGGATACGGAAGGGTGCTATGTATTTATAGCATTTCATGAAAGGGATCATGGCTCCTGAGATGCTGGCATTCTAGGGGACAGAAGTTGACAACTTCTCACACAAGATCCCCAAAGGTGACCAGCTTTCTCTCCGTGGCTTATGTAATGGGACCTCACTTTTCTGTGTCCCATGCTCCTCCTCTGCAGGAGTATTTTCTCACCCATCTCTAGGAGCTGTCTCTCGTTTTACTCTAACTCATGCTTTTGGCATGAAGAGAGCTTTGACCTCTTGCATCCTGGGTCCCTCAAGTGTGTCCCCCCATATGCTGCTGTAGATAGGAGTTTGAGGATGGTAAACTCTAAGGATATCTACAGCTAGACAGCTTAGAACAAAGCAGGTGCCGACCCTGTTCTTACAGGGACCCTTTGAAGACCACGTTGTAATATTCTGAGCTGCACGTAAAATGCAGTCCACCAGGGCCTGGGCCCCAAACAGTGATATATGAACACTTAAAAATACACAATTCACTAAAAGGAGTGGTTCAGATGGCTAACAAATTTGGAATGAATACAAAGAAATACTTTCCCATGCAGAGTGTGGTAGACCTGTGGAATTTGCAGCTGTGGGAGGCAATTGAGTCAAATGCTGTGGGTGGATTTCATAAAGAGCTGGTGTGGCAGACAGCTGCCTGGGCAATGCAAATTGTGTTGTTAAAATTACGGACTGGTTAGGCGTTCACTATAGTGGCAAGGAAGAGAGTCTCTGGGACAACAGGCACAATGGGGGCAGCAGCTATTTTTACTAAAGAGCCCTTGTTGCTCTGACGTTCTTGTGCACAGTACTTCTCTGAAGCTTTGTTTTTAAAGACAGAAAGAATAGGAAAGCGCTGCCATTTGTGGTTGTTAAGATTAAGTTCTCGATTTAAAGGTATAAAAAGAGAAGCACTGGCTATAGCTATCTAGCAAGGTTTCTTTTCTCTCCCCCTGCACTGGTGTAGGTCAGTCTCTCATGTTGTTTCCTATGACACTTCTCAAATGAAAGACTTTTCACATTAACTCCACTCCTGCTTCCCAGCTACGTGTATGAGCATGGAAGCACAGATATCGTCTCACCTTGAACTATCTCTGCAGGCCCACTGGTACAATGCTATGAGTGGAGGCTGCAGACTCTTTATAGGACCTCATTCCCCTCCCCCCACATCTCTACCCCTCGTCTACTTCCCACCTTCTGGCTTCTTCCTTGCAGGAGTTCTCCAGGATTGCTCCAGCTCTTGGACATGAATTTGCCAACAAAGGGAATAGCACAGATCTTGGGTTTTCAAGCTTCCCCTTTAGAACTGGACAGCTGTGTGTAAATCCACTTCGTAGCTAAGGTATTGGAATTATCAAGGGCATATACACTTTCATCTCTGCCTGCCTACTCTTGTGGGCATGCACCCTTATTCTGGAATGCTGGCATCAGCCAGCCTTTAGGGGCACAGGACAAAGGTTAGGAAATGGCAATCAGGCCTGGGGTATGCAGTACCCAGACCCACATTGAGTCCAGGCTGCATAGGGAAGAGTAAACATGTGTTATCTAATGTGAATAGGAGCCAAGTTGCTAGAGCCCTCATCAGGGCTTTCTCAAGGAGAGGAGAGAACTGGGAGTATCCGGTGTTGTGTGTCTTCTCTGTGAGGTCGCATGGACAAAAATGGCCACTATCTAGTCCAGAGGAAGATGGCAGAGCCTCTCACACACATATACGAAGGACAAACGTGCCATGCTTCTAGGTCTGTTGAAAACTTCGGCTCATTCATATGTTTCTGAGTCAATAAAACCAAAAACATATTTTTCCAAACCCATTTCCACCCTCCTCCCATCATTTTTAAAATCCTGTGTAATTTAAGGGAAATTCAATCCATATGCTTTTGATTTGTTTACACTTATATCATCAAAATATGTTTTTAAAGAGCTTGCAGAGTTCCCAAAAGCCTCCTCAGCCTTTTAAATGAGCCTTTTAAAGCAGTCCCCCTCCCCCAGGAACAGGAGGTTGCGTGCTGCCAAGGGTAAATGAACTTGAAAATGAAGAGGTTTGTGCTGGGCTCAGAATTTTAAATCCTCCGCTCCTGCTTGGGGTTTGAATTGTCAAACCAGCCCCCAATGACTTATCTAGCATTGTAACCCTTCAGGAGACTCACAAGGCAGTTGGAGTGCGATGACAGTAATCGCCAGAACCAGAGGCCAAAAAACAACCATAGAGGAAAGACTTGTTGTTTTGCTGCCCTCCACTTCCTTTCAAGAAGGAAAGGAGGACTAAAGATGCAGGCACGGAGATGGACAGAACGGAAGGAGGGAGGGAGGGAGGCATGGGGAGAAAGATGGAGGGAAAGATGGATAAAAGGAAGGAAAGAAGGAAGGCAAGAGGAAGAAAGTGGGGAGGGAAGGAAAGAAAGGAAATGGAAAGAAGAAACAAAAGAAGGAAGAAATGAAGGAATAACAGGGACAAGGAGAAGAAGAAGGGAGCCACTAGTACCCACCCACATCTCTGACCTTTGGGTCCCATTCTTTCTCAATAAAAGGGTAAGCTACACTTCTGAGAAAGATGCTGATGCAAATCCCATTCTGCATTTTCCTTTATCTTTTGGGCCTTTAGACTTTTTCTCTGTTGTATGTGGAATGACTTACTCCTTGTGTCAAAAAGGAGATCCTTTCTTTTAAAGGTCAGAAGGCATCAGGGTAGAGCAGTTGGCCCAATAGGAAGAGCCTAAGGACTTAGTTATTTTCTGATTTCTGACGGATCCATGTGCCTCATCTGCAGACCCATTTCCACACAATGAAGCGGAAGGGATGGATAGTATCACTCTGTGAGCCAGGGACACTTTAGAGCCCTATCTTCTTGGAGTCCCCACATTGTCCTTCCACATTGTGTTTACCAAAAAAATGAAGAGGCTGGAAATTATTTTGCAGGCAAAACAAGGAGTTAGATCCCTGGAAACCAGGGAGAAACTCAGAAGTGTGTGTGACACACACACACACGAAATTTGTTTTTTCTTGAATTACTTACATCTTTTGTTTGTCATTTTCTCGTGTTGCTCATCACTGGCTTCATCAGATATTTGAAGTCAGGTCAGTTCCAGAATGCAGTTAACTCTTTCAAATCATTGTGTTTAATCCTATAATCCAAATAAATAAGAGAGAAGGCAACTCAAAACAAGAGCATTTGATCTGCTTACCAGCTGTGCCACCTTGACTATCAAACACCACATTGCCTGCGTATGTCCGTGTCTCTAACCTTGCCATAGTTTAGTGACATGGAGAAACACAACCAAATCCCCCATCTATGATTCCTACCTGGATGACCTTTCAACCAGTCAGTTAGAGAAAAGAATGTGTGCATAGTCATGTGCCTGTGCTGACATTAATGATTTTAGTACTGTGGGGTGACTAATTGAAGGCTTCTATTCATTTCTGTCACAATCATTTGCCTATCTAAAGAGTGTATGGGCTTGGGAAGATGGCTCACTGGGTAAGAGTGCTTGCTGGTCAAGAATGAGAATGAGCCAGCATCGCCAGCAGCCTCATAAAAATCTGGGTGTGGCTACTTGGCACTGTAATCCAATTACTGTGGGCAGAGACAAACAGATCCTCATAGCTCATTGGGAAGACAGTTTAGTGGGAACGATGAGGTTCTGGTTCAGTCAGAGATCATGTATCAAGCTAATAAACAGAGGTAGGATACCTGTTGTAGATGTTGTCCTCCTTTGGCTTCCACATTCAAGCACACTGGTGAGTATATCTACACAGCCACATGTATGCACTGTGTGGATGGATACCACACACTCTTCACACATCCCGCAAAATAATAAAGGATCAAGTATGAACACAATATTTGCCTTTCTTGGTTCAACAATAATGATGACACATCCCAACAAATCTGTTTAGTATGTCAAGTAAAATTCTGAAATTTTGGTGCTTACTTTGGTTACCCCCCCACCGTGTGTGTGTGTGTGTGTGTGTGTGTGTGTGTAGTATCCCTTATGTTTGAATCTGGAGATTTGGAAAGCTTTGCATATACATGAAGTGGAAACTTAAAACTTTCTTTGGAGAGTCAGTCATGTCGGATGGTGTTTTGCTGGGGCAAAGATGTGAAGGAGGGTTTTCCTGAAGCAAACACAAGTGAAAGGATGTTTTGCTGAGGCAGACACGTGAAGGAATGTTTCGCTGAAGCAGGCACAGGTGAAAGGATGAGAGATGAAGGAGTCTTAGCTAACAACACACATGTATTGGTCTGCCTTACATCTGTTGCTGAGCTCCATTTGTTGGGACTCCACAGGAAGAAGCACACCAAAAAACTTCTGCTGGTGTGCTGGCAGCTTCTTACCACTTCCTTGGACTCGGACAAACTGATGCCAGCTGACACAGGCTCATGTGGAGTTTTGCTAAGACAGATTCACATGCCGAGGAGGCAAGGTATGTGGTAAGGCAAGAGCCATGGAGTACAAGTGATGTTTGGAGGGTGTATAAAGGGGACTCAACTGTGAGGGCTGCTTTGCTTGCTTGTAGAGCTAGCTTTACAAGGCTTTTTGGTCTCGAATCTTCTTCGATTTGTTCAGAGATCCACAGCTCTGAGAACTCTTGGCATCCTTGGTAATCCAGACCCCTCCTGCTGACTCCTGCTGATTCCACTGGAGCCTAGCTGTTCCTGCTAGGTCATGCCACCACTGCTGCTACCCAGACACTACCGGAATGGACTGCTGGTGTATCCGTGAAGTGTTTCTGAGTGGATCAAACTGCTACAGCTGACCTGTGAACTGAACGGCTGATTTCCTGACAATGCACATTTCTAAGCCGGCCCACTTCCTCCCCCTCCCCTCAATATCATAATTGCTTTTCTTTGCCACTATCTCTGGTGGGTGGAGGGCTAGAAGGAAGATTAAAGCCTTTAAGAACCATCATTAAAGTAGGTTTTGGAAAAAAAATCAAAGTTACATATACATATTGAGGTCTCTCAGAGATGGGATTCAAATCTAAGTTATTAATACACCCTATATCAACTCTGCATGTAGCCTGAGGGTGACCTTGTGTGCACACCTGCATTTTGACTGGGACACATCTCATGAAGTCACTTGCGGGATTTTTCACTAGTGACTGATGCTCAGAGGACTTCAGATTTCTGAGTACTTTAGGCTTTGCATTGGGCATCTTTAACCTGTAACTTTAAGCTTGTTCTTTCCATATGCTTATTTACATACCTCTGATTACAATGTTGTAAAATTATTTTAATAGACTGTGGCCTCAAGGCAGCTGGAAGTTCTCATGGCTCCACACATGTAAATGTTGAATGAATGGTTTTACTCAGGACACCACAGGGGGCTGGCAAGTTCTATAGGAAAAGAATGTCCAGCACTGACACAGAGCCCAGCAAGGGCTTTCATCTTCAGAAGCTAAGGCCTCTGAATTCACAGATGATCATCTTTCTTTTTTCTCCCTTAATTTATTTGCATCCTGATGCAGCCCCCCTACTCCTAGCCTCCCCACAGCCCCTCCTCCCTATTCCTCCCTCCCCTTCTCCTCTGAGAATGGAGAACCCCACAGTATTCCACCCATCCTGTACCAACCCACCCTGGGACATCAAGTTGCTTCCAGCAGAGGCACAGCGCCCCCCCCCCCCCCAACCTGGACCAGACAAGGTAGCCGAGTAGGGGAACAGGATCTATGGATAGGCAACAGAGTCAGGGACAGCTCCAGTTCCAGTTGTTGGGGGTTCCATATCCCCTACTGCTAGGAATATTAGTTAGTGTCACCCTCATATACTCCTAGGAATATCAGTTAGTGTCACCCTCATATACTCCCTGGAGCCTCCCCGCCCCCCAGTCCCAGGACTCTGGTAAGTTCTAGGGATACTCCCTGCTTGTGATTACCATTCATTCTCTGGGCCCTTTCTCACTGGCTGTCCCCATACCTGTCCCCCACCTCCCTTCTCTTCCCCTCCCTATTTCCTCTCCCAACCAGTTCCCTGGTCCATCTACCTCAGATGTCTATTTTATTTCTTTTTCTGAGTGAGATTCAAGCATCCTCCTTCAGGCCTCCTTTAGCTTCTTTGGGTCTATGGATTGTAGCATGGGTATCCTATACTTTATGGCTAATATCCACTCATCAGTGAATACTTACCATGCAATGTGGTTTTGGGACTGGGTTATCTCACTCAAGATGATATTTTCTAGTTTCATCCATTTGCCTGAAGATGTTTTCCCCTTTTATTGGGTATTTCCTTTATTTACATTTCAAATCTTATCCCTTTCTAGGTCTTCCCTCTGGAAACCTCCTATCCCACCCCCCGTCCCCCTACTTCTATAAGGGTTCCCCACCTACCCACTCCCTTCTTCCCACCCTGGTATTTCCCTACACTGGGACATTGAACCCCTCAGGCCCAAGGGCCTCTCCTCCCACTGATGTCCAAGAAGGCCATCCTCTACTACTTATGGAGCCGAAGCCATGGGTCCCTCCATGTGTACTCTTTGGTTGGTGGTCCAGTCCTTGGGAGCTCCAGGGGGTCTGGCCTTTGCTCCTCCCATGGGGCTGCAACCCCCCTCAACTCCTTCAGTCCCTTCTTCAACTCCTCTATCGGGGACCTCATACTCAACGATGACTTTGTTTTTAATAGCTGAATAGCATTCTATTGTGGAAATGAACCACATTTTCTATATCCATTCTTCAGTTGTAGATGAACGTCTTAGAGCATCTTTGATTTGCTTTATTTTTAAATAGTCTTGCAGTTAGTAGTTTAGGGCTCATCTGTTCCAAAGTGTCTGCAAGTTGCCTAAGGATAAGAAGCCCAGCCTCCGTGTGGACATTCCAAGTCAGAATTTCAGGAGAGAAACGCTGACCTAGACAGAACCTGTGCATGTGCACAGACATCATTCACAGAGCTGGTGGGTACATTCTACCCTGTGCTCTCCACTTTATTCATTTGCATTTTTAGTGTCAGTGGACGCTTTCTTCTAAGCTGTGATGAATAATCTCAATGGTCAACTTGATGAGGGCTAGCATCACCTGAGAGACATCTGGGCATGTGTGTAGTAAATTATCTTGCTTGGATTCATTAAGGTGGGAAGGCCTTGCCGCAGTGGTGGCATCAGTTTTCAGCCTTGGATCTCAGACTCTATAAGACAAGGTGAGCTGAGCACGAACAGCCATTTTTTCACTTCCTTCTGGGTGCCATGGGACCAGCTGCCTTAAGCATCTGTTGCCAGGACTTCTACCCTAATGAACTGTACCCTCTAACTGTGAGCTAGAACAAACTATTTCTCCCTTAAATTGCTTTTGTCAGAATATTTTGTTATAGCTACAGGGAAAGATACTAAGACATCAGCCCATAAGTCAAAAACAAACAAACAGTAGAATATGAGAGGCTGAAGAAGTGGTCCTTGTACATACACATTCCTTAAGTTTTTCTTTCCCCCTCTAGAACAACTAGCACTGGATGAGGTTTTAGAGGGCTTCCCACCTCTCCTGTGATAAGAAACAACTGTAATCTTTGCTGTGCCTCCCACAAAGAGGAACAACATCTTTTAATTCCCAGCACCCAGTTCATGGAGTCAAATATATATAATTATATGTTAACATTATATATAATAATATATAACGTATAGTATATAATATATACTATACAACTATAAATAACATATATAACGTATAGTACATGTATGTAATATATTTTATACACCATAAAGGATACAATCATATATTATATATAAGATGTACAATATGTACATATGCCAAGCTATGCTTGAGGCATAGCTCTGCATGGGTTGGGTTCCAGAAGATTATCAAGAAAAACCTAAGAGAAGATATTAAAGTAGGGCTTAGATTGATGACATTTATTTACAGAGGAGTTATTTTAGTTAAGCAGGCTCTCTCTGGGAAGCTGATGGAGATAGGTGTCAACTGCAAGATGAGTTAAATAAACCCCTATTCCATAGACCGCAAGAAATGCAAGACAAGAGAATATGTAGCCAAGATCATTCACCACTCAAGCTCTTCAGCTATATCAGCACAATAATTGTTTGAAAAGCAGTTATAACAAAGGAATTACTTCTAAATAGGAAAACAGGGTTTGGTAAATTTTTAAACATGCCATATTTGTTGGATAGATTACTAGCATCCAGAGATTAACCAGAGTGCCAGGCTCTCACTGTTAAGTGGCACATCAATTTGGGATGGGAAGAGAGATAGAAACAGTGGCTCACTCTTTATACACATGACAGAACCATATACCTGTTCTGTTTTCTCTTCTTGGGGGGTGGGGGTGATCAATGTTGATTATCAACATGATGAGTTTTAGAATCAGGAGAAAGACCTAGGGCAGAGTTATGAGGGTATTTCCAGATAGGACTAAGTGAGTTTGGAAGACCCAATCTGACTGCAAATGGTGCCATTTCATAGACTTCGAGTCCTGGGCTGCATAAAGAAAGAAGTCAAGTCAGGTAGGGCAGCAGCTTTTGTCTCTCTTCTACATTTTGACTACAGACACTGTGATGGTTTGTATATGCTCCACCCAGGGAGTAGCACTATTAGGAGGTGTGGCCTTGTTGGAATAGGTGTGTCACTGTGAGTATGGGCTTAAGACCCTCATCCTAGCTGCCAGGAAGTCAGTCTTCTATTAGTAGCCTTCAGATAAAGATGTAGAGCTCTCAGCTCCTCCTGCACCATGCCTGCCTGGATGCTGCCATGCTCCCACCTAGATGATAATGGACTGACCCTCTGAACCTGTAAGCCAGCCCCAATTAAATATTGTCCTTTATAAGACTTGTGTTGGTCATAGTGTCTGTTCACAGCAGTAAAACCCTAACTAAGATAGACACCGGCCGCCTCATGTTCTTGCTTCTATGACTTCTCCACCATGATGGGCTATGCCCTCCAGCCACAGCAAAGTAAACCCTTCCTTCTTTGAGGAAGTTTTGTCATAGCAAGGAGAACAGTAAGTTAAGGAGTATGTCAATAACTAGAGACACATGGTTTAGTTACAAGGCTGTAAGACCATAGGAAAGTGTCACTTTTTATTGCTTAATTTTGCTCCTGTGAGGGAATTTCTGAAAATTTAGTGTCAAAAATCTATGCAGACACTGGGGAGCTATCTTAGTGGTCAAGCATTTGCTGCACAAACATGAAGGTCAGAGCTTTGTCTCCCAGACACTGATTGTGAATGATGAGTGGGCACTGAGTTTATCCTGTAACTGAAGTGCTCAGAAGGCAGAGACAGGATCCCTTGTGCAAGTTCGCTAGCTAGACTTGCCAGATTGGCAAACTCTGAGTTCAAGTTTTAGACCCTGCCTCAGTGGATAAGGTGGAAAATGATCAAGAAAAAAAATCAGACATTGCCAGGCAGTGGTGGCACACGCCTTTAATCCCAGCACTCGGGAGGCAGGTGGATTTCTGAGTTCCAGGCCAGCCTGGTCTACAGAGTGAGTTTCAGGACAGCCAGGGCTACACAGAGAAACCCTGTCTCAAAAAACTAAAAAAAAAAAAAAAAAAAAAAAAAAGAAGAAAGAAAGAAAGAAAGAAAAATAAATAAATAAAAATCAGGTGTCAATCTCTTACTAGGCTGCTTGTGATTCTGTACACATACATGAGAGTATGCATAAACACACATGCATGAATGCCATACACATAACACACACATCTCTCTCTCTTTCTCTCTCTCTCTCTCTCACACACACCCCCCCCCCCACACACACACCCACACACACACACACACCACACATATCTTACTTACACCCCTGAAGTTTGGAAATTCCACATGGGTCTTATGGGGTGAAAATCAAAATTCTGGCAATACTGTGTTTCATCTAGAAGCTCTTGGAGTGGATCTGTTGCTATTTTTCGGCTTCTAGGTCATCTTGAACTCCTTGACTTGTGACAGTGTCTTCTGTTTTCAAGGGCTGTGACAAAGTTATGTTGATCTCTGCTTGGGCCAACGTGTCTCCTTCTCCTCTTCTGCCTCTCTTCCCTCTTCTAAAGATGCCTGTTGTGACTCTGGGTTCGGATAGAAGGTTGAGAGTAATAGTGTCCAGACATACCCAACCTTTGATGGCGTGACACAACATTGTCATCTATAATGTTCATGCCTACAACTGCAAATGAGTTTTAAAAATTGTCATAATGTTTTAAGTTTGTTTATGATGTTGTGTTTGGGTGCATATGTAGCTATTTTGGGCTACACACATCCCCAGGGGCTAAAGGTTGGCTATGCTCTGCTCCTCAGATAACGCACACAGGTCACTACACCCAAAATGTTTCTCCTTTCATATGAGGTACTTTATAGATTGCCGGGGGGTTAAGATGGAGATATCTTTGAGAGCCATTATTCTATTTACTACTAGTTATCTGATATTGATATTGCTGGCCTATGGTTTCAATTGTCTTCACCTGCTCACAGGCCTAGACACTCCCATGATATGACTTCTTCTCTCCATTCTAGCCACAGTCATCTTTCGGGCCTTGAACCATGTCAAGCAAGCTCCTTTCCGATGTCTTTTGCTTGGTATTTCCCCCATTCCTCCACCCTGCGCAGTATCTTCCTATCTGCAACCCTAATGCCATTGGATACTAGAAGAAGTATATTCCCTATAAAGTTTTCCAAGAATATCCTATCTCCATCAACCCTGGAAACCACTGTCTTAGTAACATTTTATTCTCTGCCACAAACCACCATGACCAAGGAAACATATAAAAGAAAGCATTTAATTGGGCTTTACTGTTTCAGAATGTTTAGAATCCATGATGTCAGAACACAGGCGGGGCCGCAGGAACATCTAAGAGCTCACCTCTTGATTCTTATACAAGGCTTCGAGAACACAGTGGCTATGGAGGGAGGCTCCTTAAACCTTTAGCATACCCCTAAGGATATACCTCCTCCAACAAGACCCTGCCTCTTAATTCCAAATCTTTGTAAACAACAATCCACTGGGGACCAAGTTTTCAAATGTCTGAGACTAATGGGAGACATTTCATTCAAACCAGCATCCCCACTAACCCTCCTTCATTCCTTCCTTCCCTTCACGTCCCCTTCCTTCCATCTCTCTATTCTTCTCTGTAGTACTATCACTGTCATGTGCATTGTATATTTTGTGGACTTTGTCTCCTTGCGGTCATCCTTTGGCCGTTGGTAGACTTCACGTTTCAAGAGAGTACTATCTATCTCCCATTCCAGTCCCTACTATATTTGAGGGAATCATGAGAAGGTTGTTGAGAAAATCAATGAAATCATCGGTAACATCTTTCTAGGATGGATGAGAGAATAGCATCCCTTTGTCTTTCGAGACCTAAGAAGTGCATGGCTGCCTTCCTTTCTGTATTGAAAGGAAGATTACACAAACACTACTTTAATAAGCTCTTCTAAAAATAGGAGCAGTTCCTGCCTGGTGCTGTATAGGAATCTATTAATGATTACGTGAGATTGGGGATCAGCAGATCTTTTGTGCAGCAGCTGCCCCTCTTCTGTTTCGTGCCTGTGCTCTTCAGTACTGTATCTAAACCCAGCTCGGCTGCTAGACCCAGTTACAGAGAACTGACAATTTTCTGCAACCTTTGTGATTAAACCAACAATAAAGAGGAAGTAACAACCCTTAAGAAATCTGCCTTGATGCTTTCTAATTCCTTTCTTAAGTGTAGAAAACTGTTTTATTAACTTGACCAAGTAGAGAGTTTTAATAACTTGAATGACGTCATTCTAGGGAATGTGTTTGTTTGTTGTGTGTTCCTTGTGCTTGAATGTACAAGTATGTGTATGCAGAAGTCACAGCCAGATGACTTATGTATTCTACTGTCATTCTTTACATTATTGCCTTGAACTGGAAGCCTGCTACTTTGGGCGACTGGCCTGGCTGGCGCATCAGCTGTGATCCTGTGACTACGTTAGTTCCACAATAGTGGGGTTAAAGACACTGGCAGCCATGCTTGGATTGTTATGTGAATCCTAGGGATTCAACCCAGGTCCTCATACTCATGGAGCAAGTGATGTTAGAGTCATCACTGCAGCCCCAACTAGGACACTTAAGTGAATTTTAAGGAGAATCGATCAGAATAAGAAAGGAAACTTAGTCTTCCTATAACGTTATTCTTTTCAAGAAGTCACCTTTGTGAGCCTAGTCCCCACTTTTGACAGATCAGGGTCATGTTGAGGATTGCTGACAACATATGTTGATGAACATAATAGGACTTTGAAGAAAACAGTAGATTTTGAGGCAGTCCTAAAGAAATAATGACAAATGACTACATTAGAAACATCTAAAATATTTAAGCCAACAGCATTTGACTGGTTGAAGGAATGAATGATTAAGTAAATGTTTTCATGAATAAAATACCTCAAGAGTGGCCCTCAAGGCTGTCTGAGTAAGCACATCACATGTGACTCCCTGCATAAATTGTGCCCAGCCTTTGTCATAACTTTTGACATGGGTATTGTCTTTTGTGGAAAGCCTTTGGGGCACACTCTTTTGGATGAGACAGTAACCACGTATGGAGACAAAAATGCTGTCATATAACACCCCTCTGAATTGTTCTGTGAGTGATGTTAAGATTTCAAATATTTCAAAGGAATACTTCCGTTTTCTTCCTGCTGCTGATGTGGAAGACAGTTGACAGATCAGCTGTCTTCTCCTTCCTCTAAACCCAGTCTGTTCCCTTCTTTCAAGTGCATGTTGACATTTGAGTCTCAGTTTATAATCTCTTTCTTTAAAAACATAGCACTGGCTGCGAGCAGGCTAAGCATTTCTGGAAGATCAAGGATTGTCAAGCTTGAAGACCAAGAAGTGGAGCCTGAATTGGCTAGCCAGTGTATCTCAGACTGTGTTGTGGTTTGTCCATGCTTAATGGCTGTGGTGGTGCTATTAGGAAGTGCTGGAACCTTCGGGAGATGGAGCCTAGTCAATATCTCTTAGGTCATTAGCAGCCTGTCTTTGACGGGGATTGTACAGTCCCAATCTCTTGGTATCTCTTTCCATTTCCTGGCCATTAGGAGATGACTGGGATCATTTGTTGTTGTTGTTGTTGTTGTTGTTGTTACTCCTGTCTGCACCCACACCTGCTGTGGCAAATACTAAATGTTAATTGAGGGTTTCTGCACCACCTTGGATCAGTTAGATCCCAGTTACAAGACACAAAACCTTCATATATATGCCTTATTTCTCTTCTCTCATGGTCTCTGCCTCAGACCCCAAGCTTGGAATCCAAAGCCCACCTACCTCTCTTCTGCCCAGCCATAGGCTATAAGCATCTTGATTCAACCAATAGCTTTCAATTAAGGAACAAAGTTACATAGCATCCCTTGATATACACGAGGATTTCCACATCCCTAGCAGCCACCAGATCTTGAAGGCCAATATTTAACATTACATCCATAACAACAGACCAACCCTCCTCACACACCAGATACCCAAAGCAGGGAATGCATGGCCACTCCTTCTTAGACAGGAGGCTCCATAACTATGAGATGAAAAACTGTGTCTCTTATAAGTTAATTACATCACATAACTTATTATATACATTATACATTATATATTATACACTGTACATTGTTCATTATACATATATATTGTATATATTTTTTCTTTTTTTCCTTTTTTTTTTTAGGTATTTTCCTCATTTACATTTCCAATGCTATCCCAAAAGTCCCCCATACCCACCCCCCCACTCCCCTACCCACCCACTCTCCCTTTTTGGCCCTGGCGTTCCCCTGTACTGGGGCATATAAAGTTTGCAAGTCCAATGGGCCTCTCTTTCCAGTGATGGTCCACTAGGCCATCTTTTGATACATATGCAGCTAGAGACAAGAGCTCCAGGGTACTGGTTAGTTCATATTGTTGTTCCACCTATAGGGTTGCAGTTCCCTTTAGTTCCTTGAGTGCTTTCTCTAGCTCCTCTATTGGGGGCCCTGTTATATTATCTATTATCTATTGTCTATTGTCTATTGTCTGTTGTCTGTTATGTGTTACGTGTTACGTGTTTGTTACGTGTTACGTGTTATATATTATATGTTATATGTTATACGTTATATTATATTATGTATTATGTATTATGTATTATGTATTATGTATTATGTATTATGTATTATGTATTATGTATTATGTATTATGTATTATGTATTATGTATTATGTATTATGTATTATGTATTATATATTATATATTATATATTATATATTATATAATATATTATATATTATATATTATATATTATATATTATATTATATATTATATATTATATTATATTATATATTATATTATATATTATATATTATATATATTATATTATATATTATATATTATATATTATATATTATATATTATATATTATATATTATATATTATATATTATATATTATATATTATATATTATATATTATATGTTATATATTATATATTATATATTATATATTATATATTATATATTATATATTATATATTATATATTATATATTATATATTATATATTATATATTATATATTATATATTATATATTATATATTATATATTATATATTATATATTATATATTATATATTATATGGGTGGCTGATGACTTTTCCTGCACCACCTTTCCTTATATTTTAATGGATAAGGTGGGCATAATAATACTTCATGACATTTTGAGAGAATTCACAAGATGCTATATGTGCAAATGTTTGTAACAATTATATGACATATGTGCTTAGGATATTAGGATACTTATTTTTCTTGTTAAAACAAAAAGGCCATGAATCATATTATTTACTATTTGTGCCCAGGCATAGAATAAATAATAACTAGGGATTGACTGTTTAGTCATAATTTCTTTGTTGAGCTTGAAAGCTCTTAAAATTTCTTATTTGGTGTCCTTAGTCAAAGTCCACTGTAGTACATCTAAAGCCTGGGGACTACTCAAAGACTATGTAGCCCATTGTATTGGCATAGGCTTAGAATACTGATATTCAAGTCAGAACGATTGCCGGCCACTGATCAGTCTGGGCTATTTGGAGAGACCTGAACGTGCGCACGCGCGCGCGCGCGCGCACACACACACACACAGACACACACACACATGCACACACACACAAAGTGGGAATGGAGATGTAGCTTAACAGTTACTGTTTACCATATTACAGAAAGTATATAGATGAGTACTGCAAAGGGCCGGCAGCATTTTGCCTTGTGTTGAATGCCAGCCATGAGCTCTGAATGGGATGACACTCTGCTTTACTCTGTGACCCTCTCCCACTAACATAAAGCCAGTTTCAGAAAGATGGCTGGTTAGCGGGTTAGCCACCTCTCCCTGGTGCACAACCCTCAAAGGACATATTCCTTACCACATCCCAGTACTGTTTTGTTTGGTTTTGTTGTTGTTGTTAAACTTTTTTCTTCTTTGCAAGTCATCCATACAAACTCAGCTATGATTATAAATACAGCTAGGGTTTCCATTTATTGACACTCGGCAGATTTGAAAGCAATGTTTTAAATGCCTGTGAAAGGTGCAATAGTGCTTATAGGACACTATTTCTGGTTCTTGCTGACACCCCATAGCCAAACCTGCTGGGCCTGTACGTTTCACAAATACGCCAGGGACAGCAGCTATACAGGGTGAGCAGCGACTGTGCGGGATGTACGCAATGAACAGAAGCATCCTCTACTCAGGTTCTGTGCTCCTGTACATACCAGTCAGAAAGATGCAGGCTTGGCCTTCTGTGGATGGAGGAATAATCACATGTGGGTCATCACTATAGGAACACACTTCCCTGCCTCTTCTGAAATCATAAATTTGGGTGTACACCGTTTAGATCTATTTTTCTTGGCACCATGAGCTTTTTAAATACCTTCACACTCCTATGCCCACTATGACTATTTTAAAATCAGACCCTGTTTTTGTTTTAAAACAATAACCAGCAGCTTCTCTTGCCTTCTTGGTTAAAAAAAAAGAAAAGAAAAAGAAAAAGAAAAAAGAAAGGAAGAAAGAAAGAAAGAAAGAAAGAAAGAAAGAAAGAAAGAAAGAAAGGCTTATCATTACCATTTCTTTAACTTTTCATTTTATTACTTTGATTCTTCAAGAACTTCACACATTGTATTTTGATCCTATTTACTTTCCACTCCAGTCCCCTTTCCCTCCTATCCCTTCTCAATTTTGTATCTTTTTTCTGTTTCTTTTTTTCCCCTCCCCTACCCCCATAATCCACTGAGTTCAATTTGTACTGAAGCTTGATTGACATACCTAGAGTCAAGCCCAACAAACAAACAAGCAAACAAAATGGAACAAAACAAAACACCACCACCAAGGAAACCCCCTCACTATTCCCTCTTCCAGAGCAGTCAGCTGACAGTAGCTCCTAGTTAGGGATGGAACCTTGTGAGTCCCTCTCATTACCAGGGCTTTTGAGAGGATATATTATACACCCGTTACCACCACCATCACCACAAACACCTATATATGCTGTTACAGTTCTATCTCTATTTTAAAAGGCATTTATTAAATAAGTGAATGCAACATCTTATTCTCCATGATAACCCTCTAAGGAAGAATCTATCGTGATTTCCATCTTACCAATGAAGCTATCGAGTCCCAGAAGATGGGGAGTCACATACCTATTAGCTGGTAAATAATAATAATAATAATAAAAAAAACTAATTATGATAACTTCTTAAACCTGACATAATGAAGGAGCCAAAACCTGGATGGCTGAAAAATGATCAGGCATTGCTTTGAAGTTCTGGACACTGGAAGTCTGAGACCAAGGTGGTTGTAGTCTTTGCAGGTCTGAACCCTTTAGGAATTGAGCCTTCCTTGACTCTGACTCTCAGCAGCCAAGACTCCCCTTAGCTTCTATCAGAACCACTCACATTTACCTGTGTTTTCCACCGTTCCTGTAGCTTCCTCTTCATGACTATGTGACTGTGCCTTCACCTGGCATTTTTCTGTGTGTCTGTGTCAAGGCAAGATTTGATTTTTTTTTTTAAATGCCTGTATAACTAGAGGTTTGTGCTATGGAGAAAAGTCCGTTGCTGTCCTAACAAGACGCACCTATGAACGTGAGTTGAATTAATTGAGATACAGAAAGGTCTTGACCAATGTATGGGGCTCTGCTAAACAAAAGAAAATATGTTTATTCTTAAGTTCTTATTTGAGATACCTTTCCTTCTAAAATGGTCAGCAAAGCTGCTTTGCCCCCCAGTGGAGCTGAAACAAGAGAAAACAGGGATTTTCCCAGGCTCTTGTTCCACACAGACCCCAGGGAGCTGGGCCAGTTGCTAAGCAAGAGCATCTTTGCTCTTTCCCAGGCATGGGGTACAAAGCTTGCTGAATCTTCAACATCTGAGCTGGCAGCCCAGCCCGGGCCATTTTCACCTGTCTCTGCTCCTCTGGGCACAGATCCCTGCAACTAGACTGCTGGGGTAGCCAGACTGGGATCTTTTTAAAGGTTAGCAAGTTTGTTGCCATCTGTCTTTCTCCTGTGTGTGTGTGTGTGTGTGTGTGTGTGTGTGTGTGTGTGTGTGTGTGTGTTCTTCATGATTCTGTGCAATGTGCAAATTTAGAACTTCCTGGAACAGTGCTGAGGGAACAAACCTGAGCTGTGGCTCTCAATCACCCAGGAACTCGGGAGCATGGGGTTCTGATGGTTGCATGCATCTTTGAAAGCAGAGACCGTGTCAGCGAATGGCAGGAGTAACTGGGCCAGAATCTTAGGGCTTTATTGAACAAATTGGCTCCAATTTGCAAGTCTTCCCTGTGTGAAGGACTGGAAAATATAAGTGCATTCCCCAACGTCACGCATTCAAGAGAAGGTGAAGCTGATACAAGCATTTAGGTCTCCTGACCCCCAGTATACGGCTGCCTTCAATAAACTACGAATTGGTACATTTTATAGAGCTTTTCCAAAGTGCTTTCAAATACGTTCTATCTTTCCCTTCCAACAACACAGTAATAAGGGAATTGATTTGACTCCATCAAGAGTCACCCAGGCTGCAACATAGGTCCTTCTTCCAAACCTACCTGGATCTAATTTTGCCAACATTGTTTCTCCATTCTTATGTGCTTATATTTATTCCCTGTCCCTTTGTATTCTGTGCAGGGGAAGGCGAGGGGATAGCAAAGTTCAGAATTCATTTCTCACTAAGTGGTTTCTGATAAGGATATCCAAATTCTTTCTGAATGTTCTTTCTGGGTCCATAAAGCAGTATACTCTATGGGCGACTTTCCCAGCGCTTATAACGGGCAGCACCTGCTTGCTTTACTTCAGGTCCTTTACTCTCGGGCTTGTTTCTATGCTTGCCTATTTACCTCTGGTGGATGACACACTGCCACTGCTTTCACAACATATATAAGAAGAAAAGAGGGTTTGGGCCATGCATAAGTTGATTTTAACCTAGCTCTGTCACGATTCATGAAAATGCTGTACTCTCATGGCACAAACCAAAACAAAGGTGTTTGACGTTTGGTAAAATAAGGTGTTGCACTCAATGACAAGAATTTATCACCCAGGACTTGGGTAATCAATAATTTATAATAATTTATAGAAAACTATAGATAAAGCTTCTGTCCATAGGCAATACTCCCTGAACTTACGAATGTTGGAGGTTACTCATATAAAAGAGAGGAGAAGGATGTTGGCCCAACAGTCAGGCTACTAGCTTCTACAGTCCCTGTATGAGGGTCTTGGGTGGAAACAAATACATGAAGAAGCAGTAGCATGATGTTGAGGGATCTTACATCCCCATGCTTTCTGATGGCAAGAAGACCCGAGATTGTGAACACTTCTCAGCAGAGCCTGAAAAAGGAAAATGTAAAGAAGAAAGGAACTTTGGTTAGCTCTTCATTCTTACGCATCAATTACACGCCAGCCACCTACTGACCCTTTGATGATCCCTACCCATTTAGTCTCCAGCCCTATCAGGCAGAAGTTAACCCATTTTCTTTTTCTTTTCAGATGGTGAAACTATAACTTCACATCTTAGAGCAGCTGGTGCAAAACATACAGCTCATTTCTGCCTCCGATCAATGAGGTGTCACTGTCGTGAGTCTCTGTGAGAAAAGCTGAGCCTACAGTCAATGCGCCACATGAGATATAGGTGCAGTTCCTGAAAAAGGCTTCAATGAAATGATTGGGGGAAGACTCTCAGTCATTCCTTCCTTCCTGAGAGCTCCTTGGCTGTTGATTTTCTGATGTGGGTGGGTGTGGTTTGAGTGTCCCTCGAGGCTTCATTATGATAGAAAGCTTGGTTCTCAGGGACGCAGTTTGGAGAGGTATTATAATCTCGAAGAGGTAGCGTGCAGTAGCAATCCTTGGGTTCATTGCAGACTGACCTAAAGAACTAGGGTACCAACATATATGGTACTAACTTGTTCTCCCCCTGGCTGAAAACATAATCTTGCTTGCTTGCTTGAATTCTATCATTATTTTGTGTGTCTGTTTGCTTCACAAATGATTAATAAAATGTATTTATGTTTGTTTGGTTTTTTTTTTTTGAAAGAAAAATAGCATCCCAGGACATCTACTTGCAGTTTGGTTAGTGAAGGTCATAGTCTAACACAATATTTTCATTGGTTAACTAACCTATTCAGATACTTTTCAGATATATGAACTAGAAAAGTTTATACCTTAGTGGTCTTGGAGTCTATAAATGCTGACTTTAGACAAATTGAATAGTCACCCTGTCAATTTTTTCCTTCAAATTTGATGGACAGGGTGGGACATTTACTGAGATAAGTCAAATTATATTTAAACCACTCACCTAAACCATTGTTGATATCCATGTAGTATAAGCTCAGAATAATTTACACCCCAGATGAAGAACTCCTCATCTTTAGTTTGCACAGCTTGACTGAGGACAAAGTGACCTGAACCTGTGACTCCAAAACAGCATCTTTCAAAATAAAGCACATTTCTACAAGTTTTTTAAAAATTTTTTTTTCTTAACGAAAGGAAAAGCTATTTCAACAGTGAAAGTAGCAAAGCATCCATTTTTCTTTCTTATGTCTTTCTTTTGTTTCCATTTTATCAAATGCCATCTGGAAAACATGGAGAAATGTACTGTATGTGATATATGAACTTGTTTCATGGCATCACTGGGAAGAAGAAGAAGCTTAAAGCTCAGGAAAGGGAAAATTACAGATTGAGCTGGTAGCTTTTAACAAGCTAATGATAGGACCATCAGCAAGTTCAGGGTATTCCCCCACATCACGTGCGCCTTCAGCTGTTTTTGTTTTATAATTTGTTGGGTTTTTAGGATTTATGCATGCATGTTTTTGAGAGCACGGATAGATACCATAGTAATTAGAGTCAGTCTGGATTTATCATTGCTGTAGAATGTGTACAGAGTGAATACATCATAGGCGAGTGGGCTTAGAGAGTAATTTATGTTCACTCCACAATTTGCACATGAGTTTTTTTCCAAACTCATTTTATTTTAACCCAAGTCTTTCCTGGGAATTGGAAGAAACCTGATGCCGCCAGGCTATATCTATGTGTCTTTTCTCCTTACTAAGATCTCTGCTTTGCCAAGTATGTCTCTAATGGGTTTCACAATAAGAGCCAAGTGATATGTGAGAAATGACATCTCACACTGGTGACAACATGGGGGTGTTAGGACAACTGAACAATACTTGACTGTCCTTGTGCCATGTCTTCTGAGTCACTCTTTAAGAGTTGATGTGCTTCTTGGATATTTGTTGTTTGTGTTCTGAACTGTTTTGGGCAAGGCTGGGGGCAGAGTTCCTGGAGTTCCTGGGAGATGCTTGAATCAGCTGGTACCCTGCTGATGGGGCTGATGAGCTCAGCATCACAGTGGCACAGTGGCATGGTGCGTTTGCACAAAGGCCTTGGTGCTAGTTGTCACTGAAGTCAGCAGTCTTGCATCAAGTGTTGACCAAGTATCTGCTTGTTAACCTCTTTTTGCAAGATGCTTTCTAGATTCCAGCTTTCTTTACAACTCCACATTTAAGGTTTCACCAATGAATTCTTGTAATATGTGTTGGTGTTTTGTCTTCCACGGTTTAGAAAGTTTTATAAGATTTTCTTTCATGTGTGTATGTGTAGGAACATGTTCAGAGGAAGTCATAGGGTCCCCTACAGCTGGAGTTACAGATGGTTGTGGGTGTTGAGAACCAAACTTGGGTTCTGTATAAGGGCAGAATGTGATGTTAACAGTTGAACATCTCTCTAGGTTAATAGTTTTCAACCTGTGGGTTGCAACCCCTTTGGCAAACCTCTATCTTCAAAATATATTTGTATCACAATTTATAACAGCAGCAAAATTGTAGTTATAAAGTATTCATAAAAGTAATTTTGTGGTTGGAGGTCACCACAATATGTGGAACTCCATTAAAGAGTCACGGCATGAGGAAGGTTAAGAACTGCTGCGCTAGCCCGTTAAGAAACTGAATTATACTTGGAGAAGTTCACTTTCACTAAACTAGTGATATTAACAAAATGGTTCTTACACCTTCTGAGGTATCTTTACTGGAATAATGCCATTTATAGGGTAGGTAATTAATTTTTCACTTAACTAGGCAGATGTTGGATTTAAGTGTATTTCTCTATATTATTTTTAGAGGATTTTTTTATGTGTGTGTGAGTTTTGCCTGCATGGATGTACGTGTACCATGTGTTAAATGCTTGTGAAAGCCTGTAAGCCACTATTTGAGTACTGGGAACCCAACCTGCGTACTCTTCAAGAGCAGCAATTGATTTTAACTTCTGAACATCTCTCTAGCTCTCTGCTTATATTGTTTAGGAAGAATGCTGTAGGCCCCTCGTCTCTGTGGATTTTCTTTCCATGGTTCACTTACCCAGAGTCCAATTTTATTATACAACACTGTTGAAAATGCTCTATTTTATTACGAGCTATTATGACTTTTACTGTTCTTAGTCTAAAAAGTAAACATTGCTTAGGATATATATGTATGTGTATATATGAGAGAAAATATATAGTTAATAAAATATCATATATACATAGAGTTTCGTGCTGTCATTGGTTTCAAGTGCTTACAGAGAAAATTTTACCATTTTCCAAAGTGGACTGAGTCACCACTACAATGCCATTTCCCCTACTTACATTTGAAGAATAGTTGTCTGATCAAAACTGGTCCCAAATATGGCTAGAGATTGGCTCTGCAGCAGAGTCGAGGAGACCAATGAAGTCCATTCTCCAAGTGTTTTGCCTTCAACCCTGTTTTCCTGAGGACAGACCTTGTTTGGAGGGGGACCCACAAGAGTGTCTCCCAGCCAGCACATCCTCTGTCACTGCAGAAGAGTTACTACATTGCCTTAGCTTTTGGTTTCTTTGTATAAAATTAGTTCCTTTCTCTATTGCATTGGGTCGATATGACAATTCAGAAAAGAAACTGGCTGAGTAGGTGGCCGTTAATCAGCCTGGAGTCCTCCCTCCTCTAAGAACCATCCTCAAAACTTGAGAGTAAGCAGAAATCAGGTTCCCCAAGAGGCATTTCTAGGGCATACTCAACTTTCTCCTTTTCCCTGTGCTCCTCTCTCCCCACCCCTCTCTTTTACACACACACACACACACACACACACACACACACACACACACACACCCCACATTTCTCATTATCCACCGGGGATATGGAGTCCAAGATTCCAAAATTCCTGGCTTCTTAGAGGATAGAAGATTGCAGGACCTGTTAATAATAGTCATTTCTCCTGGGAGCTAAAGTTCAGGGCCCCATATAAATCAGGCATTTTACACTAGTTGTATGGTCAATAGCACAAAAGTGTGTTGTGTCACTTCTGTACAGAAGATGGAGGAGCTACTTAGTGTCAGGTCACAGACTCCATATCCAGCATCAGGACTTGTGTCAGCAGCAGCCCACATTCCATAGTCTTGCTCTCGTGGAAGTGACTTCTCTTTATCCTCTGAGACCAGGTCTCTGCCAGATGACACCTCAAGGGGCTGGCCAGCACAATGTTTCCCCCACTCAGGAACTGCTGCCACAGAGATCACACTAAGCAATCCACAACACCCATCCAGATCATTAGAAGATGTGCCTCAGTGTCACATTCAAAGTCTGATAACGATGAACAAGTAACTTGCTGAAGTGTATGAAATTTTGACATGGAAATTGGGAGAGTATAGGGGGTAAAGGGATGCTTCTTCTCATGCATGGGCCACACTATACAACAAATAAGTCTCCATCAGAATCTGTGGAAGGCAGGGCTGTGGGTATTAAGACCCATATGTAAACAGATTGAGTCCACATTCCAGTGGGATGAAAATGCCTTGGAGATTTCTCTCCCAGTTCAGCAAGAGAAGGAATCACAGAATCTGTGACAACATTTATGAGGCTGTCCTGACCACTCCAGGCCTGGAGGTTTTGTCATTTGTGGTTTGGGTACCAAAGAGAAGAGGTCACCCGAGTTTTCAGAGTCATTAAGAGTTACACAGAAACAGGAAATGAGCTACCTAGTAAAACCCAGAGAATGATGCCAAAATAATTTAAAAATCACAAAGTCAATTCTGAGTTTTGCAAGAGCCAGGTAGTATGCAGTGATGTAACATAACTTCATGGTCTCTTTGAAAACTAGGGAAATGTGTGTTTATGCCAGGCTGCCAGGAATACCACTTTCTATGGGGACAGCAGCAGCAAACCAGGGAAAGAAACAGTTATTTCTGGTAGCAACTGTGAAGGAGACTTCTGTGTGGATAACAAATATATCAGTTCACCCTGGAAAGCAGCCCAAATCTTCACAGGAGAGTCACCCTCTGTCACTTACCGAAGAAGAATATCTAAATGGCCATGTTGTTACCTTGTGTAATAATCCACTGTGGCAATAATCAGTCAAGGAGGGGACATTCTTTACGATGACAAGGAGGGGACATTCTTTACGATGACATGTCTTCTGGATGAATGGACAGTCCTCAGACAGGCAGATGAAGCAAAGTCAACTACCGATACAGAGCTTAAACAAAAACATCTCCTCCCAGGCCTTGGGGACCTTTCCAGAGAGTTAACCCTCTGCTCCTCTAGGTACAACAGTGAGTTTCACAGAGTTCCATGGCTTACTTAAGACAAAAAAAACAAAAAAAACCAAAAAAACCAACAACAACAAAAAAAACCCAAAAAACGAAAACAAAAAACAAACCAACTGAGAACTAGCATCATTTCTCTAGGCCCTTAGTGTGATTACTTAGTAGTCTACAAGGATAAACGCTTTGTGGCCATATGCATTTTTACCTACAAGGCTATCTCCTTCATCAAAAGATACCTAAATGGTATTTTATAATCATTGCTATAATAAAAAATATATTAGTGGATTTATTGTAGACTCATTATTGCTATATTGAAGTTCTTCTTATGATTTTAAAATGAACATAATAATGTAGACCCTTGAATCCACTGTGGAACCTAAACATTGTGCCTACTAAGCCTGCTAACACGGCCTGTTCCTACATGCCTGAAAAATTAAACAGGAGACCAAGAAAACAAGGAACAAAAGCCTCAGGTTGGCTTGTCAGAGCCTGGTCTTCCCACAAGATGCCGAGATACGTAAAATGGAACCTAAATGCATGCATTAGCCCAGCCACATCTACCCAGTATGAACAGAATTCCACAGCCCCAGGAGAAATTGATGACTGGAGCTCTGTGCTCCTGAGTTTTAGAGCAGTTTGTTAGACTGCAGGAGCTGGTTACGCATATAAAGTGTTAGTATTAGAGAGCTGGGATAGTTTTTCATAGTGCAATGTAAAATCGCTGGAATGCAGGCTGGTTTTCATTTAACAAGGATCATTCTGCCATGGAACACAGAATGGAGAAGAACCTGGTGTGGAAGAATCCAGTTGTGAAAGATTACAATCGTCAAAGGGAAGGTAGCATTGTGGTCAGAAGGTCAAAGAGGTAGAGAGGACAGGGAGGGAGTGGAATCAGGCTATCTTTAAACTCTCATCTGGGTCCTCTGAAGAACGTGAGGTACTACAATCTATAATCCTGCTCCCGCCATCCTTTGCAGAAGAGGTAGCAGATTGCTTCTGGTGACAGAATGAGTGGTTGGGTTAATTGGCAAACTTTCTGATCGCACCTAGAAGATCTTGCCTGTTCTTCAACCCACTAAGGACCAGATTCAATTCTAAAATCTGTTTGTGAGCATCAAGAATGACGGCAGAGCAGATGGCTGTGAAGATGATCATGTGGCCACATTTTGTGGGTTACATTTTAACAGGACAATGACCGGGCTTTGTAAGCCCATCTGGTTTGTGTTCCCCTGAAAATTCCCCACCCGCCTCTCTACTTTCTTTCCATTTTGATGATTCTCAACACTTTTCTTTTCTACCCAAAAGAATCTGCTTGTTGAAAACAACACGTCTTAAAGGAAGGGGCTGCTTCTTGCCCTTGAGTTTAACCAAAGAACTCTTCCTACACAAGCACGCCATGAGCTCATCTGCCACAACGCGCAATTAGAACATCTCATTTCTGTACAAGACTCAAAGGAACACTGAACAAATGGATTTTAATTCATTTCCTACATGCTGCTGGGCTGACTGTGGTTAGTGGCTTTCTTGTTCTGAGGAGCCAATGGAGGTTCAGTAGGTAGAAACATCCCCCTACACACATCTGAGGCAGAACGGAGAACTTTCAAACTCGAACCTGCCACTGCTTGGTTGGTAGGTGTCTATGTAAGTCAAGCCAATATGGCAGAAATATGTTATCGACACTTTAAATGCACACTTTTTCCAGTTGGTTAGAAACAGATTCATTTCCCCCACCTGATAGTTTCTGTTTTCTTTCTATGTCAGAATTTCTATAAGCTACTACACAGTCAAATGAGATCACATTTCATTTTTACCAGTATAACTCTTGGACCACGTTTTACTCCCCCCCCCAAAAAAAAAGGTCCTCTTTATTAAACATGATTCGACTATTGAAAAGAGGAAGGTGAAGCTTTGTTCAGACCAATATGCAAATCTAAATGTACCTGAGGCAGAGAAATATGAGTTTCCCAGGGGATAGTCACTCACAGTGAGTGCAGTGTAATGTGATTTGATTTCTGCTTTTGCTCCATTTGTATATCGGCACATTTTACACTTGTTCTTTACATTCAAAATTACTTATATTTCTCTTTCATGTTAATCTTAGATTGAGATTATTTGAGTGGTATTTACATTTGTCTGTTGATACATATGGGAATAAATATGTTTATTTGGGGGGGGAGGGTGGGTAGGATTTGAAACACCAGCCAAGTCATCTATTCCATTTTGCTCTCTACAAACTGTTTTGGTCTCTGAAACTTTCCTGAGCATTGGCATCCTTCAACTCTCCACCCTGCTTTGTTCCTTATTGAGAAACTCAGGCCCTAATTAGCTTGCTGTCCCTTCATTTGATAGCTCAGTTGCTTCTGGAACGGTTGGCACAGGCTTGTGTGGGCTTCCATAACACAAAAGCCAGATGGATTTTTTTTAAAACAGATAAATTTAGGCTTGAGTAGTGAACTGTGAGGGGAAAAAAAATCAAGTAAAGAGAAAAGGATCATTAAAAAAAAAAAAAAACAACCCCAAAACAACAAAATCTTCATACTCATGATAAAACTAGTGAGGAATCAGAGATTGTCAAATTAGAGGGAAAAAAACCCAAAGTTTTATCTTTTCCTTCCCTGCCTCCTCCTCCTACTTTTTAATTTGTTTTAGTCTCAAGGATTGAAAAGTTCTGTTCCCAATTAAAAAGAGATCACATTTGGGGCTGAGGGGGAGTGTGATGCCTTGTGATGTAAACAGGAGACAGAAGGCTACAATAGCAGGCTAGCCCCTTGATAACCAGCATCCAGCTCCCTAGGTGTTCATTTGCAGAATGGAGAAAAACGTTTGTGTGTCGACTTCCCATCCCTTGGAACAATGACCTCAGAAACACAAACACTAGGGTTCTGTTCAAAGTGTGTACCTTATTAGGGAGTCTCAACATCCCATGGGTATATAAAAAACAAAACAAAACAAAACAAAAAATCCCCACCCTGAAGCTGTTTTTCAAATATATCCAATAGTAGCATCTTCTATCAGGCTACTGTGGATTTGGCTTCCTGATGGGGTATTGCACCCTCAACGTCAACCTGACCAGCTCCTTTACCTTTCCAGTCACATTCAGTGGTTAGAACAGTTCATTTGTCATTTCAAACTCATTTCCGGGGCTAGATATGGCTTGGCAGTTAAGAAACCATACTTACTGCTCTTGATGAGAACCCAGGTTTGGTTCCCAGCACCCACATGGTGGCTCACAACCATCTATATTTCCAGTTTCAGGGGACCTGACACCCTTTTCTGGCCTCTACCATGTCCTGCCTGTATTTACATATTGTATATAAACTCTCACGGGCATACACATAGGCACAAAAATAAAACATAACTTTGAAAACAAAGCTCTGTTCTCTTTCTCTTGACGCTCTGGTTTCTAATCCCATGCAGACACTCCATCTCCTCTGGAGCTGGTACTTCCACTTCCACGCTTTGCCTGTGGTAACTTGAACGGTGGCAACCTGTTTTATGTCTACCTTGCTCTGTGAGCATCATTCTTTAATTTCGTAGGTTTCCTGGCCACTGCTCCAGCCCGTCATTATCTTGGTCAACAGAAGAGCAGGACTAGAATGTTGGGTGTTGTATTGGTTGAAATTTTCTTCGTCCTGGCCCTTCCTGATATGAGTGTTATCATGTCACATGTCAGCCTCAAAGTCGATGATGTTTGGGTGTATGCACGTGTGTGTGTGTGTGTGTGTGTTGTAAGAGTCTTCAGCTTCACTAGACTCCTCTTTCTCTAGACCCTCTCACCTTTGCCCAGAGATCAGACATATCTTGAGCATGATAAACATCTTTAGTTTCTCTGGGTTTGCCTTTCCCTGCTTTGCCCAGGGGAAATCCTGAATGGTTCCATCACCTCTTACCTTTCTATCAACTTCCAGGTTGCATCACACAAAGCTATAGAGACAACTGGAGGTCTTAGGTATTTTCCAGAGCCAATGAGTCCTGAGATGGGCTGCCCATATTGACTCTCTAGGTATACTGAATGTGTCCTGATGTCTAATTAAGATGTGATTAGTTCCCAAGCAGAACAATTGTCTCTAGTTGTCCCTTAACTCTTTAGGAACATTATTCTTTAAACCCAAATATGCACATCCCAAAAGACTGGTGGCACATATCCAAGATATTCCCTATCTCTTCTCACCTTTGCAGGCACCAGGAAATTGAAGAGACACATGGTAAACTACTTACTTCCTGGTGTGATCTCTCAAGTCCCCACTCCAAAGTCTGGGTCAGGCAGGATCTTGAAGCATGCAGTTGAACATGTTTCCAGGATCCATTTTCCTCGGAGTCACTTTCAGATTTTGCTTGGAGACCACCTCTCCTGGTTTTAGGGACAGAAATGGAGGAAAGACTGTTCTCACTAACAGGGACTCCAGCCACTGCTAGTTACCACCGGCCCACCCTCAGCAACTCTCTATGAACACTGATGGTGACTGATGAGAGATGAAGTCACTGATGGGCACTGTGAGGTTGCTGCTGAACTTCAGTCTTGCTTCTGGGACAACCGAAAACATCTTACCATAAATCCTATTATATTGGTGTCATCTTAGAAATTCATTCTGTTCATTTCTACCCATCAGATCCATTCTTGTGTTCTTCTCCCAGCTTTATGCTGAGTCACACTGAAAGCGTGTGCCTCCAGGCTTTAGACTCAGTTTCTAACCCCGACCAGTCACCCAGAAGATGTGTCGTTCAGGCAGCAAGCAGGAGAGTATGGTGTGATTGGAGAGTTAGCCATAAGGAAGTTATGAGCCGTGAGCCTGTGGCTAACTTCCTGCAGTGAGTTATATACTATCCTAGAGCTCTAACTCTTCATTCTAGAATAAAGGTTTGTAGACTAGATTCAAGATCAGTATGTCAACCCAAACTCAGTTGCCATCCCAATATGACTGGGAGAAATCTCATGAAGGCCCTAACCCCCAAATAAATTCTTGCAGGCAATTAATTAATCCTTAAAAAGAAGGAAAATTAGTTCTTTCTAGGCATAATCCCCCTGATAGGCTATCTAGTCCCATGTAGTCAGCTCTAAACACAGACACGTGAGTAACACTAAATGAACTTAGTGGGCTATGTTTATGCACACATATATGTAATAACAGTAGAAGAAGAAGAGGTATGTATTTGACAGAGATGGGGGATGAACCACACTGGAAGAGTTGGGAGATAAAGAGAGTGGTATGAAATTGATATAAGTTTTCACTCATGAAATTCTCCAAAACTATCCTTACCATTAGAAAAATATACACCATAGTTAAAAAGTAAACAAATTCTTCATAATTATTTACCACATGTTTGTATTATGTTTTTATTAAGCTGTTACTGCAATTAGAAAAAAAGATTAACCATTTTTAAGATACAAAGAATGCCCTAATTTAGGCTATTTTAAGAAGTAGCATCTTAACTTGGTAAGTTTCCCATGTTACTTAAGGAATGGAAGAATATTTTTTTCTGGTGGTCACCTTTATATCTATATAAAACAGGCTCACTGTTCTCTCTCTCTCTCTCTCTGTATATGTGTGTGTGTGTTTTCATTTCAAATTGATTGTTTAGATCTTTGTTCACTCTTGCCTGTAGGCCTTGAGGTATCTATTTCATCTCCCAGCAAAATATGGGAGTTCAGTGCTCTGAAACTTAAGACTTGATCCCAGGAGATTGTTCTTCCACCTTAAGGTTTCGGATTGTTTTCACAAGGTTACTTCTGCAGAAACTAAGTCTATATCTAGCAAGTATGTTTATGTCCATTTATTTCTATTTCTCCAAGTGTCAACTTTCTATTTGACTCTTGGTCAAATGGTGTAGCCATCTCTTTGTGCATTTAAAAATTCTTAGGGATCCTTTGAAAGTTCAAAAAAATGGCTTGTGTCTACTCATTGGTTTGTAAAGTCAACACTTGGAAAGATAATGTTCTCATAGCTCAGTTGTGTCTCTTAGTGACCTGGAGACTGGTTCCTTGAGATAACCTATTCCCAAAAAAGCTTCAAGGTCACAACTCTAAAATTCACCCTGGAGATTCATGAACTAGTTTAACACTACTGAGCTCAGTTCTTCTCAAATAGGTGAAATCAGAACCAACTCTTTTTCTATGTACTATTAACACCCTAGAGAAGCAATGTTTCTTCAAACACAGTTTGGAAATTGTTGCCTTGGAATAGGGATAACATTAACAACCTTTTCCTGTAAAGAATCAGATAAGGAAATTTAGTATTTGTGGATTTCAACAACTCTCTCTTAACCATTCAAATCTGTTTTGGGGGGCAAAAGCAGCTATAGTTGTATCTGAGCAAACACATTTGGCCATGTTCAAGTAAGACGGGGTAGAAATGGGCCGTGGTGTAGACTTGGCCTATGGTCTGTGGTTGGCTGGCCCTTGATCCTCCATTAAGCAAATGAGATTTGTTCTGAGAAGGGAAAGGTATAATCTCACACAGTGAAATAGTAGCTTAGCAGCTTCCTGAGTAATTACTGGAATTGGCTGAAGTTTGGAGATGAAGCCACCGCTACAAACAGCTATCCCGTAATCATCTCGAGAAGTGGAGCAAGCTAAGTGACTCACTCCATGATGCTGCTTTTTATCAGTTATCTAGCTGTACTGTCTGCCTATCTCATGGTCTATTGGCAACCACTAGCCAGATTCCCTGTGACAAAAGATGGACAACAAAAAGGAACATTCTGACCCAGCCATTCTGGGTCAGCTCAACTCTTTCATATCAAATGAAGAATCTAGTTTTCAAGCTCCCAAAAGGAAAGTGTTATACACATAATCAAAGCACTCAGATGTTCCCCCCATTTTCCAAATGGCTTAACATAATTAAATATTGTATTAGTTACCTTTTGCTGCATAACAAATACATCTACAAACCTTGTAGCTTAAAGCAGTCTATGTTTAATGTGGTTAGAAATTGTAAGGGTCCATGATTTGTCAAAGAATGATACCCCAGACTCAAATAATATATAAACAAAAAGAGTATTTTATTCTGCAGAAGTCCAGCTTTCTGGAGGGTCTCCCATTACCAAGATAGACCCTGAAGTGAACTCACAGGCTCAATTTAAAGTACATGAGGGGAGTTCTGGGGTAGGTAGGTGGGCTTTGTCTTACTCTATCTCTAGTCAAGTGTAGTAGTGAGGGGCGGGAAGAGCACAGAACAGGAGTTCAATCTGTAAGTGACTGTGAACAAGCAATTGAGATAACTCACTACCTTTGGACTAGCCTCTCATCCCTGTCAAGATCTGAGTGTCTGAACTTGCTCTCTGGCTCAGGATCAGACACGACAATCTCGTTGGACTATGAGTGTCACTTGGGAGGAGACTGCTTCAAGGTCACTAATAGGTTAAGCCTCCAAGAGTATCTATTTTTATTTTTGGTCATGATAGGCACTTTGAAGGACTGTTCTGAGTAGCTGAAAGAAAAGTCTAAAGACTGTAGAGAGAGTGTTGTACAAGACAGAAGTAGTTCTTGTATAGCAACTTTGCACATGACATATCAATTTTGATATACTCTATCTGCTAAGAACTTGTCACCAGCTCCAACCCACACTCAAGACAGAGAACTCAATGAGAATGTAAACATAGGGTTATCCTAGAGGCTGTCTTACTGTGAGTACTCTTTGTGTGTTTTGACATCTTTGTGTAATGAGATTCATAGTGCTTACTTTAAGTAGCAGAAGTGACCACAGCCAGAATGAAAGCTTTCTTTCGTCAAGTCTTGGGTGAGCTCTTCAAAAGAGTAGAAATCAGCATGTGCGGGCTGGAGAGATGGCTCAGCGGTTATGAGCACTGACTGCTCTTCTGGAGGTCCTGAGTTCAATTCCCAGCAACCACATGGTGGCTCACAACCATCTGTAATGAGATCTGATGCCCTCTTCTGGTGCCTCGGAAGACAGCGATAGAGTGCTCGTCATATATATAAAATAAATAAAAACTTAAAAAAGGAAAAAGAAAAAGAAATCAACGTGCGTGCTGTATAGTAGGGTGGGATGGGATGGGATGGCAGCAAAGAGCTCTTGGGCATCTTTGTGAAGTTATATACCTTCGTTTGGGAGGAGGGGAGGAGGGTGAAGCTTCCTGGTACAAGAAGGATCATTAGATTCTCTATAGAAACTCTTTCTGACCTTTGCAGAACCATATTTGTGGCCTCTCTTGCTTTCCTTCAATTCTCTGGGTTAAAAGTCTCAAGGCCCCACACATCCTTATCACTCAGTATTCAGTAATTGGATGAAGTTTTACAGGAGAGAGGGGGAGAGAGAGAGAGAAACAAATCAGTACACACTAGTTACAATTATAAAACATATCTCTTGCCCTTGAAGATCTTACATTCCAATTAAGGAAATAAGAAAAACACATGGAAACAGTCCCATTAAAATTCAAGATCTAAATAACAGTTGAAGGTAACAACGGAAGAAATACCGCAAGGCAGCCCATGATTAATTACTGGCTGAGAGCTGTGGTCTCCACCGACCTTACCACTGTTGGAATTCAGGTGAGAGACTGATCCTCTAGGCTGGGGAGCATATTGTGAAGCAAATTAAGGAGGATTTGGAGAGGAAGGCAAGGGCCTTCCAAGTGGATAGGAAGGCATGAGTCAAAATAAGAAGGTAGGACAGGTGTTGGGGGGAACAATGAGTTAACAGGCATGGAGAGCAGGATTTTGGAGGCGAGGAGTCTGAGACAAGGTAAATGGTAAGTCAGACAGCCATGCAAGAACAGGTTGAGTTTAATTATCTAACCCGTGCTCAGTCCCTTAGGCAGATGGCTTGCCAACAAGCTTGCATGAATTACCCTCTATTAGAATTTTTTAAAAGGGGTAAGTTCCAGGTTGCTTCGCTGAACATCTTGGGCTCACATTCCGTGCCTGGCTTTTAATAGTAAATGTGCAAAATAGAAACGCTACCTGTGCTTTGTCTCCATAGCAGCGATGCAGGAAAGCACCGCCGGCATCCAGCTGAAAGAGACAGAACCCTCCCCCCACCGGAAGGGGAGGCAATCAGTACAAGAAGCAAGGTGGCAGTTTCAGGAGCCAGCAGGGGTGGGAGAGACCAGTGTCCTGGCACCAGGGCCTAGGAGAAGGGCACCTAGGTAGACCTGCAAGGAAGATTAACATATCAAAGCATCGAGGGCAAAGAGGAGACACTGAACTCTTCTTCCTGAATTTTACTGGCCCAGAGCCAGAGAGGAACTAGAAGCTGAGAAGTTTCCTTTAGAGACTCCAAGGAAGCAATCCCATAATGCTCTAATGTCTCTAAGTTTTATTTGTTTATCAGCGATGTAGGGACCACACTATTAAGTGGCTCCTGAGAGCAGGGAGTCCACCATTGTGGAGGCACCATCGAACGCTGTTGTACTTGCTGGTCCTTGTTTCTTCCTAGCCTTTCTCCATCTTTGATTGCCACACAACACAATGGCAGGTGGGTCTCTTACACTGAGGCCACTTGGAAAGCTTGGGAGGACCTGAGCACTCTCCGGCTTTAGAATGATCTAGCCTTTCTTTCTCCACCCTTCCTTTTCTTCTTCTTTCTTCCTTCCTGCTACAGCTTGGATTTATCTGTGTTCCCCCCAAACGTTCATTTGCAGGAGGGTTGAAAGAAGGGCAAACAATTGTGATGCAGGACCTGATGGAAGGAGATTAGGTCCCTGGGAGCATCACTCCCAGTAGAAACTGGTGCTGATAATCTGGAATAGACCAGCTCTCAGGAGAATATCTCTTTAGAAACCGAGACTAATCAATTTGGTCTCCTCTGTGCTCTGCAGTTTCCTTTTCTGCTTCTCTGTCATATTTTGACCCAGCCTGGGAGGGATCCCACAGAGGCAAAACAGATGGGGTCCCCCAATCTTGGACTTTCACCTCCCCAAACTGTGAGCTAAGTAAACTTACTATTATTATTTTTTATCTTCATAAAGAGACCAGACTCAGATGTTTTGTTAGGGCAACATAAAGTAGATCTATATACCTCCCATCGGTGAAGCCCATTTTCAGTGCCTTCTCTGTGCAGTCTCTCCGCTATGCTTTTCTAGGTTTTTAAAGTTCTGGATATGTGAACTTGAACAAAGCCAAGAATAAATTGCTGACTTCTGAGAGGTAAAACAATGGTGTACAGGTGTGTATTCTCTCAGAGGGAAAGAGAGAAAACCATAGAGAGAGATAGGAAGAAGATGAAATTATGTGCCCGACTTGCACATCTGGAACTACATGGAGCAGCTGTGGTTATCTCTCAGCAGCTCTTTGGAACACTGACTGATGCAAAGTAGACACTCAGCAGTAAGTGACACCTTGATGTCCTTGCCCAGTCTCTATCTGGCCTGTTCTCTCCCCACCTTCCATGATGCCTAACTAAGGGGAAGAGAACCAGGAAGGCAACAGAGCCATCTTCTAATTATTTGTCTGTGGGAGCATGACCACAATTTGTATTTAATTTGTATTTAATTGACTGGCACCAACGTGCTGAGTGTTGCACTGTCTAGACTGAAGTATGCTATGGGTGTCTCAGTGTTTGTATTGCTGTGATACCATGACCAAAAAGCAAGTTGGGGGAGGGAAGGGTTTATAAGGCTTCCACTTCTACTTCACAGTTCATCAAAGGAGGTCAAGACAGGAACTCAAATGGCACAGGAACCTGGGAACAGGAGCTGATGCAGAAGCCATGGAGGGGTGCTACTTACTGGGTTGCTCAAACTGATTTGCTCAGCCTACTTTTTTTTAAAAATAGAACTCAAGACCTTTAGCCCAAGGACGGCCCAACCCACAATGGGCTGGGCCCTCCCCTAGCAATCAATAATCAAGAAAATACTTGGCAGGCTTGCCTACAGCCTGATCTTATGTAGGTGTTTTCTCTTGAGGTTCCTTCCCCTCAGATGACTTCAGCTGTGTCAAGTTGACATAAAACCAGTCGGCACAATGAGTGTTGAACCATGGGCTCAAATCTTAATTGTAGGCATGAATCCCCAAAGGACCAAAGAGAAGACTCATGATAAACAGACAAAGACAAAGACAAGAGAGCTGCTGACCCTGGTTTGTTATCCTTGACCTCAGGTTCCATCCAGAGGACCTGCCACACAGTTGCCTCAGTGATTCCAGACACCAGAACTAAGTATTTTAAAATGAATGGACTTTGGAAAACTGTGTGAAGGGGTTTAAGGAGTTCATTTGTCCCAGGCAATCAGTACCTATAGGAAGGGGGCCCCACCACTGATAGTGGAGAATTAGCATTCCCTACCTTGCAATAAAGCCAGTTGAGTGGGTGGCTAGTGGAAGACATGAGCAAAGCATGGGGTTTGGCCAGCAATCCTGGACTCCTGAATTAGCAATAAGAAGTATCATCAAGTATACACTCTGGGAGGAATTCCACAAGAACACAATCATTGCTCTCCAAATAGAGGAGAGAGGATGTAGCGAGGGGTCAGGAGTGAAGAGGCACAGGAAACCTTTGTGGTGTCATTTCTGTCCCAGGACAGGATGCCGGAAGGAGAGGGGTCAAAGCAACAGGAAGTCTAGGACCACAGTACTTGGCGTAAATGGGTGATGGATTTTCATTGTTTCATTCTTTGTGGTGAGTGCTGTGTGATCGCTTAGCGTCTGAATAACTATTGTTCTACTTCCCCGCCCACCTCCGAGTTTATTTTTAATTTCATGTAAGGATGAAGGGTTGAACAAAGACAGGGTAGTAGTGAAGCTGACGCAGTGATTGTTGAAAACAGGATCCAAAAGGCTACACAAGCATTGAGGGATTTTTTTGTGTAGGTTTTATCTTAAATTCCTGGACATCTCTGTTATAAATCAGAGTGCCAGACTTGTGGGTTTTGGCCCTTTCTGACCCTCTGGTTCTCCAGTCTTACTGAGTCATCTTCCCCAGGGGAGCATTCGTGATGAACTTGTCCTACTCCCCTGGTGGTAACCACATGAGGAAAACTCTTCAGTACGTCAAGAGGATGGAGTTGAAACCCCTAATATGCCTGAGGCTGCCTGAAGTTTCCTTCTCCAACCATTCTGTGATGTTTTTGCTGCCCATGGGAATCACAAAAGGAGCCCTGATTTAATTCTCTTTTAGAATCTAAGGGACCACTGATAGCATCACACGGGGCAACTCTAAAAATAGACAGAGGAATGACATATCCCTTTAAAAAGTGGATTATGTACAGAAAAATTTTGGTCTTTATCCACTGGGGCAAAGGGAGCTTATATTCCTAAGGGTCATATGTCCCTAAACATATGGAACAGTTTGTAAACATTCCGTCAGAATAAAGAAAGTGCCCACCATCTCAAAGTGTTCTTTCAGGGTGGCACAGGAACTCACACAGTCTGAAGCTTTAAATAACCTATGTGAGGTTCGGGTCTTACCCACCTCCCTTTGATCTTACTGCTGGGATTTATAATGTTGTCTAATCTGGGAACAGCTTTCTGTCTATTCTTGCCTGTCCTTACATTTTACCAACTCTTTAGAATTATAGTATGACAGGGACAACAGGTGACTGAGGCTGTCATGCCATGATAAAATGCACGCACAGGTAAGCAAGCTCAAAACTGTCCCCCTGATCGTGGCATGGGTGATCTTCACTGTCAGCCAGATCACCATAATCGCCATTGAGAAGAACCCCCTGAACATGCCCAAGAGAGTGTTTTCAGAAGCGTGTAACTGCAAAAAGAGTAAACCCACCCTGAAGGGGACAGCTCTGTTCCATGGGCTTGGCGTTCTAGAGTGAATAGAAAAATAGAAAGGCAGTTGAGCATAATCACTGGTCACCGCCCTCTTGAGTGTAGACATAAGGTCAAGAGTCAGCCTCACGCTCCATTGCCCCACCTTCCCCACTTTGGCAGACAGTGTCCCTTTGATTGCAAGTCAAAATAAGTTTTCCTTGCTGAAGTTTTTTTTTTTTTTTTTTTTTTTTTTTTTTTTTTTTTTTTTTTGTGAGCATTTAGTCACAACTATAGGAAAAGTAGCTGATACAGGTGGTCTCCCACACGTTCCCAGAGGGAAACAGGTTTTGTTATACAACTGCAGAACTATGGCTTGGCTCTTTCCTAGAGTGGTAAGAAACTTCAGAATGCACAGGCTATCTTTAGAAAATGTAGTCAGTACACATGTATCTCTCAGGTGAAGTTGATGGCAGAGAGTTGAGGTGGGAAAATATCACTCGCTGGTTACATGTTCGTTCATTGAGTTGTGTGATTGTAGATTAGGAACTCTGCTAAAATCTGGGGAGACAAGGGTCAGTAAGCTGGCAGTTTGTCAGCCATCCCTCATGGACGTGCACAATAAGATAACAGAGCCATTTCAAGTCATGGTGAATGCTGTATGTGAAGGTAACAAATCAATGGAATTAGCTGGGGGAAAGAATTCCTTAGCTGACTGGACAAGGTCAGTCTATAGAGGTGAGATTTAGTGTAAAAAAAAAATGAGAACTTTATTTTAAAAAAAAGGCAATTTAAGGGGAGGGTGGGAGGTAATATGGCATGGAAATCAAAACACATGTGCATGTCATCAAAGAAGGCAAGTTCTGGTGTGTTTCACGGATAGAACAGGAGCAGCTCAGAGGGTCTGCAGGGGTTTGGCCTGGGCATGAGGGGAAGAAGACAGGGTTAGTGTTCACATCAGATATGGCCCTGGAAGCCAATGCAAATTTTCAGTTTTATTCTTAATATGACATACAAAAAAATAATAAAATGACTGAAGGGTTGTGATTAGGACTGACAGGAGGGACGCAATACAAATGGCATCTCTTAAACTATGCTTCTCGGATGACCCTGGAGCCCAGCTGGGAGTTGTTAGGTAATACAGGCGAAGGAGATGGGACTGGAGCTTCACGAAGATGTGAGAGGAAATGATAGCGCTGATTACAGACCTCCAGGTGCTGAAGCTAGCAGTACCAGGAGGTTGTACTGTCATCTCCACAAGTTTGGCATTAAGATCATCTCTGTACAATACCACATGGAGAAACTGTAGGACAAAGCTAAGGAATACAATGTTAGAACATTAATATTCTCCTCCACTTATATTAAAGTTTTCCTGTACAGTCCATTGAGATTTATTTCTGTAGGCATCCCATTTCTGGACAAGAACAACTATGTTTGGGGGAGGTGCTTCTTTAGCCAAAATGGTCAACAGACCATGCAAAAACATCAAGGTTCAAGTCGTCCCAATGTGGAGACAATCTGGAATCTTGGGATGGACATCTTTCCATGTGCTTCTAGTTTTAATTACAAATTGATTTACAAATGGCATTGATTGGCATAGTAGTTTAAAAGAATCATGATTTTCAAAACATCTGCCAAATTGTAAGTGGTATTCTCCATCCACTTACGAAGGAAACTTGAGCCATGGTCATGAAAATTTCCAACTTGCCTATCCCGGTAAAGACAAAGGTTTTCTGTGGTCAGCTGTTGACCCACAGCTGACCTTGGATCCTGAACTCTTTGCTGTTCTTAACCGTGTTATCTATGGAATTTCACTTCCCCCACATCTCATAAAAAAAGCTATCCAGAACATTATTATAAATATTGTCACAAGTCCCCTAATTACTCTGACAATGTCACTGACCACACTAAAGACTTTTGGGGGTAATTTTGATGTAGTCTTCTTCCCCTAGAAAGAAAAGATACACGAGCACAGGTGGAAAAATAGAAGAGAACCTCTAATCCCCTGGAGACAGAAATGGAGTTACAAGAAGTTTGGGCTGTACAATGTAGGTGCTGGGAACTGAACTCAGGTTCTCTGGAAGAGCAACAAGTGCTCTTGACCTCTGAGCTAAACTCCAGCTCCAGAAAAGGTATTTTTTGATGAAAGTCATGACATAGAACACCACATAAATAACACTTGTAAATTAGACGTTTGAAGATTAAAGAGTATCTTCTGGTCCACCATTTCATTAAACATTTTTGATTATATTTTATTTAGTGTGTATGCATGGAAGAGATCAATTGTAGTCCACCCACGTGGGTTCTAGAAATCAAATTCAGACTTGAAAATCAGGTCATCAGACTTGGTGGCTGATACCTTTATCCACTAAGCTATTTTGAAAGCTCCTGGCTCATATGGTCCATATTTTCAAATACTTCTGATGCTGTTCTCTCTTACACTGTTGAGCTATATAAGCCAAAATCTAAAGGCAATATATTGTAAACTCATGGCTTCATGCTCTGTGACTACTTGTATCCGTATTAATCAAACATAGTTGACTTTTCTCTCTTACCACAGAATTATCTTAAACTTGAAGTTACCTAAATCCAAGTCTAAGAAGTATGTTAGTTTCTAATAGTGACTAGTCCATTCCTCCTCGCCCATACATCCAATAGCCTCTGTGGGCCACAGTGGGGTTGCTGGAAACTGAACTCAGAACCTCTGGAAGAGCAGTTAGTACTCTTACCCACAGAGCCATCTCTCCAACCCTCTAATAGCCTTTGTAATTGGCATTCTTCTGGGGAAATTTTGACTTCAGGATTCCTCATGAGATCTTGCTCGTGCTTGGCTTTCATGAAGTGCCCACTCTTTGGTCCAGTCCGTAAGAGGAATACTTCAAATACAAGGCATGTATAAAGAATCCCCCAAGATGCCCTTGTCTGCCCCTGCCATCTATGCCCAGAAGTCCTCGTAAGGGTTGATGACCCATGTCGTATATTCTAAACCAGTTTATTAGCAAGCAGCAAAAGCATCTATTATTAGTGACCTATGACAAGTGTCATTGGCATATACCCTAAAAATAGTACAGTGAGGCCCTGGTAATGTCAAGAATACTTTATTGGTAATAACAAATTAAATATTGATGGGCTGGGGACCTAGTTCGCTTGATAGGACACTTGCTTAGTATACATGAGTGCTAGGTTCAATGCCCAGAGTGAATGAATCAGTTCATCAGAGCCTCTCTCTCTCTCTCTCTCTCTCACACACACACACACACACACACACACACACACAAATGAAATATGTATTTAACTGTCTAACTCACCGATTTAAAAATAATTCAGATCAAAGTGATTTCTAATTATTAAATGTTGGCTAATGATCAAGGAGTCAGTCCATGTGTGGGGATTCTGAGACCCACGGATGTCCTTGGAAAAACCACTCTTATGGGTTGCTGCCAGTGTCTGTTTAGTTTTTAAAGCCAGTTTGCAACAGACTGCTTCTACTTTACAATGATTCTTAATCCAAAACCTGGGAAATAGAACCCAGAAGAAGCAAAAGACCGCTCCAGGGATGAGTTAGGAGACAAGAGAAGAAGAACATCAGAGGGAAATAGATGGGTTCTCAGTATGTTGTTGCACTACTCCATACAAGCACACTTCCTCTGGCCTCACAAAGCTACCCGCAGGTTATCTCCAGTCAATAGCAAAAGACACTCTGTGCCCAGCTTTACAAACTATAAACAATAGAAGCACTTCAAATTTAGCATTTAAAAAGTGTGTTTCCTACCATAGTTCATCCTTCCTTAAGTGCAGAAACAAAATAAAACTGAAAGAAAGGCAGATTTATTTATTTATTACCTAGTAAAAACACTTGGTTTACGGAGAAACGGTATTTTCACCATTGCGAAGGTTTGAGGTGCGGAAGCGTGACTCAGAACCTGAACCTTTTGCAGGGCTTGTTTTTCCCCTTGGATTTTATGAAAGCTGGAGGTGTTCAAGTTAACGACAAATGCTTCAGCACTTCCCTGCCCATGCATAAACATCTCCATGTAAAATAGAAAGGGGTGCTCTGTTTATCACAGCTGTAGTCAAGCCAAGGAAACTGTTTCTACCACCGAGGATGGAATTTGTAAAATTCTCCCTCTCAGAAACAAAACAGAACAACTTCTTGTTTGATCTTTCTTGTTTAGCTTACCTGCTCCGAGAGCGTGCATTTCTTTTGAAATCTCTGGAAAGACTGGCACACCGAAGGAGACCATCCAGCTCAAAAATGTTAAGTGTGGATGTTACTTTAAACCACCACTAACCTGCACAGCCAAACAAATGATAAATCCCAGTGTTAAAGCAACTCTATGCATCTTTGCTTCCTGTTTATGGACTCCATCTTTGTAAAAACAGGCACATATGAAAGTATTTAAAAAAATTTAAGATCATATATATGCCAATGTGCAAATTTTAACCCTGTGCCTTTTGGGAAAAAAAAAACTAAGTATTTTATTTTTTCACAGCTCCTACACAGTAGGGGTGCCAGAAGTCAACACTGGAAGGTGTAATGAACATTTCCAAATAAAAATATATCTTCAATCCTTCTTTTCCCCAACTACCCCTCCATTTGTGTAGACTCCTTCCAGGAGAGTCAGCTCCTCTGCACTGATAATTGCTGGCAGCAAAATTGCTCTTTAGCCCACTTGGAGAGTCTGAGAGCTTCGCCCTGTGAAGTTGGAGAGCAGAGAAGAGGCTGGTAAATGCACTTGTTCGCAAAGAATGAGGTTCATCAAGAATGGCTTGCTCCTCCCGACCCCCATGGTCCAGGAAGACAGCAGTGAAGCCAGAACTCCTTTGCAGTCTGAGTTCTTTCTGTCTTTAGTCTGACCACGGTGGCATATTGTGCAGTCAGCCACAGCAGGAGTACACGTGGGGCTGGTGTTTGAAGAATGAGAGCGGTAGGCGACTCCTACTCAGATAACAGGGAACGTTCTTCAAATGCTAGTAAGTTGGGTCCTTTCAGAGAGCAAAACGCCCTTGTGTGTTTTCTCTCACACTTAGAAAGGGTAACTGGTGTCCCACGAAGATAACCATATACTTCCATGTTGTACTTCAGGAATAGTCTATCCAGAGCATAGATTCTCAACCCAGGGGATGTTAGCCCTTTGTGGGGTCGCCTATTAGATCTCCTGCATATCAGACACTTACATTATAATTCTCAACAGTAGCAAAATCACAGCTACAAAGTAGCAAAGACATAATTTTGAGGTTGGGGTGGCCACAACATGAGGAACCCTATTAGGTTCACAGCATTAGGAAGGTTGAGATTCTATATCCGAGTCATCTATGCAGATTAAGTAGATAAAGATATCCACTCATTGATTTAGTGTATTATACAGCTGAGCTCACCCTCAGTTAAGATCCAGAGTACCCTATGGTCCAGTTGAAATGAAAATGTTCTAGTTAGTTTTTCTCAGTATTTCAAACACAAGCCAAAGAGGCACTCGCCATCTGAGATGTCTTCTTAGGTTCTAGGATTCATTGCTTGAGTTCTGCACAGCTGTGCATACAAATGCCACTTCCATCTGGCCTGGGTCTTAACCATAAAAAGTTAACATACAGTTTGAGCCTTCCCTGCTGGGTGGGTTTACAATGAAGAACTGACCCGAAGCAGATTTGATTTCTGCTGGCCAGATCCTCCTTGCTGCCTTTGATGTAAACAAACAAACAAATAAAAGCAACAAGAAAAAAAAAAAACCCTATGAAGTTCTGCTGGGCATTGTCCAGTGTTATGACTGATAGGTCGCTCCATCTTTAGAATACTCTGTCTAATCTTGCCTTCTAGGACAGAGACCTTTCCTTGAACACTCACCTAATTAGCTGAGGCCAGGACACCTTTCTCTTCTTGTCTCCTCTCGCTCCCCTTTTTGAGTTGCTAGAAGTTTTTACATGGCATTGTCTCTGAGTCTCCCAACTCCTAGTTGTCTGCCTCACGCTCTCTAGATTTTTTTGTCTTTCAAGCTCTCAATTGTCACTGGGCTGCATTAGTGAGCCACCCTAGAACTTGGACACCATTGCATGCACTTCCCAGTTACAACCACCAGGGGAGCCTCTGAACCCAGGCTGGCGCAGCGCTCTCCCCCACCCCAGCAAGCACTAATAAACGATCTTCCCTCTGTAACTCTTTATTGAAAAGATTCAGAGGGCTGGTGAGATGGCTCAGCAGGTAAGAGCACCCGACTGCTCTTCTGAAGGTCCTGAGTTCAAATCCCAGCAACCACATGGTGGCTCACAACCATTCCTAATGAGATCTGACTCCCTCTTCTAGTGTGTCTGAAGACAGCTACAGTGTACTTACATATAATAAATAAAAACAAAAATAAAAAAAAACCAAAACAACAAAAAAAGAAAAGATTCAGTCTGTCTTAATGTATACAATCACCAGACTTCCATTTTTATCACCCCAACTCCCACCCACTTTCATCCATAAGTTTTACACTCATGGGTTTTTAATCTTTAAAGAAGAGATCCTGAACTGCCAGGAAGGACCCGCCCTACCGAAGAGTTTCCTTTGGCCTTCATGGTGTATTATATTTATTTTAAAAACTTGCTTCCAGAATTTACAAGGTAATGTAAGATTTCTTGATTTTTCTTGAAGATAAAATATTCTGGATCTGCTAAACTAATGTCTGGTACACTTGGGTAGAACAGAGAAAAACAGTGGGCAGTGATTGGCTTGTGAGGTCCCCAAAGCCCACACATCTCTGTCATTTGCGTTTCTCATTGGTCTTCTCACAGCCTTGTGGATTTGCTGTTATTCAGGTTCTTGCTACCTATGAGACAATTTGATGGGCTTCTTATTCTTCCTTGGTCTATCCAAATAGATTGATGACACTAAGATTAATTATTGGTACTTTGCTGTGAATATAATCTCATTGTGGTCTAGATCTGCATTGACAGACAGTGAAAGAACTGAATGAAGAAGGACTAGAATAGAAAAAGGGCAGAATCTGAATGGGCAGGGAGTGAGATCTTACCTCTCTTGTATAAGGTAGAGTCATCATTAGAGGGAATTCTTACAGTGTATTTCACAGGCTAAATTCTGTGGTTCATTCTATAAGTCATTAGTCATGATGAGGATAAACTAGACACACACAGACAGCAGAGTCTTGAACAAATAAAGAAAGCATTTCATACTGGAGCCAGAATGCCTTTCAACATAAGAGAACACTTTCTAAGACACGGTTTTGTTGACTCCCTGTGTTAAAATAATTAAGACTGACACTACATACAAAGGTAGAATATACAATTCACCTGGACCAGTGGTTCTTAATATGACTGGCAACGTGGCTCAGAGAAACACTAAGAATATTTGTAGATCTGAACTGAAGAATTAAAACCAGGACTTCTGGGTGAGACTAAGTACCCATGTTCAAAGATATTCTATTTCCCACTCAGGGATAAGACTCACTGGTTTGAAGGTTGGACCAGAGCACTTGAGTTTTATAGAAAATGATTTGTGTTCTGTGGCTCACGAATGATCCAGAACCCATGAAAAGTAGAACTGAAGTATGATGCCCTGTCTAAGGTTCTCTACTTCCCCAAGTTGTCCTCCAAGCATGCAAAGCACTCTTTAATACCTCACCCCACAAATGCCGTAAGATAGCAAAGGCCGTTATCTTACCTTCAAATGAGTGAGGTCCAGGGCACAGAGGTGGACGCAGGAGCTTCTACCAAGTGTCATCAGCACCAACTGTGAGAGCAGACTCCAGATGAATGGGTGATTAGGAAGTATGATTCTGTTTTATTTATGTGATGGCTATTAATACTCTAAGCCATGGAACAATCTAAAAGTTACTTGGCAATCATCATGAGTACACAAATTAACACAACGACAGAGAAACATTTATTAATATTTACTTTCTGGACTTGGTTCATATGTTAGGATTGTTCTAATACAAAATTTAATTTTTTTTAAAGATTTATTTATTATTATATGTAAGTACACTGTAGCTGTCTCCAGATGCACCAGAAGAGGGCATCAGATCTCATTATGGATGGTTCTGAGCCACCATGTGGTTGCTGAGATTTGAACTCAGGACCTTCGGGAGGGCAGTCAGTGCTCTTACCCACTGAGCCACCTTGTCAGCCTTTAATTTTTTTTTTTTAACAGAAAAGATATAGTAGAGTTCCCATATATATCTCACAGGGCTCCCCTAGTGTTAACATCTTTTATAACTACTAAAACCAAGGCAACACAGGTAAAACACAAGTAACTCGATTATAGACTTGATTTGGATTCTACTAGCTTTCCCAGTAACAGTACCTCCTCCCCCAGCCTTTTAGTTTTGTTTTTTGTTTTTTTGTTTTTGTTTTTGTTTTTGTTTTGGTTTTGTTTTTTTTTTGTCTGAGGAGTCAGTGCAGGATCCCACATTGAGTTTATTACTTCTTTTTCACCTCCCCCAGTTAATGACATTGCTGCGTTCTTTGACACCTTTTACACTTCCCAGGGCTTTTGGTTTATTTTCAGTCAGTTCCTCAATAGCATGGGTCCCTATAGCATGTTCTTGGAATGAGGTAACGTATTATTTTAAGGCTATCACAGGAAGGATGCATTGTCTAGGAGATCTTGCTATCATGTGTTTTATATTGGTCATTGGTCGTATTCATCTTGATCACTTAGTTAAAGTAAAATCTATTTCTGTCACCAGTAGTGAAAAGCTATTCGGAAAATTTGCTGTATGAGGAACAGAGAAACTCAGAACTAGAGTATCATGCTTTGTTGGAAAAAAAGACTCTGTGTTAGGATATGATTGGAGCTGAAGTGCCCCACTAAATCTGGGGTGTTAAAGGTTTGGTCTCTAGACTCCGACTCTTATCTGGATTGGGGAGTGGTGGGCCATTTAAGTGGCACAGAGCTCTCAGAATGCTCTACTGTACTGTGACAAAGTTATCTCTCAGTTACAAACTATTGACACCTTTTTTTTTCTGTATTTTTTTTCTTATGGTAGTCACTCTTATTGGCTATAATTCACATTATAACCAATAATCTACGGGTGTGGTCTTAGGACAGGTTTTTATTTTTTTTATTTTTTGCTTAAATTCCATCTTAAGTTTTCTTCTACCACGTCTACTGCCAGTACCCCGCTCACCCCATGATACATGCCACTTTCAGTTCTCCAATATGGACACCTGTCTTCCCCTTCTTTAAGACCCTTATTTTCAAGTCCTTTATCAGATTGACTTTTGTCAACCCGACGGGTCTTAGCTCACGTGTCACTTGCTTCTACGGCTTCACAGGCATTCCCAGATGATTAAATTGGCCTTCCTTGACCTTGTACACTCTTTACCATCTTTCTTCCTCTGCTAGCTTGAACTTCAGCCTACCTCCCAAGACAGAGGGTTAGTAAGGAATAGCCCAAGGTCCAAACTTGTTTTACTTCCTTTTTTTTTTTTTTTTAAAAATAAAGTTTCATTGAATCACGACGAGGCTTAATTTTTATATATGTATTTTTATGGTGGTCTCATGTTATGGAGACAGGGTTGGCTTAGCATATCATGAGAAAGTCTGTAGTCTGCAGTGCTTAGACTGTTCACTGTGGAGCTATCATTGAAGCAATAACTGCATCAAACATTTTTCCTGAATTCACGGCTGTCATAACTGCAAGAGTTAGCCCAGAATAGATCTTTGTGAATATTTGTTAAGTAAAAGGGAAGATTACAATTTTCCTCCACTTTAGTCTTCCCTGTGAATTATAGCCAATAAAAGTGACTATTATTTAAAAAAAAATACAGAAAAAAAAGTTGTCCATAGTTTGTAATTGAGAAAGACTTTCCTAGTAGAAGAATGCCTGTGTATTTGTGCCCTTCATTCAATATTTCTCACTCAGGATACAAAGGAATAATTCCACATCCAGTTAGGCACACAAACACACATTTAGAAGATGACCCTCGGTCTGTAGATTAGGTCAGTTTTGGTGAAATGACTTGGATTTTTCACAGATTTCAATAGCATGTTTTGGCTCAGGCCGAATGAAACAAGTAATTTAGGGTTCCCTGTGTTTCCTAGTGAAAATGCCAAACCTAACCAGACGAACTACCTTTCCATAAGGTCACGGAAGAGCTCAGGTTGCCCGGGGAAACGAGTCGCTAAAATTAAATTACCAAAAGTCAAGAGATGGATAGTGCCAGGCTTGTTCACAGGTCCTGCCCCATATGCTTGGAAGCGGGCTGTGTGTGCACCGGAGGAGACCCCACTTACACCTGCCTCTGAAAGGGACTTGTGGATTTCATTACCTCCGTAAATATGAAAAAGTACAGACAGACTTTTCAGACTGTCGACTTCCTCTGGGGGAGGGCTCAACATCAAAGCAACTATTTCGACAAACATTTAAAACATCTCCCTCTTCCTGCCTGCCTTCCCTCACTGCCCTCCTTCACAAACACTAAACACACCCGGTTTTCCAGGCTTCTATGGACCAACAGCACTCCTTTCCCTAGCAAGGCCCACATTACTGCAATGATTTATGGCTCGTGAATAATTAGGAGCCTGTGTGATGGTCTGGGGTTGAGATCAAAAGAACCATGTGTCAGAGGAAGGGAGGGGCTGCTGGAGCAGGACCGAAGATGGGTGGTGTTTGTAATCCTAACCAGAGAGAAGCGCTCCATGGCTTAATTGGGAAAAGACTCAGGCTCTGCAGAACCGGGTGAAAGCCGTGCAGGGCTAGGGAAAGAATCTGTGTGTTTTGCAAGTTAACAATGTGGAGGGATAGGTGAACTCGCGAGGAGGGGGCTGGCGGGTTGGTGGGTTAGAATTAGAACTCAAAGGTCTGAAGGGAAAAAGAAGTGGACCATACGAATACTGAGAAAAACAAAACAAAATGCTCAAATGGGTTCACTTCGGAGAGTTCTCCAATTTCTTTTTCTTCTGATACAGAGGAACTGTCTAAGGAAGGGATGCAGGGTTTCAATCTGTCTCCTTGGTCTGATATCCCAGTTATTCACTGCTCTTCCTTGTAGCTACTCATGGAGAAGAAGGACTTCTCTGTGGAGGAGACACACGGTCATGTGGCAGTGGTGTCTGGCTGAGTTGCACTCTGGCACTGTGCAGGACAAGGGGTCGGGGCTGAGAGAATCCAGCTCAGTTGCAGACCTCAGAGGGTTTTTGTGCTGTGGATTTATGACTTTCTATAAATCACACACAGAGCAATGGAAACCGGCCCTGTAGGGTAACCCGTGTCTCAACCTTGGCTTTGTTTTTTTCTCCTTCCTTTTTAACAAGCTGTGTGGCCTTAGGGAGAGGCTAGGTGCCTGGGTCTCAGTTTCCTTATCTGCCAAATGACATTGACTGATTTGGGTGGACTATGAGCTACTGTTCAGACCTAAAATGTTACAGATTTCCCTTGCTGGGCCCTTGAACTTGGTTATGTATGCTTGCTCTCTGGGTGCCTGTGCTAATTAATTGGCCTTCCTTTTGGTGGATGTGGAAGCAGGGTACTGCTGGGAGGGATTTTTTTTCTTTATCTTTTTTTTTTTTTTTTTTACATGAACTATTACAGTTCTGCAAGAAGAGCAACTGGCGTTCGAATGCGAACCTAACTAAACGGGTTCTCTATGAGAACTGTGTGCTCATACAAACACACAGTTCTCACTCACCTTGCAAAACCAGAGGATAAGTGGGCCAGTGTAGCACAAAGAAAACCTCTTCCTGATGTGTGTGTGTGTGTGTGTGTGTGTGTGTGTGTGTGTGTGTGTGTGTGTGTAAGGCTCCCCTCCCAAATGAAAACAAAAACAAAAAAACCAAAAAACAAAATCCAGCAAGCCGCAGAAAGGATGATTGCCATCCTCGGGAAATTTTACATTGTGATCCACAGTGCTGCATAAAATCGAGTTGGCCGAGAAGCGACACTTAACACTGGGACCCTTAGGGGCTGGCACCTGGTGGCTGGCCCTGTGGGCTCTGACTGCTGCTGGGCCTGGCTCCTCTGAGGTGGCCAGTATACCATGCTGCCATCTAGTGTACGCTCAGGAACTTCCTGGCTCGGGTGAGGGATGCAGATTGAATCCAGACACCGGAAGTCCGGAGGAGGAGGCTTCTTCAGGGCTACAAGGAGGGACCACTGCGAGCTCGCTTCCACTTCAAGTTAAGCTCACGATTGGCTTAGACGCAGTCTTTGGACTGTGCACAAAAAACCACCCCCCCAAACCCCGAATTCTACCAGGGCTCTTACCATGAGTCCTTCTACACCCTCTCTTAGAAAAGGGAAAAGTTGAATTCAAAGTAATAAAAGAAATAAATTAATAATAATAATAATAAATAATAATAATAGAACAATTTGGTGGGAAGCCAGGGGAAGCAGTTACATCACTCACTGGGCTTATCATCACCAGGGGAGTGGGAACCTGGAGAAGTTTTCTTTGCAAGCGATACAAGGGTATTTAACTTCAAAGTCATCCAAAGGTGCTATTTCAGAATTGACACGATGCCGCGACAATGTATCCCTGAATGTCTCTTCAGAACGCGGGGCCCAACAATGAAAACACGCTCTTGATAAGGCGTGTAATGGGCAGAATTATGCTAATCGACGAAAACCTTACAGGGTGAGTAATTTAGTAACCCCTTTCTGAGCATAAGAGCTTATTTTAAAGTTCTAAATGGCACCATAAAAGTAGTCAGGCATATATCTCCATACTGATACTGGATAATAAACACAGTCGGAGTCTAAAGTACCTTGTGCGACACCCCTCTGTGCCTAGTAGCCTGTACTTCCCCACTAATCACTGGAGCCTAAACTTTAATACGCCCAGCTTTGTTTACCTAACACTTTGTCAAGTCCAATACATCTTGGTTCCTTACCTTTCCCACAAAGGCAAAAGCAAACTTGAAATCATTCTCTCTCTCTCTCTCTCTCTCTCTCTCTCTCTCTCTCTCTCTCTCTCTCTCTTCCCTACAGTGAGTTCTTTTATGACCACAGGAGTCTGTTGAGGTGTTGCTTCCAACGCTGAAACACATTGGAATTCAACAGATGAGAAGGCAATGCAGTGTGACTGGTAACTTGCCATCCATGACTTTCAGTGCCTAAAATGAATGATGGATGGTCCTAGGAACCCCCTTGTCCCTTTGACTGACATCATAATGAGCAGGTATTATAGCTTCATTGTAATGAGTTTGCATCGCTAAAATGTTATCACTTAACTATTTGGGTTTTGCCAAATTATTTTCCTTAGAGGAGTCAACAATGGGAAGAGATTGAGATTCACTCTTTTTTTTTCTCTGCCAAAAAGTCTTGTAAGACTCTGTTAGCAGCTCTCCTGCAAACTTCATTTAGGCTTTCCCTTACTTGAGCCCACTAAGGGAATGGCAGAGTCAGAGACGGGATATTTGTAGTTCTCTCGATTAACTGGGAGTTCCATCTGACATGCAGGGAATAGGCTAAGTCCAAACATCAGCCCTTCTGGAAGAGAATTAAAAGTTCAGAGGATACTCAGATGTTGAGTATGAAAGACAGGGGAGTGGCATAACTGACTACGGGATGAGGACAACTCACCTTCTATGACTTAATCAAGGTGGTCTTCATAGCCCCCAAGTGGAACGGATATATGTAGGCTCATGGGTCCTAGCCCACATACAGGGTGCCTGATGTCTGGCTTGGCAAACTGTGCAGCCCTTCCATTGCATTACAGAGAAAGACGTCAGGAAGAACAAACTCTAAGAGCATGAGACCAGGGCATGAAGAAAATAGGTGAGTTTGGTTAAATGGGCAAATTCTGCAACTGGATGTCTGAGTTTGAACCTGTGTTCATGCCTTACCAAGTGGGTGCCCATGTGTCATGTGTTCAACTGCAATCTGCTCCCATTGCCTCATCCAGGGGGAAGTTCCAAAAGCATAATGGTAACAATCACTACAATCTTAATGTCTGCATTATAGTGGGTATCAATGCCTCTCATGTGATGGTTGGAAACAATAAAAGAATTTACAAGTATAAAAAAATAGAACAATTTTTTAATTACCTTAAAATCTTTTTCCCCTTTCTATGTCTCTGTCTCTCTTGAGGCATGGTTTAGTTTATAGTCCTGGTTTACCTTGAACTTACTTTGTAGACCAACTGGTCTTAAACTCAAAAAGATCCACCTGTCTCTGCTTCCCAGATGCTGGGATTGAAGGCACGTGCCATTATGCCTGGTTTAGAATAATGTTTTGCACATAAAAATTGGTTAAGACACAGCCATTATTATGTTGTTATTAAAGTTAATTGGAAAATTCAGGTTGTCCACTTTTATGATAACACAAAAAGCCAATGAATTCACCTTTTTTTTTTTTTTTTTTTTTGAGACAGGGTTTTTCTGTGTATCCCTGGCTGTTCTGGAACTCACTCTGTAGACCAAGCTGGCCTCGAACTCAGACATCCTCCTACCTCTGCCTCCCAAGTGCTGGAATTAAAGACATGCGCCACCACTGCCCAGCATGAATTCACTTTTTAACACACTCACAACCAAGTAATAGCAAACCATGTATGTTACACACCAGTGAATTTTATATTATGTCAAATGAGAGCATGAAAGTCCAGGACTGGGTTCCTATCCTGTGGGCCTCCATGCAAAGCAGAAATTTAGATGCTTGGTTGAAATTATTAAAAAATTTTCAGGCTAAAGATGTAACTCAATTAGTGAGTGGCAGCCAAATATACACACATGCATGCTCTCCCCCTACCACCACACACACGCACAAAGGCTCTCTATACACTCAGCACTGCTTGTGGTATACACCTACAATCCCCATCACTAAGGAGGTAGAAGCGGAAGGGTCAGAAATTCAAGTTCATCCTTGGTTACATAGACAGTTAAAAGCCAGCTTGGTCTACTCAAGATCCTACCTCAAAAACCAAACCAAACCAAACAAAAACAACAAATAAACACCCCCAAACTCTAATCTTTTCAAACTGGTGATTGACAGCCAAATAGTAACCAACTTTGGGTTCTGGTATGGTAGGTCCCATATTCATGATGTTTTGCAAAAGTCACATAATAATACATAAACAGCCACCCCAGTGATCTCACTCTACAGACCAACCAAGTCTAAATTAGCTACTCCTCTCCTTTTTTGCTCAGTTCCTATTTCTTTACCCTTTAGTAATGTTTTTTTGGTCCTTGAATTCCTGATTCAGAACAGGTTTCCAGAACATCACTTGGGGGCATCCATCCAGGCTGTTTGTCTTAAATTCTCTAAGCTTCTTACTTTTTTGTTTCACTATAGTGATCTTCACCTTCTCGTTATGTCACCTTCCAGCCTCTGCTGCCTACCCAGTCCAGCTGATTTCATGATGGAAATACTTCTTAGGTCTATCCCTTCCTTTGAGCCTCCTAGTTTCGAGTCTATCAGTCTGTCCTCATCTATTTTCTCACTAAATTCAGTTTCCAGATTCCCTACCACCCTGTTATAATCCATATTTATCTGAAGAATACTGTTAAGGTTTAAACTTGCTCATATCCTTGTTTAAGGACCTGTATCGTCTGGTGGTATAACTGAAAAACTTTTTTGGAAAAGCACAAGGTTTTTCATTTTTCTTCTGATTCAAATCTATCTGAAGGCAGCTGCAGCTTTCAATCTTTTCATTTCCTTAGCTTAAGCCACAAGTCACCCTTGCTGACTGCACCATAAGGTCACCCTTGCTGGCTACCACAAGATCACCCTTGCTGACCAGACATAGGCTGCTGCCTCGTATTCAGAAGTCTTGGCTCAGATCATCCCTGTGCGCAGAAACACTTTTGTGTTCTCTACCCACTAAACTCCCAACTGCCTTTCTATACGCAGCTACCTGCTACACGACCATGGAAACTGATTCTACTCTCTTTGCCCTTAACACCTTGCACACATTCCTATTGACCTCCCTCATCTGTTCTCCTTCTGGAAGACTGGCTGGGAAGTCTCAAAAGTCAGCATAGTACTATACTCTTCCTCACAGCCTCAGAACTTCCCACAGTGCCTGGCACAGGGAAGAAAGGAAAGACTTGTATGTGAACCCCAATCACAAAGCCAAGGGTTTACCAGCAATGAAAGGGGGTTAGCTAAACAGGAAGACGTTTCTTTTGTGAGTCTCATAAATGACAGAACTTGGATCAAGGAAAAAATAATAAATGAAAGCTTCAAATCTAATAAACTTCCCATCGTTTATCTGGACACTGAGTGATTATTTGCCAACCAGAGAGGAGAGAACTAGCTTAGGATTGGTCCTTCCAAAATGCGCTGACACAAGTCTGCATTTCTCTGATAGGTAATGCATAGCAAAACCATCTCATGACTAGGGAAGCCCGGGTGTTACTGCTGTAGCACCCCTTCCTTTGTCTCTCTCCAACTCAACTGGCATGCTTTACATGGATCGTATATGCTACACAGTGGCTGACACCCTCCTGCATGCCTCAGAACTTTAGTAAGAGGAAGGGGAATATAGCAGGGAATGTCTTATTCTTGATCGTTGGCTCTGACCAGTGACAGCATCCATGTATCTCCTTCACTCATGGCGGCCGCAGTTATAGGATCAACCCCTAGCTAGAACAGTTCCCAAAGAGAATGGTTACCTGCAGTGAAAGGCAGAAAGACATTCTATGATATTGAGCTTTGAATGAAATGTCCCCTGGCTGAACCCAGTTCCAACACAGCAAGACAAGTGTGTGTCTATGTATTGCCACTGTTACCTGTGAGGTTTCAGTTATCTCTCCAAATCTAAAGCTAATTATGGAAGGAAAAAGAAAACCAACAATGATGGGTGAGTGCCTCAGACTATCCCCTTTTTGGGTCTCCTATCAGCATGGAACGGGGTCTCTGGTTGCAGGTAGACAAGGAGTCGGCGAATGACAAACATAAGCGACACACGAGATTGTATAGAATCTGAATGTAATTTGTCAAATGGAGCATCAAACTTCTTATACAGAAGAAAATAGGGAAGTTGGATGACACACCAGCAAGGTATAAAGAGGTTACTGGATTCATACACAAAACAGAGGAATGCAAACATGGAAGGACTGGCAGGAACCAAATGGGATAAAATTCAATGTTTAACAACTGGGTTCAAAAACAGCTCCACCTAAGGTCCACTTAATCTTAATCTTAAGACAGGGTCAAGCGTTTCGTGCCCTTGCCATAGTTCCTATTCTAGTCTATTGTATAGCCCACCTTCCCCCTACGCCATTGTAAATACTTGTATATGGGTGTAACTCAGCTCTCTATAGTTCTAAGTATCTACTCTGGTTCCTCCTTAGGTCACAAACTTCCTTCTTCCTAGATAATGGTAAATTCCTGTGTAGGGCAGTGTCTTAGCTATCCATGCCCAAGGTCAGATCAAGGACTGCCTAGAATCTAACTTAGCTATATGTCAAAAAATCAATCCTTAGGAGCACTTGTAATAAAGCAATGTTAAGGGAAAGCACACAGATCCGTTTAACAACTAAAGCAAGGACATTGGAGCATTCTTTATACAGGATGGCACAATTCCAGGAGACTAAGTTTCCGTGAACTTTTCGCCTGGGGACAGCGCCCAGGTTTTTGGGGCCTATCACACTTGTCACTACTGGAGTGGATGTAGCAGGTGAGTGATGCCTTGCTTCCTCTGTACAGTGTCTTGTGGACAGCTGAGCACTGTGAATACAGGTGACTCTCCCTGCTCTGTTTGTGTCCCACAGTGATTTAAGCTCAACTCGTATGTGACCCGTATGGAGGTAGCATATCAGATATCCTGCATATCAGATATTTACATTATGTTTAATAACACTAGCAAAATGACAGTTATGAAGTAGCAATGGAATAATTTTGGAGTTGGAGTCACCCCATGAGGAAATGTATTATAGGGTGCAGGCATTAGGAAGATTGGGAACTATGGCCTAAGCAAACTTCATCTTCTTTCCCTAAGATTTAGCCTGCGGGTCATACTTTATTATGAAATGGCATGTAAAAGGAGAAATGACTAAATTATATTATAAAGACTATATGGTGGTGGTACATGCCTTTTTTTTTCAGCACTCAGGATGCAGAGACACTCAGATCTCAAGTTCAAGGCCAGCCTGGTTTACAAAGCTAGTTCGAGGACAGCTAGGGCTACACAGAGAAAGCCTGCCTTAAAACAACTAACAACAACAAACAAACAAAGAAACAAAATCATCAGCAATAGAACAGGATTGATCATTTTACTTCATCAACTGGAAATCAACTCTTAATATACTTCAGTACAACCATTATTTTTTTAGGTTGCAGAAAGGAAGCAAACAAACAAACAAACAAACAAACATGAGCAAATTTTTGAGACCTGAAATATAATCATTTGTTAAGACTGTTTGAGAAGAGAGGGGTGGGGGGACACAGTGAGATCTTGTTTGAAATAAAACAAATAAAAGAAATGCTTTTATACAAGCTGAATTTGGATGGCAGTAAGCTAATTTGTGACGAATTGTTCACGACACGAAGTGAAGCTAGTTGACACGGTCTTGTAAATACTGGTGACTTTAGGCTGTCTGGTATGCATGATGTAGCAAATAAAACTTGGTCTATCATCGCGAATAAGCTTCAATCTACCACTCTAAATGTTCCCTCCACCCCACTCACAGCCCCGAGAACTCAGAACAGTGCATCACGGGCTGAGGATGCAGTGAAGACTAGTTATGGTTAGAAAAGAATTTATCAGAACCAGTTCCCCAAAAGGCTTTAAAAGTTTTGAAAAAGCCAGGCGTGGTGGCGCACGCCTTTAATCCCAGCACTCGGGAGGCGGAGGCAGGCAGATTTTTGAGTTCGAGGCCAGCCTGGTCTACAGAGTGAGTTCCAGGACAGCCAGGGCTATACAGAGAAACCCTGTCTCGAAAAACAAACAAACAAACAAACAAAAAAAAGTTTTGAAAAAGAGACATTTTCACTGGTATTAAGTTAGCCAATTAGTCTAGGTAAATATTTTTGGCTTTGCGGGGCCCATACCATCCCTGTCGCAGCCACACAACACTGCTGTTGTGGGAATGTAGCCACAGATAGTCCATAAAACATGTGCATGGCTGTGTTCCAATAAAACTTTATTGACTGACATAGTAAATGAACTGTAGGTGAATAGAGAGCAAATAACGCAGTCCAATCAATTCACTATTGTCCTCGCACCGTCGTGCAGGCCATCACAGGCCAGGTCACATCTGAATCTGCTTGTGACCGCCATAGGTATTAGCGTAAACAAAACTGATCATGACTGACTGAGCATGGTAGTAACAGAAATCCAGGAATATGACACTGACGTTACTTTCATCCTGTTATCATAAAGACATTAGGAATCTTTCTTTCATAGCTCAAGCTTGAGGATGCAAGGGCTTTAATCATGGAAATCACATATAATTAGGAATGGAATCCATATTAGTACATTCCCTAATTAGAACTTTTTGCCCCAGGTGATGCTATTATATACATACATATTATAATATATAATTGTATATAATTATAGCATATTAGTTATATATGCATATACATACATATACAGACACACACACAGAGACACACACACAGACACACACACACACACACAGACACAGTCTATGTAGTCCAGGTTAGCTTAGAATTAAGTATGTAGCTAAAGGTTACCTTCAACTCTCTCTCTCTCTCTCTCTCTCTCTCTCTCTCTCTCAACAGACATAAAAGTTTTCTTTATTTTTTAAGGAAATCCAATACTTGTAAACAAAAAATATTGAACATTTACTAAGTGAAATACTACATTATTATTTTTTTTAAATCTTAAGAAATTATTATAGATAGGATTTTTTAAACCAGTTTTAAAAATCTATTTGGAACATTAAATATGATAGAAGTAGAAAAAATTCTCTTATGAAGTCCTCTAAGAAAGGATATTGTGACAGGATCCTGATTAGATGGAAACCTCAACTTTCTCTTTTAAAACTGATTTATTTTGATTATTTTAAATCGTGTGTATGCATGTACCTCTGTGTGTGGCCGTGTGCATGTTAGTGCAGAAGCTAGAAGATTTGGGGTCTGCTGGAATTGGAGTTACAGGCAGTTGTAAGCTACCTGATGTGGGTGCTGGGAACCAAACTGGGGTCTTCTGGAAGACTGGTACATGTTCTTAACTTCTGAGGCATCTTACCATCCCCAGACCTTTAATTTCTGATCCTCTTCCTTCTGGCTTTGGAGTGCTGAGATTACAGGCATGCACTACCACTTCCAATTTTATAGGGTGCTGGCATGGAACACAGACCCTTCTGCACGCTATATGAGCATTCCATGAACTAAACTGCATCCCCAGCTCCCAATGTTACTACTTGATTTATGATGCTGCTTTTCAAAGTCATCAAAGTACCTTAAATGAGAGCAAATGTTAACGACCCCTTAAGATCTGGGATATAATCCCCATTCCTTCTGTACTGGGTAAAGAGAGGATAGATTAAGTCGTTGCTTTAATTCAATACTCTCTTCATGAAATGTGGATTGGACACTGTCCTGGGAGTTTTGCACTTGTCAAGGTAGATGTACACTAATTAATATCCACCCCTCATACCCTTACCATTGGTGACTGCAAATGTAAAAGGCTGGTCAGACTCAGTCTGCAGACTATCACAGAGAAAGAAAATGTACCCAGGTGGCCCGAACCTCTTAGCACCAACTATGTTCCTCAGCAGAAACATAACAAGGTAGATCAATGTGTGTATTTTTAAGATGAAAATCATTCCGTTCACAAGGGGCTGACACTGCAGGATTTGCTTTCTTTAGACATCATTTGCCAAACCCAAACACTGCTGGGTGAGCTGATGAAATGCAAAGCATTCCAGTCAAATAAATTGGATTACTACCCTTGGATTAGGATAAGTCATTTCCCAAATTTTTGGTCTGTTTGCTTTGGCCAAGCTTGAAGCCTGCAAACTCTGCTTTTGATAACCACTCTAAAGTGACAGAGGGGACTAGGAGGAAGAGACGTGGGAAAGAATGAACCAGAAAATACATGACCAGCACACGATTCTTTAGAATCCTTGTCCCCTGGATGCACCTGGAAACCCTTCTTTAATTCACTCAATTACCCTTAACCAAGGAACTCCGGACCAAAGGAAGTAGAACTGGAGAGTAATGGCGGATTTCTGAGAAAGAAAAGATAATCACCAGTAATTCCTCTGTATGCTCTCCATGAATTCTCGAACTTTCCCCCCATGGGGCAGACAGGATGATAAAGGTCTATCCAGTTTTGGTTAACATTGGTGTATTCTGTTCCAAATTAGTCTCCCTGCTTAGGGAGAAACTCCTGCCTAGTGCTGAATAGGCAAAAGGCAAGGAATGGGTTTTGATGGCCTTGGTGACTTGCATTTACAATTTGTGGTGGTGCTAGATGTTCAAGAGTTTTAAAAACAGTATACAAATTATAGTTCTGTGTTCTTTAATCCCTTCCAAAGGCTGAAGATACAATGATTGCCACTGTAGCCTTACATAGGCTTCTTGGTGGTTAAGAAATTGAGGCTCATGGTATTTGTTCAGGAAGTGATGTAACCCTGAAGAGTTGCCTATGTCCTGTGTCTCCCTCTCCTTCCTTCTCTTATTTACATCGGTCTTCTGCCTCCACATACAGTTGTGTAAGGGTGTCAGATCTCTTGGAACTAGAATTACAGACAGTAAAGAACTTCTGTGTGGGTGCTGGGACTTGAACCTGCGCCCCTTAGAAGAGCCACCAGTGCTCCTAACTACTAGCCCATCTCTCCAGCTTCCTTCCTCTTTAGAGGTATGTCTGTATTCTCCATCTACGGATGCGTCCACCACTTCCTGTCGTGCACACCACTTAAACCCAAGAGATCCCAGCCTACTACCCATCTATGAGTGTGCCATTTTCTTTTTCTTTCCCATGTCCACTTTCGTTCACTGGCCTCAAATAATTCAGACCTTAAGTTATTAGTGACTAAAATGACTTTATTCTTCTTAGGAGGGGTTACACCTTATAAAACTTGTCCTAGAAAAGAAAGCTAAGCTTCTGCTGCCACAGTTTGGGTCTGGCTTGTAAAATAAAGACATTCCCATCATCCTTTTAATCATGTCACTGGAACACTCTACCCAGAAGGTAATTACCTCCTGGAGCAAATAGACAACCTCAAGGTTACTGAGGTCAGCAAGCCCTTTGAAGAACACGATGCTGTATTGGCCTTTATGGGAGTCATGTTTAAGTGGGGTAAAATAACATGTTCCTTAATTCTGGGGCTACACCAAGTCCATCCTCATAGAGGTGATTAGAGCTGCTTCCACAGGACATCAAGGGCTGTGGGGGAAGGTTGTTACAGATCACAGACTGGTGTGGGGGCTTCCATCTTCCCATCCTTGTCTAAACCCGAAAACACCCGGGGCAGAACCACATTCAGCCATAACAGGTGCTGGGGGGTGGGGTGGGCTTTTTCTAGGAAAAGAACTTTTGAAACTCAAAAAAAAAAAAAAAAAAAAAAAGATCACAGGCTAAATAATGTAATAAGATAACGGCTTTATTTAGAAACAACACACCCCTCTGCAAATACAAAGCTCACTTAGAAAGGATCTAAGAATGGCCCTTCGCGATTATCTCCTGGCAAAGAACCAATCGCATTTGGAGACCTCAGCAGCTGAACCTAGAGTGACAGCTGGAAGCTAAAACACGTTACAAAGATCAGAGACGTCGCTGAATGCTCCATTTTGAAGTTTGATCCAAAGACCCAATTTATGTCCTGTTGATTTTATGGAAGAGGAGAGGCTTGTTCCAAAGGCTCTTTTAAGCTCTGCCCTCCTTCTCTGCTCTTCTGGCCCTTCAGACCCACAGGATTTTCAATATCCTTGGAAGGTATTTGCTCTTCAGAAAACAGTCCAGCAGTGCTTAGGAGAACATTATGTCTTCCCCAGCCCACATCCTCCTCCAGCAGTGTACTTAGGAGCAGGAAGTTCCCCTATATTCTCATAAGAGAATACATTTCTTGTTGGCCCCGGGGGAACTGCTAGACCATGCAGGGGTGCCTTTGGAATGTCTGTGGTTTGTCTAACATGAAAGAGAACAAAGAAAAAGTAAATTGAAATTTTACTGTGATTTAAATAGAAAAATATTGCAGGTACAATATGTATAAAAGACCACTAACTAGGGAGAAGTTTCTGGTGCAGATCCTGGGTTCTGAAGACGGGCTGCTAAGTATGGGGAGGTGCCTGCTCTGTGTCCTTGATGATCCAGACCTTGATGTCTCTTTCTTGCCCATTTAAGTATACTCATCCTTACCTCACAGTGCTGCCTTGGACACCTAAGCCTGAAAGCCATTAAAACGTAGGATGCTATAATATTTAATGTAACCCGGGAAGGTTCAAACTGGAATGAGACAGGAGAACAGAGGCCACCTGAGAATGCAAAACTGGGCTGTGATGGCTAAGGACAGGCTAAACTGATGGACAGACTTTGCTCCTCTGCCACAGTCGATTTAGAAATAAATGTATGAATTTACTGCTATCTCTGAAAAAAAATCATCAGCCTTCCATTTCCACATTGCATTCTAGGACTAATTACTTTGCTTATGTATACATACAGAGCATTCTGAAGCCACTAATGGACATTTTGATATAAACGGTCCTCACTCCTCTTTGTTGTTCCCATTTCTTCCTTGATGGCGGGTCCCATTTCACCACTGAACAACTTTCCACCTCCTCTGCCCTTGGCTTCCAACCTACTCAATAAACCCAGCTGTTCATTTAAGGGTTACACTGTGTCGACTGTATAAACAACGTTTAACTCTAGAATTCAGTGTTTAAAAGACTAAATGCTACATTGTGATACATTTTCAAACTTTCAAACTAGCTCAGAATAGTTAGTGGAAACCCTTGGGTATCAAGAATACAGTTAAGGGGTAGTCCAACAATGGATACCTTTCTCTTCTCATTTTAATATTTTCTTTGTCTTACTATCAAAGACTTTACAACTTACAATTTACAAACTCTGGAGTTATATCAATTTTGAAGATATATATGATGCATGCCTATTTCTTTTGCTGATACACCCTACCCTTGGTCTGAAGATGAAAACATTTATATTTTTCAGGGAGATTACAAAATCCACTTGTTTCCCAGAACTCCTACGTAATGATTTGGTAGCTTGGTTAAGGAGTCCAACGGGATTTTTTTTTTTTTCAATAGCTTCATTGTAGCTAGTGTAGATTAATCAACCATGCTCTCATTCATTGATATTTCAGAGTCTTGAATTTTTCAACACATACAGTTCATCTTTTCAGCTTAAAAACAAAACAAAACAAAAACCAAACCCCAATTTTCCCAACAAGCAGTAGAGCAATTATAAGACAGTCTCTAAATCTTCAGGACTCAATTTTCACAGCTCAAATCTCTATTTCTCCATTCCTCTGGTAAATTACCAAGCTTTCATGTCTTTTAGCTCAATAGGTTTACTGTACCCCTAGTCACGTGGCATGGCCTACTTGGAGAGTGTATTTGCCTCGCATGTGAGCATGGTACACAAGTCCAAGCATAAAGCGGCTTGCATAAAAAGCCACAGTCCTGTACATTTTCACACATGCTTTTGTTCATATCGAGAGCTTATTTCCCAAACACATGGGCACGGTTTCTTTATAAGATTGTTTTACAGGGCTCCTCAGCTGTTGCATGAGAAGCACAGAGCTGCAGAAGGGACTTAAGTTGGATCTTATTACCCTTTGTTAGAGTAGGTATTGAATTTGGTTAAAAAAATCAGTCATCTCCTTTAGAAATTATGTTGCAGACAGACAAATGCAAAATGCCAGATGGTGGATTTGAAACAGAGACCTCATTTGAGTCAATGAAAAGTCTCCTCTTAGTATTTGTGTTCCATTAAGTATTACTTATTTTTATTTTCTTCTCCCACTTAACTGAGTTGTGTTGTCTTATGAAACATAAAATTCATAATGCATTTTAGCTCTAATCTTATTTAAGTGGTTATTGTGTATAGATCTATGCTAGATTCTTACCATCTCTATAATAACAAAATATTCTTGGCTGATGGGTTTCCATAGGACTACTAATCTTAGCACATAATGAAGATATATACTGGATAACTTGTCCTTTAAATTAATTCACTTTTTATTTATATAATGTCAGGAATGAAAAACTGATTAGACATTTAAATGGATTCTAGCTTGTGTGTCTCTTCCTTCCAAGACCAGAGAGAAACTTCAGCGGCTATGTTAAGCGAAATAATACTTCGTTATTCTGCTATTACAGAAATCACGGGCCAGAGATAAGAACATCACATTTGTCTGGGTTGCTGAGTAACTGAGCAATGCTTTGTCAGTGCTATTGTGGAGAAATGAATTGGATCCTACTATGAATTATCATATTAATATTAATCATTTGGCTAATAAAAAATCTCACTGTGCACTTGCAAGCCAGTCTGGCAGCAAATTGCTACTTTAGAAATCTCATTTTCAGACTGGTGAGATTAGAGTAGGTGGCTGGGAAACATAGGGAAGGGAGTCTCAGGAGCTGATCCTGGTCTTGGCTTTGTATGCCAGTCTCTGAGTGATTACCCCCGGGGAAATCCTCTTTCTTCAAAGGCTCTTGTAGACTTCACTTCTGTGCCCTGGTGCTATGTCTTCATGCTTTGGGTCACTAAGGTTCCCTGCCTCTGAACTAGAACTCTTGTCCCATAGCCTCTTCTCTCTTGGATCTGGGACACTGGTCACACTAACTTGTTACTATGATGTACTTTATTGATCAAAGGATCGTTGTTATGAATTTTCTTTTAGAATTCTAGCTTTAGAGGCTCAAAAATCAATCAGTGTCATCCTGAATATACACATGGGTACACACATATGAATAGAATATATCTGAGAAAATGAAACTTCCATGTTGAGAACAATGTGTAGTTTCTATTGCTATTAAATTAACATGTTCATCAGTTGCTTGTCGTGCTAGGGCACAGGGCTGATTACATACATGTAGAGATATGTTCAGTTGTTTGTTACTCCATCCAGCCCCAGATAGCTATCTTTTCCTTGTCCCCCTTAAACCTACCAGCAATTAACAGCCACCAGTAAAAGATATGTAGAGCTGCTCAATCTCTTTCCCTAAATTTTCATTTAAAATAACATACACTAAGTAGATTTTTGGAAGTAAAGTTCTATACATTTTAATGTGTACTTAGGCTTGCATAACCGCCAACAATCAGGACTCTGACCAGTTCTACTACTGCACCCAAACAAACGCAGCACCTGTACCTCCCTTTGTATTCACCCTCCTCTCCCTTGGAGCTCTGACAGGTATGCATTTGTTCTTTTCCACTGTGATATTGTATTCCTTTGAGAATCCAACCTCACAGCTGATCAGTGGAATCACATGGTATTCAGCTTTTCAGATCGACTCGTACGCCAATCCCCTTGTGATCTGTAATACTCACAGCACAGATTAAAGAGATCATTTATTTCGGTTGCTGTGGAGTGTTCCGTTTCAGTAGCATACACACGAGTTCATGTATTCATTCTTCCATTGAAGGGATTGAATTCTTTCCATTGCATTTCCAGTTTCGGATGCACGAGAGTTTAACCTTCATGTCAAATAAACTTCATTTAGAATGACTATAGACATGGAGTTCTGAGACTATCTCTGAGGGTGTTTGCAGTTGCAGGAAGGGAGGACCCACCCTGAATGTGAAGACTATCATCTCATGGACTGAGGCTCTAAATCGAACAAAATGGAATAGGGGAGTTGAGCAACAGTCCTTATCTCTCCTGTCTCCTTCTCCTGCCTACTAAGGCTGCCAGGCATTGCTGCCATGATGATGGGATGTATACTCTCAAACGGAGGAACAAATAGATCTTGCTTTTATTAATCTGCCTTTGCCAAGCGTTTTGTCACACCAGGAAGAAAAGTAGCTAATATAGAAGACTGGTCTGGCGGTGGGGCTCTTGTATGGCTTCTTACTATGTGGACTTTAGGACACTGGAACTGGACTAGGGGAAGAATGAAGACAAGTTTAGGTGTGGGCCAAGGAAGCCCTATAGTGCTGTAAGCAAAGATTCTGGTTTATTCTGGTGGCAGGATGAAAAACTAGCATGTTGATAAAGTATGCTTGTGGATTTCAGAAGTGAACAGGGATTCTATCAAGAACTAGGTAGAGCTTGTTCTCTGATTACACTCTGCTCATCTCCTGAAAATCCGAGTAAAGCTGAACCTAATAGCAATGGGCTACAATGTTCGGTAATGTTCTTTTCTCTACCGCATAACATCCAGGCTATGGTATGGTTACAGACTGCAGCTCTTAATTCTGAGTGAAAGTACACAGATGATATGGAAAATGTCCTTTTTGGTGGAGAAAGAAGCACAAATAAGTTAAATACACAGACCAGGGCACCACAGAGAAGTTTGCTACAAATACTAAAGAGATTAATGTCACTAAAGAAGAACCATATTTTTTAACTGGAACAATAAGAAGAGGATCCAGAAGATTCCAGATATCAACTATTTCAGCTTGTGAAAATGAACTTTATCTGAGAAGAGATTCTCTGCATATAGAACTTCACCAGAAGAATTTCTCCATCAAAACAGCCACTCAAGGAAGCCATTTCCAAGCAAGTCACACAGATGCCGCTCAGAGGTAGTAAAGGGGGACTGGAGTGCACTGGCATCTGGTTATAGAACATGTCAGCCTGTTTCACTTGGTATTGGGGATGGAATAGGAAAGAGCTGCAAAGTAGGGGCTTGCACCAAGGGCGCAGAAAGCCACTGAGGTAAGCCATGTGAAGCAACATGGAGTTCTCTGCAGGATTTTGGAGATGTTAGGAACTACAAACATCCTTTGAGGAAAGACAGAATCAAGGCAGCCTAAGGGCAAGTCCACATGCGCTGCAGATGGTGGAGGTAAAGGGTTAGGGTTGTGCAAGGAGATAGGATCCCAGGTAATTCCAACATTACTTCCAGAAGTCAGATACAAAGCTACAGAAATCGGTGTTTTTCCTGCAGAATTTTGGCTTTGCTCTGGTGCAAAATGTCTTGTTATGAACCTATTTGGCTCCTTTGGAATGGGAAGCCCTACTGAATAAGCAAAGGATGTGATTTGCTTTTTGAATTTTACTGAGGCTCACAGCTAAGAGATTAGAAATTGCTTTGAGTCTCAGAAGAGACTTTGGCCATTGATGTTTGGGTCTTTGTTAGAGCTGCTAGGACTTAGGGGACTCTTGAGAATTACTTAATGCACCCTTGCATTATGTGATGGCTATGAACCTTCTAGGGCATCATGGGTGGAATGTAATAGAGTGAAGTGCTGTGTTTCAGGATCAAGCTGACAAGCATATGAAGGGAAAAACCTAAGGGTTCTTTGGAAGGTCAGTTGTGTTGGGTGGAGTTTTGCTGGGGCAAAGACTGGAAGGAGTGTTTTTCTGAAGTGGACACAGGTGAAAGGCTAAGTCAGACTCATGAAGGAATGTTTGGCTGAAGTGGACATAGGTGAAAGAATGTTTTGTTAAAACAAGCACATAAAAGGACACGTAATGAAGGATTCTTCACTAATGACACATGTGTATTTGCCCGCATTGCATTTGTGTAGTTGAGCTCCATTCGTTGGGACTCCATAGAGAGAAATGCACCAAAAAATCCTTTGGTGATAAGTTGTGGCTTTTTGTCACTTCCCCAGACTCTTGCTGATGATCAAGGTGATGTCAGCTGAGACAGACTCATGTGCTGAGACAAGACACATGGTGAGGCAAGACCCATGGAGGACATGTGATGTTTGGAGGGAATATAAAAAGGACTACTCAATGGACAGTGACGGAGGCTGAGCCTGGCTTGCGTATAGAGCTAGCTTTGCAACTCTTATTGGTCTCACATCTTCTCTAATCTTTGCTTTTCTGAGAGAGGCACAGGCAAGAACTTTTCCTGGTGTTCCTGTTGGCCCTGGTCCCTCCTATTGACTTGTGTTGATTTGACTGAGGCCTACCTGTTCCTACTAGGTCATGTCACCATTGTTTATGTGTGCTTATTTTCCTGACTCTACTGAACTGGACCATCGATGTACGTGAAGTGGATCCAGCTGTTAACCTGTAAACTGAAATGCTATTTATTTTTCAGACAATATAGATGGGAGTTGTTCTAAAGAACTATTTCTAAACAGGTCCACCTCACCCGTATCCTTTCTTTTCTACTACCTCTGTTAGGTGGTAGGCTAAACGTGAGGTTAAACATAAGATTTAAAAAAAATTAAAGTTACAAGCATAAGCTTGTGGCTCTTAATCATCATTGTCAATTTGGCTGAATTTATAATTACCTAGGAGGCACACCACTGGGAATGTCTTTGAGAGCATTTTCAGAGATGTTTAACTCTGTCAGAAAGATCCACCCTGAATGTAGACAGCACCATCCCAGGACTCTGGGATGAATATAAAGGAAAAATGTAGAAAGCTGAGTACCAGCGTTTGTCTTTCTTTGCTTCCTTACTGCGAGTGTGATAGCATCCTGCCATCTCTCACTCCTGATGCCGTAGCTCTCCTGTGCTAGACCACAGCCCCACAAACTGCCAGGTATTTTGCCATAGCAATGAGAAAAGTAACTACAGGGTGAAAATTAAAGGCAGTTAGAAATATTTGGTTAAAGGTTTTTATGTTAAGTAATTCCTTATGGCAATATTCAGGAGTGAGATTATTGGCTCACAGGATGATCAGTCCCCCCCCTTCTCTTTTCTCTTATCTATTATATATCTGTTTGCCTATCTGTCATCTATCTATCTATCTATCTATCTATCTATCTATCTATCTATCATCTTTTTATACATCTATCTACATCGGTCTATCATCTATCTTCTATCTATCATCTATCTATCTATCTATCTATCTATCTATCTATCTATCTATCTATCTAATCTATCTAATCTATCTATCTATCTATCTATCTATCTATCTATCTATCTATCTATTATATATACAACATCTATCCATCAATCTATCATCTATCATCTGTCTATCTATCTATCTATCTATCTATCTATCTATCTATCTATTATATATACAACATCTATCCATCAATCTATCATCTATCATTTGTCTATCTATCTATCTATCTATCTATCTATCTATCTATCTATCTATCATATATACAACATCTATCCATCAATCTATCATCTATCGTCTGTCTGTCTGTCTGTCTGTCTGTCTGTCTGTCTGTCGGTCTCTATCTGTCTATCTTCCTTCATACCGATCATCTAGCATCTCTTTCTCTATATAAGGCTTTGGAGGGGCTGCTTGTTTTCCTGAATGTTACTCCATTTCTCTAGTCCCACTTACAATGGGAGCGTTCAGAAGCTCTGCTTCCTTAACATCACTTTATGCCGTCTGCACTTATTAATTTTACTCATTCAAATGGAATTAAGGAACACTTCATTGTAACTTTATTTTGCCTTTGATATCTATTTGTGGTGATGAGTGTTTTCTATATAAGATCATAATAAGGTCACTAAGATAATAAGGTGGCAATGGTTGAAATCCTAGTCCTTAAAAAGCGAGGTTCTGATGCTTTCAGGGATGTGCATGGAGATTCATTCCAAGCAGTTCTTAGACATTTAAAATGTTTATTTGTTTAATGAATATTCATTCCCAGATCACATATGCAGAACCACCATGGTGAATAGGAGTTTTCACAATAAACATATCATCCTCTCTTTTTGTATTTGCCTGTGTGTGAACCTGCACACACGTGCGCCTTGGATGTTAATGTTGGAAGGAAATCGACACACATAAGAGTATGAAGCAGGATCTCACTTCACCCAACAAGGATGGTAAGGACTCAGCAGCTCAGCACACAGTTTGGGGCTTCACATTAAGTCCTCTTTGTTTGGCCCATGTCTGCAGGGAGCAGTCAATAGTTACTATTCTCCATTTAAAGATATTTTTGGTTTGGAAAATTTCAGGCATGTACACTATTAGAAATTTGGCTCTAAGGCAATCTCATGCAGCCATAAGTGGGATTCACAGTTTTTAAAGTCAACAGCCAAGATTTTTCAAATGAGACATATGTAAGATCAAATCCTAGTATTGGCTGTGTGACCTTGACCAAATTACTAACCTTCTCTGATCTTTAATTTGGGGACTTTCTTTTTTTTTTTTTTTCCATCTGCAAAATGGGGTTAATGGGGCCATCCACCATGTTTACGCAAACATGAGGCCAGATACTGAATTTGATATCCTCATCAGCATCTCTTGAATGGCAGAAAGACCTCACATACACTCAGCTCTGTCCCCATACTCTAGCTTCTTAGAACAGGATTGTTTTCTGTGCATGTCACTAACTAGAAGCACCTGGAAGGCAGGGTGTGTGCTGTTTGCTTACTTCCATTTGCTTGGCACATAGTATATATTCAATAAATATTTATGAGCGAACAAGGGAGCAATCAGATAAGATTTCACAGAAGCATATTTAAATAGAAATGAGAGATATCAGTGTGTAGGAAAGGCATACTAAGAAATATGTCTCAGAGGCAGCGGAGTCTCAAAGGAGCTCATAAGCTAGATGAGATCTTACAGAGGTGAGGGGGTGAGGTTGGAAGAGGGGTTGGTCTATTCCGTAGATTCTGATGTTTCAATAGACTTTGAATAACACTGCTATTGAGGTTCTTGGAGCCAAGGTCTCTGTAGTCTGATTTCATCAGCACTTAAATGCATAGTTCGGAAGCATTTGAATATGTCTCTATTGCTATGGAGGGCTGTAAGTTGGGCCGTGTCTCTCCCAAAGTTGTGTCCTAGCACCTAGTGTTTGTGAATGTGACTGGGATGGCTAATCACGGTTGTCAACTTGACACATCTTACGTCAAGAATTATTTTCACCAAATTGGCCTATGGGTATATCTGTGGGACATTTTCTTTATTGCTAATTGATATAAAAGGACCCAAGCCACTGTGGGCAGCATCATCTCCAGACAGGCTGGCCTGGGATATATAAGAAAGGTAGCCGAGAAGCCAGGGCAAGCAAGCCTGTAAGCAGTGTTTCCCCAAGCCGTCTGCTCCAATTTCTGCCTCCAGGTAGGAAACTAAGCCCCTACTCCGACTTCCAGCACTCCCCTGAACTCTGAGATGACATAAATCTTTTACTTCACAAGGTGCTTTGGTATTGTGAGAGGAACAGAGAAGTAACCAATGCAGTGACCTTAGAACAGGGTCTTCGGAGTTGAGACAGGTTGTGATGATAGTGTTAGGATGGGGTCTCATCTAGTATGAAGGATGTCCTCCCATAAAGAGGGACATTGAAGTGCAGACACAAACATAGGTGGAAAAAATAATGTAAAAAGTTAAAATTAAGCTTGGCGTGGTAGTGCACGCCTTTAATCCCAGCACTCGGGAGGCAGAGGCAGGCGGATTTCTGAGTTCGAGGCCAGCCTGGTCTACAAAGTGAGTTCCAGGACAGCCAGGGCTATACAGAGAAACCCTGTCTCGAAAAACCAAAAAAAAAAAAAAAAAAAAAAAAAGTTAAAATTAAAGCATGAACAAGATAATAGCGTGCAGCCAAGGACACCCGGGATTCCTCGACACCTGTAGAAGTTAGGAAGAGACCTGGAGGGCCCCTCCTCTGCAGCTTCGGAGATGCATGTGTTTGTCATCACAGTGAGTTTTGACTCGTCCTCCACAGCTAAGAGGGGATTGTGTTAAACCACCCTATTTGTGGTCTTTGTTCCAACATCCTTAGGAAGGGATATACATAGGGAAAACCTTTCTAGTTTGCACTGCTAACCAAGTGTAAAGTCTGGCCTCCTTTCCCTATTGAATATTCTCAAATTCAAAATTAAGTGAGTCTGCTTTAGAAGTGTCTGATTTCTAGAGCTCGAACAGATGTTGTAAGAATGTAGAAGTTCGTGAACCAAGGGCAATCTTAGCAACATGGTATGGGCCCATTGTGCAAGAAAAATGCAGATACAGACACTTTTAGGTCTTTGTGGGTTCCATGAGATACCATGAACTTGGTGAAGCAGGCGTGGGTGCTGTGCTCAGAAGAGTGAGCTGTCAGCTGGGTTTGTGCTGGTCGTTTGGGGAATGTGTTAGACAGCTCGCAAGCAGGGTTGGGCTGGGAAGCACTGCCAGGGGCCTTGGAGCCCATCCAGGGCCAGTTGCCTTACTGTCCAGGCACCTCCGTTGTCTTTGCCTGGAAGCAACCAAAAGTAACTTTACTGAAGGGCTCAGAGGATGCAGGTGGGCTTAGACAGGTTCTGACTGGTAAGGGAATGCCAGATAGGGAAAAGAGATGACTTGAAAGTGACTCACAAGAAACATGCACAGCCTAGCATAGATGAATCTATCCATTTTTCCTAAGACAAACAGCTAGAGGTTAGAGATATGAATGTCTTTTGGGCGGGGGTGGAGAAACAGATTTTGGGATAGTCTCCTTCCAGCTAACTCCCCCGTTGAAGCAGCTTGGTGGTATTATCACCTGTCTGTGGATTACTCCTCCTCCTCTGCTTCATGAATTTTCTCTTGAGTCAGGGACTATCTGGGTAGCCCCTAGAGAGATATAGGTATGGAGTGAAGGAGACTAGGGTCTGTCAAAAGATGGCTCTGCCATTGAATAGTGCTCAGCCTTGGATACTGGGGAGTTTCCAGTTGTCCCAACACTCAGATCACAACGTGGTTCAGGAAAATTAGGAACAGAAGTGGACTCCATCTTTCCCACTCTTCATAGTATTTCAATCTGTCTCTACAGCAGCTGAAAAAGCCTATCTCTCTCTGTTATGGGTTGAGCATGACCCTCAGACTCATATTCTGAAGTGCTTGTCCTCAGAAGGTGACTTTATGTGGACATAGAACCGATGTAGATGTGAGTAGTCAAGACAGTCTCATTAAGGAGGGTTCCGAATGCAGTCTGACTGATGCCCTTGTACAAAGGGGGATTTGGATGTTACGTTCAAGGACAATGAAAGCCACAGGGAGATCAGGTGTAGCTTATGGGGACAGTTATCCAAGCCTAGCAAACTCTGGAAGCTAGAGGCCACACAATGGACAGACTTTTACAGAGTTTCCAGGAGAATTCAGCTCTGCCAATGCCAGACCCCAGATTTCAGCAACCAGAGCTCTGTGTTAGGAATGAGTTTCTGTGGTTGAAGCTGTTGATTCGGTAGTACTCTGTGATAGCAAGCTACACTATTTAATACGAAATGTACAGTGGGTGGAGCCATAGAGAGGTCTGACATATTAGGAAGGAGATCTTGGGGGCAGATTCTCTACAGTGGGGTTAAAGCAGAGACCTGGGACGACTGACTTATTTCCCACCTCTTCCATAGACATGGCCAACTGCCCTAAACTATTTTATTTAGTCAAATGTCCCCTCTAGCTGCATTCTGGAGGAATCCAGAAAGACAGGAGGGATGAGGGAAAAAGATCCAAGGGCAACCAGGATCTACCAGGTCACACGCAACCCAGACAAGCCATGACAACCAGCTCCTTTTAAATGTAATCAAAGACTTGAAGAGGAAGCTGCTGACTTTAATCCCCTAAGGGAAGATGCATTAGGATCACAAGCGTATCAGTCATGCTAAAAATAAAAGTGAGCTTGTGAAGGAGATAAATAAGCAAACCAGCCAAGCTGTTTCTAGAAGACTTTCTTCCCTGGAAATCTTCCTTCCTCATTTTGGGCTTGACGTTCCAGAACTTTCTATCAGGGGCCTTTGTCGGTTTTCCCCTCCTCCCTCTTTAATTTGCTTCCTACTGTAGTTCTTAGTAGCTCCCTCTCTTAGATGACTACTTGACTTGGCTTGGTTGTGGTTAAGAAAGGGCCACTTGTGACACCCACAGTCTTCTGCCTTGTATGGTATAATCCACTTATGAAATCTTCAAAACTCCATACTTAAAACCTGAAACTTTTCATACAGTCAGGGGAGGCAGGTGCCTTTTGGCTTATAGACATACTTTTATTTGGCTTAAAGTTTAGGTAGTTGCCCACATTTGAAAACAGCAACACATACAGGTATACTTGTGTGTATTTACCCATATGAAGCTCATCTGCATTGTCCCCTGCTCAACCTGTGCTGAGCTCACCCACAGCTCTGGGGGCTATAACCATTTACAAAGCACTGGTCTGGGGCTTGTATTCAGCTTTTGCAATTGGGCTTTGTGGCCTGGTTCCTTATCTAGTTGACCCCTCTGATCATCTCCCAGACTTGAGAATCATAATTCACAGCCACCTCCTCTGACCCAGCGGTCCCTTGGGATCTCACTGATAGTTTTCAGTTCTTCAGGGCCTGCTTCTCACACCAGCATGATTCCTATCACCATGTTCACCAGGCCCAATACTAAGAGATTTAGTTAAACTTGGGGTTATTAAGAAGACTTACCTAAACTGGTATTTTTCTACTAGTGTCTGCCCCAAAGCCCAGAATACCACAGAGAGAACTAACTAAACACAAAATCCCCAAAGAGGCATTTAATTAAAAAAACATTAATGATTAGTGTGTGCCATCATGCTTAAACCATTACTGCGCTGGCTATTCTTTGTTGTCAACTTGACTACATCTGGAACTAACTAAAACCCAATGGCTGGGTACACCTGTGAGAGATTGTTTTCTTAATTAAATCATTAGATGTGGGAAGACCCACCATTTATCCAAAATTTTGGAGGTGGGAAGATATACCTTAATTTAGGCCACACTTTCTGATGGCAACCTATATAAAGGCCATGGAAGAAGGAAGCTTGCTCTTTTTGCTCCTTTGCTCTTGATGGCAAGTCTTTGGAATTCTAGCATATTCTGAAAACTAACTGAGACGTCCAGCCTTGGGGACTGAACAACTACTAGATTCTTGGACTTTCTGTTAGAAGATAGTCATTGTTAAACTAGCTGTACCACACCCATAAACTATTCTAGTAAGCCCCCAATATATATCTATATCATCTATATAAAAATTTATATGTAACTATAGATATCTATTTATCTATCTATATTTATAGAGATAGATTATAGCTAGAATGAACCTATCAATCAGTTCTGTTCTTCTAGAGACAACTGATTAAGACTTATCTGAAGTCTTGACTTGACTGAAGTAATTTGAGTTTAAGAAAAACTAGAAGTTACCAAATCTATTCCCAGCAGGCATCCACCATCAACTGAAAGTAGGTGGAAAAGAAAGTGACAGATGGTTCTTCCCAGAAATGCAGCCTGTCTTTTCTTAACCTGAATCTTATCCCCTTCTGGCCAATGAACACAGAGAAGATGGGACCTTACCCTTGGGATCTAGGGAGGACACAAGCAGAGGAAGCAGGACTACGGAGCCACAGAGGACATCATTATTTAGAACAACAACAAAAAAATGGTCATTAAGATGTGGGCATGTTCAGCCCTAAATAAGACATTTATACCATGCCTGCTAAGACTCAGGAATTATTGGGGAATAGGAGCAGAAAGGATGTAAGAGTTGGGAGGTAGGGAGAAGGTCTGCCAGAAGTCATCTAGACAAGGCACAGCCATGAAACGAGGAATTCACAGTAGCTATGAATGCCTGTATTGAGTTTGCAGAAGAATGGCCTGTCAACAGTCAAGCATGGTCATGAGTCAAGAGGCTGAGGGAACCTCACCTGCCTTGGCAGATGATTGCTATTGATGGATTGAGAGACAGGAGCAATCATGTCTTCAGTTGTGATCCTATCTATCGATAACCCTGCCAGGTTCCAGCAGAAGGATTCAATGCAACCGTCACACAAATAGTCTTGATTACACACACGAAGTAGGTGATAAAAGCAACCACAAAGTCGTGATTCTGGGTAAGGGACCGGTAGTATGGGGGTGAGATGGAAGTTTGATATGAATGGGAGAGAGATAGTGCAGCAGGGGACAGAATCATCATACACATATATGAAATCGTCAAATAACAAAATACACTATAAGAAATGTCTCATGTTCCCATGGGTTGCTGAGAGAGTGTTCGATGCATGTGAGCCTTGTCACTCTCTCAGGGGCTTCCATGGAGCAATCACACCTGATGGCTTCAGTTCTCCCCTGGGTATAGCGTCACTGTTAAGCACTTCCTCGTCTGGACCTTGTGGTTCTTCTGCTCCACGGAGGGCAGTGTTGGAAATAGATATTTTTATGTTTCCTATTCTTTTTCATTCAATCTGAGGATCCAGGTCACATCACTATTCAGTAAAAGTTGATGATGACAGGCTGCCCTGTACGTGTGTGATACAAACTTTGAGAATTTTGTTGTTGCCAACTTTGAAATGCTAGTAAAACACCCTTTTTTTATAAATGGCACCAACTCCTGTCCAACTCTGGCACTGGAGACCTGGCCTATGAAATGTAATAGAGAGAGCTATTCACTTAGTGATTAATGTTAGAAAAGCACCTACTGCCAGCTAAAAGAAGTAATAAATGTGGGTTGTCAGGTTTTCTAGTCAAGCAATAACACAACGTCTCAGGTTTGACACTCATAGCCCTTTTTGTAAAACATTACTAGTATCCACTCAGCGTAAACATAAGCCAGGGTCTTCATCACCACATGCAGTTTCTAGATTGATGTCAACAATTAAAATGTTTATGGGAAATAATTTGAAGATAGGGATGAGGAAGCAGAGACAGGAAGAGTCATAAAGAATATGTTCAGAACTCCAGCAACACAGGGCCAGAAAGGAACGAGGGTCCAGTGTGACAAGTCTTCTCATATCTCCGGAGAAGTTGGAAATCCACTGAAAACTATTTATTTCGAATATACACACACAGTCAGACAGACAGATAGACAGACAGACAGACAGACACACACACTCACGCAGATACACTCAGAGACATACAGACACATAGATGCACACACAGACACACAGATGTACATGCAAACATTTTTTCTTTTTTAAAGGCATTTTATTAGATATTTTCTTCATTTGTATTTCAAATGCTATCTCCAAGCCCCTTATTCCCTCTCCTCACCCAGCTTCCCAACCCACTCACTCCTGCTTCCTGGCCCTGGCATTCTCCTGTACTGGGGCACATGATCTTCGCAATACCAAGGGCTTCTCCTCCTATTGATGGCCAAGTAGGCCATCCTCTGGTACATATGCAACTAGAGACACAGCTCTGGGGGGTACTGGTTAGTTCATATTGTTGTTCCTCCTTTAAAGGGGTTGCAGACCCCTTTAGCTCCTTGGGTACTTTCTCTAGCTCCTTCATTAGGGTCCCTGTGTTCCCTAATTACAGAGACAAAGTTTGGAGCTGAGACGGAAGGAAAGACCATTCGGAGACTGCCCCACCCAGGGATCCATCCCATAAACAACCACTAAATATGCAGACATTTACACACACACACAGAGACACAGAATCCCATAGATACACAGGCACACAGACATACTACAGATGCACACATAGACACACACAGACAGACATACACACAGACACACACCTACACCCCCCTAACCCCAAACACAGACACACACACAGAAATTAGGGAAGGCCTTGATTACAGAGGTGAACACCTATTCAAGAAAAAACTAGAAGTCAGTCATGTCCTCAGCCAGGCAAAACCAGTCCAAGTGTGTGATTCTATCAAAACTCGGAGTAGCAGCAAAATGGGATGAAAAGCCCAGGAAGTGCCTTGTGAGTTAGCCCTGGCTTAGTTCCTGCATGTGAAGCCAAGAGGAAAAAAGACATTTTCAGGATGACATCTTCCTTTCGAAACGCTGCGATAGATTTTCCTGGAGAGAATAACTCCATAGCACATCTTGCCTAGATGTCTGTGGTGAGCCCTGCGTCGTGCTGACAGCGTATCTCTCAGCATCAGCATATTGTTAGCAGATTAGACTTCGGTGGTCTTAAAAAAAAAGCATTGTCAATGAGAAGGGTGTTGTTCACCCTTACAGGGCTTTATAGCGTATACTAACTCCGGAGACACGGATGGTCTCTCTGGAATGGGTCCCAGGCAGTGGAATTATAGATGTGTATTTTTAATTCAAATTCTGAGATAATGGCTTCGGGGAAGCTGACAATGTAGAAATAAGCTGCTAAAAACGTACAGTCTAAAAACAGACACATGCTCTCTTTGTCCCCTTTGTCCTGGCACACGTAACCTAGAATCTGGACCCTGAATTTATAGCTCATTTGCATATGCAGCACCAGTTGGCAGCATTTTGAAGACTTCAGCAGTTCTCTACACATCGCTGAAGTTGGGGCTGCCATCAAAGCCCGGCTTCAGCGTGGTTTGTTTCTCCTGCCATTTCCAAACGAAGTCATGGGCTTGGGACCTCTTCCAAGAAGGTCCAGAAAGGAACTTTATTTTTACCCCTTTTCTTGTCTCATCTCCTAGATCATTCAATGTCTCTAAAATGATAACTAGGTCTCATGTTTAGTCAATCCCAGAATGCCGAACCGTGATCTGGGCCACACTAGGGAAACCATGTAAGGAAGAGCATGGGTTCCAGTGACTCCGGTGGTGATTCCCAACCTTCCTTCCTAATGCTGTGACCCGTTAACAGTTCCTCGAGTTGTGCTGAACCCTTAAACATAGAGCTACTTTTATTGCTACGCCACAACTGTAATTTTACTACTGTTCTGAATTGTACCATTAATATCTGATTTGCAAGGTATGTAACTCCTGTAGAAAGGACCTTTGACCTCCCCTCCCCCCAAAAGGGTCATGACCCACAGGTTGAGACTCAGGATTCTAGAAGGATTTGGCTTCTGTTAGTGTCACACAGTGATATTCGACAGGAAGTGAGCACAGGCTGGAGGCAAGGAGAGGAGCATGGCACACAAGTTCTGGGTTCCAGAAACTTCTAGTGCTTTTTCAGGTTCAGTCTCTGGGCTGAGGAGGGGTTTTTATTTTTTATTTTCCATCTTCCTTCCATGTCCCCCTCAAAGTTGCTCTCTTGTTGCTTCCCAAAGTGCACCTGTGATCTGATACACCACATTTACTCTTTGACCTTGCATTTTAGGAATAAGATGGTTTATTGATGATAATACTCCAAGCCACAAGGCAGGGACGGGAGCTGGCAGGGGGTGATGAGGAGGTGGGGTGATTTGGTTTTTTAATTGGATTTTTTACATTAAGGTTACTTTTTCTATGTGAAGGCTCACATTTGAAAGCTGACAAATGGAAGACAGGGACGACCTCTCACCCAACTCCATTTGCAAAGTCACCCACTCTGTCTATGGAGTTATCCGACAGTTTCCTGCCCTATCGATACATACATATTTTATATGTGTACAAGTGCTCCATTTCATGAAAAGTTAGTCTGAGCCACCAAGAAAGCCACCTGCGATAAGAAGAAGTTGTCTGTAAGTGACACTTGAGGCCGGAACTCTTACTTCCAGGCAAAGGTTCTATTTTTTGCTTCTCAATGGTGGTTTACACGTTGAAAAATCAGGAAATCTGAAGTCTAAAGTCAATCTCAGACTCGGTAGGGAATATTCACTGCTGACGAGTCTAGAGACTACTCTAGAGAGTTCTCTTGTAGCCTGGGTTTTTTTTTATATTGATGTGCCATGATGGAGATCAAAGAACCTCTTTAGTCTGCCATCATATTAAGATCCAAGGGATGGGAGGTAAAATCATATCTGGGTCTGGAGGATCCAACCAATTAAAAGACTTGGGAGCATTATGGTCATCTTTTCTGCTAATGTGCCCTGTCCTCAGGGGCTCTTGCTATTATGCAGTTGAAGATTCAATGGGAATAGGTGAGAAATCAGGATGTATTTCAAGTGATTTGCCATGTGTCACTCCTTTCTTGTTCTTAAGCCTCACCCTGACTACCAAAGTCTCAAGCCCAACCCACCTCCAGGAATTCTGTTTTCAGATCTTCAAATCAGAGCTGAGAACTCTTCCTGTGGGTGTCTCTTCCCCCACTAAAGGGTAATTCTGATCTCAGCTGACCTCAGAAAGCACTTGGAGAAACCTGGCTTTCATGGCTGGAGTTGAATTTTTTTTCCCCTTCGTAAATAGAATCAAGGAAATAATCAAAGAGGAAAATAGGGTAAAGAGGAAGAAGAAGAGGCCTGGGGGGTGGGGGTGGGAGTGGGGGCATACCTGTGGGAAGGCTCCTATCTGTTTGATTGGCAGGTGGATAGCCCACAAGGTCTGCACTTCAGATGAGATTGTTGTCCCAGTTGAGCAGGCATTCTCCTTATCCTGTCTTTGTCTTAGTAGCCGTAGTGTCCATTAGATGACATGATGGTTCTCAAAATATCTGAGTCTCCCCGAGCTTCTGTCCCAGACATCACAGCTTCCCCTTGTAGCAGAGAAGCCAGTGGGGTGTTCCATAAAACTCTCATCCACAGACCACTCAAGGACTCTCAATAGGCTGGTTTTTGTCTCTAGACTCATACTTAGCTCTCAGGCACATTACATGCAAATCCTCTAAGGGAAATATGCCCAGATTTTCGATACAGGTCTGATCTCTGTTTAGACTATTAGTGGCGGTGATTCAGAATCCACTTGGCCTTGAACGATGAATAAGTAATGCCCGTCTCCATTTCCTAGGAAACGGGCTCCCTGTGTCAGCTCGGGCTCCTCCAAGGGGCTTCCCTAGGCACCTTTTCCTGGCGCTAGTGACTATATTGCTGCTGTGTGGGGCTGCTTTGGGGACAATGGGAACAAAGGATTGGATAACCGTTGAGTGTGAAATGAAGACAGAAGGAAATGGCTTCAGGTGATAGATTTCAGCAGTTGTCACTCTTGCTAGGTGTACGGGGATCCTTGTTTAGACAGCCTAAGGTGAAGGAAGACACGGCAGCCCCTAGCTTGCTGCACACACCGAGGGAGAGGCCTGGGCTGCATTCTTTGACACTTTGTGCCCTCTTGTGTTCAGAGAGTCACTTTCCTTTGGTGCATCTTTGACCACACACAAACACCCGAGGCACAGAAGGAAGGATGAAGTTCTTCATAATTGTGCACCTGCCACTGCTAATGTAGGAAGTGAAAACAACAAAAAAATTGCATCCCATCCCACACAGCACAGAAATGCTAGCCAAAAAAAACAAAAACAAAAAAAAAAAACTTTCAAAAATGCCACGAAACTCCTTTTCAGCCCACACCCTTATGCAGACCGCACGTCCGAGCACCTGCAAGGCAGGACAACACACTCATATTTTTGCAAGCTCTGCTGCTCAGGGTGAAAGCAGGGAGATTTAGTCCCTGACCCTCAGTGTCCAGAACCTCCAGTGTATGCACAGTGTGTAACTCTCCTAGCGTTACTTTGCAGGTATAGTGAAATTATATTTTTCATGCTAGTAAAAAGGTGGCCGTCCCAGCTTATGTTATACGCTGAATCGTGCCTCTTTGCGTGTTGCAATCCCAATACCCTAACCTCAGAATGAGACTGTTTTTGGAAATAAGGTTTATAATATGATAAATTATGATAAAAATCATTGAAGAGAGTTCTAGTTTAGTGGGAGAAAAGTGGACACAGACATCTACACTGAGTCAGTGCCCCATGAGATGGGTATCGGAGCCTATGACAGAACAGGACCCAAACCAGGATTCCTGAATCCATCTTTGCTGTGATTCCAGGCTAGTTACATCACTAGGAAGCAGGGACGCTGACACTACTTGTATTTTAAACACCACGAAACCCTCTTTACCTCTCCTGTGCTTAGTTAAGACCAACTCAGCAACATCAACTTGTGGGTTCCTGTCCTTCTTTTCTGGTTACTCCCAACAGGGCCTTTGGCACTTACTCCATACTGTGTGTCCTGTGTGTTAACCATCTGAAACTTTCTTGCATACGATAATGCCTACTTTATTATATCTTGTGGATTCTGCAACTTCATGAGTTGAAGCAAGGCTCAACTGCTTCTCTTCTCTTCTCTTCTCTTCTCTTCTCTTCTCTTCTCTTCTCTTCTCTTCTCTTCTCTTCTCTTCTCTTCTCTTCTCTTCTCTTCTCTTCTCTTCCCTTCCCTTCCCTTCCCTTCCCTTCCCTCCCCTCCCCTCCCCTCCCCTCCCCTCCCCTCCCCTCCCCTCCCCTCCCCTCCCCTCTCCTTCCCTCCTTCCTTCCTTCCTTCCTTCCTTCCTTCCTTCCTTCCTTCCTTCCTTCCTTCCTTCCTTCCTTCTCATTCTTTTCTCTTGGCATTTACCAATAAGTCAGGGAATGTTCACATGGGCGATGTTTTTGTTCTTCTCCCTGCATTGATAACACCAGAGAATGGTTTTAGCAGGCAGAAGGACTGGTGTAGAGGGACCGAAAACCTCCTTTCTTGCCTGAGAGTATGATGGAGAAAGATGTTAGGTGGAGCTATGGACTGAAGCACTAGAGTTTCTGCTTAATGGGAGGAAGGGCAAGGTAGCCAGATAGAAATGAGGTCTTAACAGTGGAACTCACCAAAACTCAGCCCAAGTTGTCCCTGATTCAAGGAGATACTGAAAAGGCCTTACCACTTAGCTAGAAGAAAAACTTTTAAGTTAAAAAAAAAGAGGCGTTTAAAAACAGCAACACAAACTTTTCTTGATTAACACAGAAATTTGCTTGATTAACTCTGACTCTTGGATTCTCAAGGTTCAGAGGTGGGGGCTATAAAGAATCCCTGCTTTTATTGCCTGGGCAAGTAAGCGTCTCAGTTTGCAAGAGTGTAATAGGGAAGGGGCTCCTTAGAGTCAAAGTTTCCTATTCTTATTTAATCCCCAAATACAATATGTGTGTCTGTGTGTGTGCCTCTGTGCGCATGCACGTGTGCGTGTGTGTGTGTGTGTGTGTGTGTGTGTGTGTGTGTGTGTGCACGTGCATGCCTGTACTTAAGACAGGAAAAGGAAAAGAGAGAGATGGGGGAAAGAAGGAAGCGAGAGAGAAAGAGACAGAGAATGAGACAGAGCCCTCAATTACTACACACCGCAAGCAAATATTATTAAGGTAACAACTTTATGATTATTTTTACTGTATAAAATTTCTATTAATGTGTCTAGGATGGCCACACCCAGGTTTTTATTTAGATGCCAGGATTCAAATTGGAGTCCTCATTATTCAGCACTCCTCAGCCCCCAGGATCACCTGTTTCAAGAATGGGGGTCTGTATTGGTACTCTGGTACACGAGCTGTTTGAAAAGAGGCAGTGTTAGACTGACTGTACATTTTAGAATTGCATGATAGAGTATGCGTGCTTATTCTTCTTCATGATTCAAAACTCATTGCCTGCGTGCCACACAATGGATCTGCATCCCAGGCATCCCTAAGACCCTTGTTTCTTTCTTCACTTCCCAGCAGCACACAATGGGCTCTCCTTTCTCACGTGCTACCGAAGCCATGTTCTAAAGTGCATTAACAAACTTGAATTCTAAAACAGCCTAGGATTTCCTAGCCACGATTCTAGACCCTAGCTATTAACTGTTGTTCTTTATATCCTTTGAAAACATACCTTCACACTACAAATTCTGGTTGTTCACTATTTCTTCAAATGTCTCACACTTCACAGTTACCCTGGCTGCTTGGATTGACACTCTTGAGGCTTGATGCAAGAGGAGAAAATATACTTCACGTTCCTGTTAGTACTAAGCTGAAAGTGGCCAGTGGGAAGAAGCAGCGAGAGATTCAAGAACTCTAAACTACAATCTGGAAGGTGAGCAGAGGAGCCCTGTGAAGGTGACCAGTACGATGACCGGTGTGAAGAACTGGCTGATCCCTCTGCAAACAAAGGGAGTCCTCGAATGGCTTCTTTGAATCTGAGCAGTTGTGGCTGCACTGTCACAGCTGACAGAAACCGAGAAACCTGAAAGGGGATTTGGTTTGAGGAGAAGGCTGGGGTTTGGTTTCAGGGGTACAGAGCTTGAGGTGTTCCTGAGAAGTGCTAGCTCACTGAGAGCTGGGGTGTAGTGGTCCCCCTGAAACTTGGGCTTTCCTCCCCTCCCGCTGCCCTGGTGGGAGGGGACTGTTATGGCCAAAACATCACAAGCAGATTATGACACTGGCTAGAGAAGTGAGGGAAGGTTGTTGTTGTTTGTTTGTTTGTTTGGTGTTTTTTGTTTTGTTTTCTTTTTCTGTACTTGGGGCCTGTCTCCTCTTTGAAGGGTCCCCATCTGCAAAGGCACACACTGAGACATTTCAACCCTAGAAGCTCTTCATTCTTCCTTTAAAAATCTTCCCTCCCTTCACCCTTGAATCCCAGAAAACTGGGGTAGACCCTTCAAGAAGGTGAGAGCCTCGCTCTGAGTTCTCACAGACCTTAAATAAATGGTCAAACTCACTGTCCACCATTCACTTATTTTCCTTTTGGGAGTCTGACCAAATTTCTGGCTGTAAATAAAGGTTCCTTGATCTAAGGCACATGGCAGGGGTGGTGGCTGACCATACTTGAGGGAGTGACATGGGGAACTTGGCATCCTGAATAAATGACTAAATCTATATTTCTACATGTCTAAAGAACAGTGACATGACTCAAATTGACTGCCAACTTGATTAGATTAAGAAACAATTCAGAGTTTTTGTAAGACATACCTTGGCAGAGTTTGATGGTATGAGTATTTCCAGACAGTAAGTTTAGTTGAGAAGATAAGACCTACCCTGAATGTGGATATACCATGCAACCGTGAGGGCTTACAGAATTAATAATTCAATACAACACTGTCAATTTGATACAATGTAGAGTCTCATGGGATGAAGGGATCTCAATGGAGAAATTCCCTGTGGTCTTGTCTGGCAATGACTGTCTTGACTGATGATTGACGTGAGAGGGACCATCCCACTGTTTGCATTCTACACTAGTCAGGTGGTCTCGGGCTTCACATGAAGCTAGCTAAACATGAACCTTCAAGAGCAAGCCAGCAAGCAGAATTTCTTCGTGGTTATTGTTTCTAGGTTTCGGCTTTGAGTTCCTTCCTCAACTTCTCTCAGTGATGGCTTGTGACCTAGAAACATAAGACAAACAAACCCTTTCTTTCCCAAGTTGCTTCTGGTCAGAGTGTTTTATCACAGCAGTAGAAATAAAATGTGGAGCACTGGTGCCTCTCCTCTTGGCATCTTGGGTCAAGCCACTCCGTCCATCATGCTGTGCCAACCATGGTGCCTGCATTCTTCTGATCAGGAGGGCAAAAGAAACCCTGCCCTTATTGGCATGATATTTAGTCATAGTGATGAGAGAAGCAACTGATAACAGCAGAGAATCCAAAAGAAACACAGTTTCAAGTTACTCATGTTTAAAGGTTAATCCAAAACATGATGATGAAACCTGTGAGTAAACAACAACAACAACAACAAAACATGTGTCGAAAGAGAAAATACAAATAGAAACATCATGCAATCAACAAAGTCTTTCCAAAACTATTGCCCGCACAAATAGGCATGCACAGTCACAAGGGACATCTACAAGAAGATTCCTATCAGTATTACTTAGGGTAAACAAAAACAAAGTCAACTGAGAGTGTGTATTTAAGTAAAGAGATGTGATATGTTCATTTAGAGGGACAACTAGACACCTTCTAAAAAGCAGCTGTAAATGGCCAATAGACGAGGTGAGATTCTAAAGACTACCCATGGTTGCGTTATAACTTCACAACACAGATCTCATTATTTTGTTAGAACTCAGAATAGTAACTCCGAGGACCAGGACTAGGCTGTCTAGGATTCTAGTGTTTTACTTGGAGAAATTTGTCCTAGAGGCTGGGCACAGCGTGACACAATGAGAACTCTCTAGAAAATGTTAGAATTGCTTTGTTTAGTTCCACAGATGCCAAGATGAAGTCTTGAGAAATGTAGGTAACTACATAAAAATATTTAGCCTACAAAAGTAAACACACACACACACACACAATCAGGGTAAGATCAAAAGTCAGGCAACCCTCTGGGGAGTACAGTCACAGCAGTGAATGATGACAAAGAATCCGCAAGAAAACCCAAGGAAACAAAGTGTTCACTGCAAAACATGTACAGTCCCTCACCCCCCAGACACACAAACACATATGTGCACACATATACTTGGACGGAGAAGGGAGAGGCAGAGAGAAGAGAGAGACAGAGAATGAGAGAGGGAAAGAGACAGAGAGACAGAGAAAGGCAGAGACAGAGGGGTGAGAGAGAGAGAGAGGAAAAAGGAGAGAGGGAGAGAGGAGAGACAGAGACAGAGGGTGGAGAGAAAGAATAAAGAACTGAGTCATGAGGTAACGGAGGAGGCAGAACCAAGACCCAAGAGAGCTGACAGAAGAGTTCTAAGTCTGACTTCAAAGGCCTGAGACCCAGGAGGGCTAATGATGTAAAGATTCTGTCTGAAGCTGAATCCAAAGGTAGGAAAAGACACAGGCCTTCAACATGTGAAACCCACCCATTTTCGGAGGATAACTAGCATTAATTAGTTCACTGACCAAGCCTAATCCTCTACACCATCACAGCTAAATCCAAAATAATTTTTAAACACCCATCTAGTCACCCTCTGGTCCAGCCGTGTAGATACATAAGATTATCTCTATGATTATTGTCTAAACACAAATGAGCCAAAGCTCTGGGTGTGGTCACCGATGATTGGCAGTGGTGGATGCTGTGGCATAGAGTACTCAGAGAGGCTGGGCAACATCTTGACATCACAGTGGAGTAAGAAATATTGTTTCAGTCAGCTCAGAGATAAGCGATTGAGAAGGGGAGCATGTTAACTATGCTGGTTAATGTTTAGATAGTCAAAGGGGCTCAACAATCTTCATTTGAAAGACAAACTGAAATACTAGCTAGGGAGATGGCTCGCTGTGGGAATTCAGGTACCCAACATCCACGTAAAAAGCCAGATGCAGCAGTGTGAGCATTCAGCTCCAGCACCGGAACACAGAGAAAGTGGATTCTGGGTGTTTACTGGCCAGCAAATGGGACCCAAAGCAGCAAGTGTCTGTGAGAGAACATCTTAAATAATCAGTACAGTGGAGGGCATTCCAGCATCAACCTATAGCTTCATAGACAGCTGCATGGTAAATATGCATCTGCCACACATGGAAAATAAAGAGAGAAGGAAGACAGAAAACAAAGAAACAAAACAAACATACAAAGTTTATACATTGAGCCCAGAAAACCAAAGGTGCCAGGGTGACATAATCTCAGGATACAGAGTTACGGAAGAGGACCAGCTGCTTCCTGGGTTCTGAAACATAAGGCTAAGGAAAGCAGGGAGGGCCTGAAGAAGTCTTGCTGGATTTTCAGAGAAATGTGTCTTCGGAAGCTTGAGAGAGTGTGTAAACCAATGGTAGCCCTGCCACGAGGAATCCACTGTGTGTTGAAAAGAGGAGCTTGGGGGCTGGAGAGATGGCTCAGCGGTTAAGAGCACTGACTGCTCTTCCAGAGGTCCTGAGTTCAAATCCCAGCAAACACATGATGGCTCACAACCATCTGTGCAGCATACAGTGTATGCATATACATAAAATAGATAAATCTTTTAAAAAAAGAATTTCAAGATTGGAGAGGAGAGAAGAGGAGAGGAGAGGAGAGGAGAGGAGAGGAGAGGAGAGGAGAGGAGAGGAGAGGAGAGGAGAGGAGAGGAGAGGAGAGGAGAGGAGAGGAGAGGAGAGGAGAGGAGAGGAGAGGAGAGGAGAGGAGATTGGGAAAGTTTCTAGTAGCCAATCACCTGTGCCAGGGAATTTCCCACCTCTGAGCGGAGGCAATGGGGGGAGGAGTGAGGTTCCTTTCTCAACATCTTCTGCTATGTGAGAGCCCCCTACTTCCCAGAGAGAAGTGGAAGCCTCTCCCTCTTGCTGCAGCCCCACACCTCTCAGAATGCCTGAACTCAAGAGTAAGCCCTTTATGAACCAGGGTACAAATGTGCTTGGCTCAGTGGGTTATAGTCCACCTGCCTCAGAGTCACAGCCAGTATTTGCAGGCCTGTATTGGTGAACAATACATTGGCCACTAGAATTGCTGTCCCAGTCCCCAGAAAATCCAGGGATATTTATGGTATGTAGATAAGCATCCTTATTCACTGCTCCATTCTTAATCAGGCCATTTGGGTCAATCTGGCTTATAGTCTATAGGTTATCTAAATCTCATTACATTTTAAGAGAGAAAATGTTATAGGGTTTAATTTAAAATTCCTAGATTCTTTTTGGGCCCAAGCTTGTCACTCATAAGACAGAATGAACCTTTTTAAGTTAAATTCCAGAAATTAATATTTCTGTTCTGGGAGTATGAGAAACGTCAAGGTGTCTCCATCATTCATGAGCATTGATGAACATGTAGGCACACATATACTCTGCCTGTATCCAAGCATGTCACTTGTGTCAAAATTACATTTTCTCTTGCTGGTAAGTGCTACAGGTATTTCAGTTTGCGCTACTTTTAGACTTGTTACTCTTGGGAGAGTTAATTACAAACAATTTAATTAAGATCTCTTGCTCATTAATGTTCTAGTAGCTTAGCAAGTTTGGGTTAGCCCAGCAGGCTGCAGAAGTTTAATTTCATCAGGTACCCTCCTATTATCACATTCACTATTAGTACAGTGGAGTTTGTTTCTTTATCCTTCCCTGCCTGGGGTCCTGACAACATTTAAATTATCATTAAAACTAAGAATTCAGGGAGTCTCTTTTAGTTGCCACCTGCCCTGAGATGAGGGTTCATTCCATTCGGAGTCTTTCCCATGCAAGCTCAAGCATCCACCACTACCATTCACCTCGATAAGGTGAAACAGTGCTTTGCTGTTATTAAAAGTAGAGCAGTCATGCGTGGGTTCCATTAACTTTGTGAAAAATCACAGATTGAAAACACAGAGAAGGTGAAAGTGTGCCAAAAAAGGGGGAGTGGGTGGGTAGGGGATTGGGGGTGGGTGGGTATGGGGGACTTTTGGGATAGCATTGAAATTGTAAACGAGGAAAATACCTAGTAAAAAGATAAATTAAAAAAAAAAAAGAAAAAAAAAAAAGAAAAGACAGAGAAAAGTCAACCAAACAGAAAACAAAACAAAACCCTATTTTGTAATAGATCTGAAGCTCCAAAACTAAGTGTGTTAATTTTGACAGCCTCACAAAGACTATACACAGCAAAGGGAAACCAAGTAGTTAAGAAAACAGTTTATTTCCACCCCCCCCCCTTGGACATTACATATAAGCACAACTTATAGAGAATCACAAACATCGCGAATCGCCAATAGAGGCAGCTAGATTAGAATCTAAGACCCATAAACGTCAGATTTGTTTTAGAAACTTCCATACTCAAAATTGACCAACCCTCTGACATCAGTGCTCCAGGAACCAGGATGAATGAGATTTCTGGTTTAGATAGAAAAGAGAGATTTCTTAGAGCTGATTTTTTTTTTCTTTCTAGATTTTGGCTATTAATTTATCTTCTCTCTTGAGGGTGGTGTCTATTAGTAGTCGTCTGGCCAGCAGTCTGTCTGTCCGTATGCATGGGACGGGAATTGCTCCTGGTTAGAGAGAAGGACAGAGTCAGGGCTTGGTTTTCTTTTCCAGTTTGATAGTCATGAAAGGACACCAAAGTGGCCTTCTAAATACATAGTTGCCGGCATCCCGAGACTTCCTAAAGCCATAAATTATTGCATATTCACGAAGAATATGATAAACTTAAAATGCTTTTGTAAAATTAATGGAAAAGAGAAACAATACTTCTTTAATAATTTTACGGTTAAACTTCTAACAGCAAAAACAAACAAGCAAACAAACAACAAAAACAATTTACTGTAAGTTGATACAGGGACACTGGAAGGTACAGCTCCAAATGAGAGTGTGGGGCTCTGGGTATGATAAGCCTCTGGTAGGTTTACAAGGTTTAGCAAATGAAAATGTGTAACTTCCAGTTGGATTTGAATTTCACGTAAACAAGGAGAATTATTGAAGGATAGACTTATCCAGTGCAATACTTAGGACAATCTTACCCTGAAACAATGTTTAGTGTCTAAACTGAACTGGGCATATGTATTTTACCATCTGATAACTGTAGACCCTGGGAACCCAGAGTTGAGTGTCTACCCACAGGTTACTTTGTAGCACCTTGGCCACTAGAACCCAAATTGTCTTGGTCTTATTTTGTGATGTGGCACCTTAAATAATTGTCCTATTGGCAATCTGTTATTTCATCTGTGACTTCTAAAAATGGAAAAAAAATTGTCTTTCCTTCTCAGGAGTCTCATGTCTAAAGACAATAATTATTTATTTAGTTTCCACCCTTTTAATTGACACCACCCAAAGCCTGAAGATAAAAACCACAGTTACTCTGTGAAGCTGTGATGTTAACCTGGAAACATCAGAACTGCTTCCTCACACTGTGACATAGATGACAAAATTGTTTGACTTGTACTAAAACTTAGAGAGAATTACAACTGAAAAGAAGTGTAGTGCATAGTTAGAATCGAGCTTTCAGTGTAAAAAAAAAAAACAAAAACAACTTTGAGCCCTCATAAAATCCATTTCTTTTTTTTTTTTAACCATCAAAAAATAAAACCAGAGGGTGGCTACTTACCAATGAAAATGTGCAAACATTGTCTAAAAAAGACAATGACTTTAGCAGCTGAGAAATGTGATGGAAACGGACCGTGGTTTGCTTCAGTGGCAGTAATTTTATAGCCCAAAGCTGTGTTTTCTGGCAAGAAAGAGGAGTGCCTGGCTGAGCAGTGTAAAAACATGTGATCCTCCACAGGACGCTGCGAAGGGAGTAGGGACTGGGATTCCCACCACCTTTGAGGCCAGGCACTGAAAACTGAGACCATAGTTGTAGTTGTTGTTGTTGTAGCTGTTGTTGTTGCTGTTGTAGTGGTTTTATATCTTGCTTCTGCAGGAACAAAGAGTCTGTAAACACTACACTACTGTCATTTTTTTTTTCCCCTCAGTATCCTGACAGTTTGTCTCCAAGAGACGTGACAGACAAACTGGCTAACTCATATTGCCTGTGCTGAAAGGGCTACTGTTGGTACCAGTAAAAGTTGGGCTTGCAGACACACTGCTCGGTGCATTGATTCTACCTACAGATCTGGGTGGTCGGGTTTCCTTGTGTTTTTTTGTTTGTTTGTTTGCTGTCGTTGCTGTTGTTTTGTTTTCATTTAGTTTTGTTTTTCCACTCAAGGAGAAAGACAGTCTGAAAATGAACCACTAATTTTGATCTAGTCAGAGCTAAGCACAGCACATTGAACCCAAAGCGGGGAGCCTCACACAATTTTGAAATCAAGAGATTTATTGGAATTATACGTCAATTTCCTCTGAGAGATCGATACAGAAATATCTGTGAATGGCTGGCCGGATATCAGGAAACTGCTTAACAATGACACTACAGTGAGAGAGGAAACAGGAGTGAAGGAAGTTAAACCTGAATTGTTATCAACTGAAACTGGGTTTAAGTACGTGGGGGTTAGTGTGCTAGAAGTGGTGCGTCCGTGCGTGCGTCCGTGCGTAGATTGTAATTACAGCAAAGGTCTCTGGGGAGAGTGGACTGGACTGGCAGGAAGAGTTTGTTTCAAGGCGTGGCTTGCAAATGGAGGAGATGCAACCCCTGCCCTGCGGGGGGAGGAGTCTGGAGGAGGCAGCCACACATACAGTTCCTCTTGGCAGTTAACAGGAAGGTATTTGAAAGGTGAGATGGAGCGCTGCCTAGCTACCCTGTTTGCCACATATACTGTAGCTGCACCACTTCCCGTTGGCCTCTAAGTCCTATACACCTGAATTCTGTGTCAGTCTTAGAGATCTGCTTCTTAGGATCGTGCCAAAAAGCAACTTGAACAACCATTGCCAAAGAAACTGGACAAATTAGGACCATGCCTGCACAGTCTCCGGGTTGTTGGAGTAGGCAGGATGCCATGTGCCCTACTTCCTCCTAGAGCTGGACACTGCCAAGCCCTTGGAGCACTAAGGGCACATTTGGTCAATATGGCCAGTATTTGCCAGGCCTGACTGTGCAAGGTGTGTGGAACACAAGAGCTTCTCTGTCCCGTCCTCTGGGGTGGATGGGCAGGAGGAGGGGAGGGGGTTGCATGGTGACATGATTTCATAGGAGATAAAGAAGGGGGTGGACAGTGCCTACAATTTCGTGAAGTAAATCAAGCATACTTAAAAAGAAGAAAGAAAAAGAAAGGAAACATAGCCCTTTATAGTCACAAAAGAAAGCTTAGTTTGAAACCAGTCTCTCTGTCCTTTCTCTGCTGGGTAATCTAATTTGAATGCAAGGAAGTCTGGCAGTTGCAAATGCTAGCTGGCAAAAGAAACGCATTTTCATAGACTTCCTGGGATTCTTTGCCTCCCTCAAATATTTTGGATACAGAGAACATGGCACAGATTCTTCAGTCGGTGCTAATGATGAGGAGAACGGCATAATGGAGAGCGGGCCTCATCCAGAGAGAAGTCGTGCAGATGAACGCATCCTGCCCAAAATGGAGGCCGCTTCCAAGGCTGCCAGGCTGGCGACCACGAGCCGCGAAGACTGTGACATCCAAGTGTCGCGGCTCCAGTCAAAGTCGGAAGAGTCTGCCAATTGAAGACAATTAGCAAGCACGACTTCTCAATTGTGTTGACAGATGAGGGAGAAAAATCAAATAGATGTGAGGGTTGTGTTTATCCTGCTGCAGTGTTTTGCAATATTATGTCTATTGATTTGCTTTTTCTTTCTGAGTTATTGGGTGGATGGCGCGAGGCTCTGCCTGTCAACCCGAGCGAGCTTGCTTTCGCAGCTGCTTGTCAAGTGAGAATTTCTACACAAATCACCACAACCCGTCTCACAGGGGACATTAGGCCAAAGATACTATTATGATTTAATGGAAGGTGGGGGAGGGAGCTGTAGCATGTGGCTCGATTTTTTTTTCTTTCTAGAACAATTGGTTATAGCTTGTGAATTCTGTAAAGTGGTGCAGCCTGCTGTAATAGGTTTTGTAGGTTTCCAGGGTCCAGGAAGGTAGGCTGGGATGTGTGGCTGTCACTTGCTTTCATGGTTGACCTTCTCTGTAAAATGTGGTGTAAGTTCACATCACTTTATACTGGGTTGCAACATTGTCAAATTAAGGCACAATGTTCTGTTGTTGGAAACACAGACCAATACTTTTCAGAAACCAGAGTCTCTGGGGCCACTACAATTGTTCCAGAAATTCTGTTCTTTGCTTTCCACAGCCTCCCCGTTGTATGTTCTTTATTTCCAGATGCCTCTGAGCCCAGCTTGGAAGGTCTTTCCAACTGGATCCATCCTCCCTAGTGTAGCCACTCATCCTTCTATATTTTTTAACCTGAAAATTTAATGTGAAGCTGGCTCTGATATTTGGATCTATGGTAGGAGCCCTGGGTCTAATACAAAAGAAACAGATGTAGGATAAGTCTCTGAGAGAATGAAAGCCCTAACATTGCAACCACATACATTTGGGAAAGGGAATTTAACCAAAGGAATGACTGTTTATGTTCCGGAAACAGTGTAGAAGGTGAGACAAGAGAAGAGGAAAAAGAGAGTGAGCTATGTGTGGAAACAGCCCAGGACTTGGGAACATCCCTCAGGTCATGTTTCATATGATACATGCTTATGATACATGTGTATGACCCCCACCAGTGCAAGAAGTCAGAATTACCCAATAGCTTTTACTCTCTCTCTCTGACAATTGATTCATATAGGTCCATGCACACAGACACACAAAGACCGTTTTGAGATAGAATCTTGCTGTGCAACCCTGGGTGACATCAACTCATTCCACATTTCAGGCTGGCCTTGAACTTGCCAACCTCCAGTTTGCCACCTGAGTAACTTAGTTTACAGGAGCAGGCCGTCATGTCTAGCATTATTAACTCATGTTTAAGCAATACCCCCCCCCATCCCCCGGGAAGCAGTTATGTAGTCTCTCTGTTCCATATCCCCCCAAACAAGCGCAGAGTCGCGCTCTCCATGGGATGGGTGTTAAGCTGGGCTGAAAAGCTCCAGAAGGCAGAAATCACATACATCTTGGCTAGGAATGAAATCCTGCACTCTGGGCATGTGTTCGTGCCTACAAATTTCTTCTTGGTATTACATTCTGAGGCCTCTGCCTCCAACTTGCTTGCTGGTAGGGAGTTAGGTACATTTAGGGAGATGCATGGCTTTCCTGCAAAGAACACAGGGACTGTTAAACAAACAGCAGGAAGTAGGCTCAATTTTAAATAAAATTTACAGGCCCAGAATGAATGCCCTTCCCTAAATAACTAACTTACTACTAGGGAGTTTCTTAGGCACCGGGGATTAGAAATGCCGATTCTAAAGTTAATTACAATACATAAACATGTATTTAAAAAGATAAGTATTTGACATTATTTTGGAACTTGACTGAAAATTGCTTCCTAAGGACAAAATCTCCTTCTACAAGCTCTCAGATGACTTAATATACAGCAAAGAGGCATGCATCACACAGCACGGGGGCTTCCTCAGCCATGCATTCTGTACAAATACCAGCCTTTCCGACTCTTTGTTCCATCTCCCAATACAGCGTCTCCTCTCTCAGGAGTCGTCTTCTTTTTGCTACCCCGAATGCCATCAATATCATCACAGGAGACAATGTGCCCTAGTGGAGTTCCATTATCAAAAATTCTTATGCTTCTTCAGCTAAATCATCGTGAGCAGATGCTGTACTCTGCCTATCCTCTGTACCAGCCAGTTCACAGAGCAGAATACCGGGGATCTCGGATGCCTTTCAACTTGCCCAAGGCTGTTCAGCATCCATTCAGCATCGTGGATAGGCACCGGATGCTATAAAAATACAAATCGATTCCCACCACAAATCCTTGTCCCCAAAGTGCTGATCATCTAGGTGTGATTGGCCATTCGCCTGGAGACATGGCTATGGATGTGCTAAAAGGGATTGACATTTCAAGCCCTCCTGTGGGGAAGAGGCTATTTGATGGCAAGAATGGCCTCCTTAGAACTTACAGGGTTGAAAGCTTTCAGGGGCTGGCCATGTGTAATTCTGTTCTGCATATAGGTTCATCTCCGTTTTATAGACTATGAACACTAAAACCCAGCCAGTTAAATAACCACAAACCTAACCATTGGCAGACTCCACCTATGTTCAAAATTACCACTAACCTTTCAAGCTGGGCAGGCTCTGCTCTGTCTGTAAGCTAAGCACAGTGCCATCTACATTTGCAGGTGGTTGCATTAAATCAGGTATATTTTCCAGTAGCTCTGGGATGCTGCATGAATCCATCAGGATGCATATGTTGAAATCCTCGTTTCCAATGCAGGGCCTTCGGGAGGTGAGTATATCATGAGTGTGGAACTGGAAAAAATGAGAGCGATGTCCTTATGAGAAGGAACAGTGAGTATATGTTACCTCTTTGCTCTCCGTCTTTTATGGGCACTGTAAGAATCTGGCTGCCCACAGACAGAAAATAGCCAGCTCCAGATTCCACACTGCAACACTCTGGCCTTTAAATTTGTCCTCCCCAACATGGTGCAGAACAAATGGTTGTTATTTGGGTACAGTGGCACAAACCGCCTCAGTCTCCCCAGCTCTAAGGTATCAGTCTTTGTAAACAGCATTGCTGTTTTACAGTTAACTTAAAATAGCTGTCAATGCACAAGTTCGAAGCCTCCTTCTTTTGGATATTAATATATTATTGAAAGAAATGGTTTAGCTTGAAGACGCCCATTCTCCTTAAATCTGTCATGACTCTTGGGCCTATAGAAGAGGAATAGTTTACGAAAAGACCAGTGGGTTAAGTACTGAACTGCTTTCCATCTGGCTCTCAGTAGCTTCTTTCAGACAGAATTCTTTAAGTGTTTTTGGTTGTTATTGAGGGAGGGCTGATTGCATGTGTATGTGGAGGTCAGAGGGTGACTTGTGGAATTGACTTTCTCCTCCCTTCACATACGTTCTAGGGCTCTAACTCCGGTGGGCCAAGCTTGCATAACAAGCACCTTTGCTTGCTCAGCCATCTTGTCCTCCCTTGACTCAGTCTTCCTGATGTCCACACTTTGCCTCTTGTTACCATTTCCTGAGCCTGCAGGAGCAATGGCAGTAAAGCATGTCCTGGACTTTTTAATTCTCTTTGGAAATGTTCCTTAGATATTTTATTGACTCTCTTGATTGTTAAGCGGTTGAAGCTGTTCTCTAATCCCCACCAGGAATAATAAATAGACAATTACATCTATGGCTGAAGGCTGTTAGACCCCAGGGTCCAGATAGAGTTGATTGTGAGAGAGCAGCATCCTCATGTGAGCCACTAACACAAGAAAAAGGAAGGATGCTTTAGAGATCTTGCAACTCACACCTACACACGAGGCCACTGTATGCGACACTTAGTAGGAGCTTTAGAAATTAGCATTCTCTTCTTCTTATATGTAGAATTTCTATCAAATTGATGAGTTTACAAATGAAGATTAGGAATTCATAGTGAGTATATCTTGAGATGAAATGTCAAAGCTATTCATGGATGAAACGTGTGCAGCTCAAAAGAAAGGATATGCAGAGAGATAAACAACAGTATCTGAAAGTATGATAGCCCCAAGAGCTTGCTTCATTGTGAATTTTGTGCTCCCCTCCCAGGATTCCCGTCAGACTCACCATATACAATGCACTTACTACATGAAGACCACTTGAAGGCACGTCCTAGTAGCCCCATACAGACTATTCTGCCTCTTCTAAATCTCTAAATCCAATGCACATTTACAGAAACCAGAAGACAGATAACAAACACATATGTGATACTTTGGGATGTATGAGAAAGATGAGGCATGCCAAAATGCTAAGAAATAGTGCATGTCATTGAGCCATGATGAGGTATTTCAGAGAAGCAAAAGGTCAGCTTCCAATCAGTGGCATTTAGATGACTGCTTGCTCTATCCCTGTGTCAAACTAACCGTGACCCCACAGACACTTACAATCAGTTAACTGATTAGTTAATTACTTATTTTACTGTTGGAGATAAGATCTCACTATGTAGCTGGCCTGGAACTCACAGACCCCCTCTGTTCTGGAGGGTTTTACCTGCCAAACTCTCCACTCCCTATTTTGCAGATCCAAGTTTCTTCGGCTTAACATGATTACCATGAGCAGCAGAAGGCGGTGATTTCAGGGCACTATCTTCTGAAGCCTTCATGAATGAGGGATGAGTGCTACCAGCAAGATGAAGGATTATGTCCCCATCTTACATCTGACACATACTTTGCAAAGGGTCAATAGCCTAGTTAATGCCTGTGTTGGCTTCCTCTAGAGATCAAGTTTCTAGTAAGTCCTGAATATCTGGATCCTCAGTTGCTTCTGTGCAGCTAGTGAGCCACAGACTCACCCACCATTGAGGTCTGTCTCAGATTTATCTGGGTGGAGGGCTTTATTGGGTTCTCTATCTCAACCATGGTAAAAGGCTTCTATTTGTATCTGTTACTCTGTGTCTAAGTCTTACTGGTCATCTTCATGTTATTTTAACTCTGTATGACTATATTCCTTTTCCCTGTTCAAATGTGTGGCTTCTGATTCCTGGTTGGTTCTCAGTGGACATATGAAATGCTAAGTAGATTTTTACATGATTCAGACAAGTTCAAAAATAAATGTTTTTCTTTTAATTGTTACAAATTAACAGCGAGAAGCAGAGGGTTTTAGGAGCACCGGCTTGCATCACATGGACTTAGTAACCACTATGTGATTGGCCCTCCATAAATGAAGAATGTGTGGCAATTGTCAGTGGAATCTAAACCAGACCTTTAAGTCATTAGGTAGTTTTCAAGGACTAGACCTAGAGAAACAATTGAGTGATTCATTAGATATAAATTTTACTGAAAAAAAAATAGAGAAGAAAAATGAGTAGTTTTCATCTCTATCCTGCAGCTTCATCTGAGAAATCAGCTGTTTCAAGAAACTAAGCATCACTGAGCACAGTGAAGCTGCCACCATCCTTAGAACCGGGATAAAGACCACAGTCACTGCCAACAGCTACTTTCAGATTTCCTGGGCAGATTCGCACATGACTGGGAACAATTCAGAGTTACTTTGCTTTGGAGGACGTGATCTGTATATGCTTGGACCATGGAGTGGCACTATTAGGAGGTGTGGCCTTGTTGGAGTAGGTGTGTCACCGTGGGTGTGGGCTTTAAGACCCTCATCCTAGCTGCCTGGAAGCCAGTATTCTGCTAGCAGCTTTCAGATAAGGATGCAAAACTCTCAGCTATACCCGTACCATGCCTGCCTGGATGCTGCCATGTTCCCACCTTGATGATAATGGACTGAACCTCTGAACCTATAAGGCAGCTCCAATGAAATGTTGTCCTTATTAGAGATGCCTTGGCCATGATGTCTGTTCACAGCAGTAAAACCCTAACTAAAACAGAGGATGTTATGTGTATGGAATAAGGTGTCATGTGTGAGCCAATTTCCTTTAGCTGTGATGCTATTGGCTACATAATTCTTTGGTTATTATATGAATCCCTTCTTATAAACTAGATGCAGTAATAGCAGGCTTTCCCCAGTTTTCACTTTCTTCACATTTTTAGTTCTATTACAGGTAACTAGCATATTTTAGGTTGACCACCTGAAAATAAATTGTCTCTCTCTTTCTCTGTCTTTCTTTGTCTCTCTGTTTCTCTTTTACACAGACAGACAGACAGACAGACAGACAGACACACAAAGCACACACACACATTTATAGTAACTTTACATTATCAAGAAGGAGTATGAGCACTTTTCTTCTGTAAAGGGTCATATCTTATCTTCAATTTTAAGCACTGCATTTTTGGCTGTGACTGCTGATCCCTGTCATCCTGGTGCAAATGTAGTCACTTGTAAGAGTATGAAGACAGCCGAGTTCCAATTAGACTTTATGTTACAGTTTGAACTTGAAATATTCCACTCAGGTTCACACTATGTTCGAACACTAGGAGCCCATCTACTAGTACCCTTTGGAGAGTTTCCAGAAACTTGCGATCTGGGGACTGGCGGGTAAGCAGGTCACCAGTGGTACACCTTCACCTTCGAAGGTTACTACTTGCTTCTAGTTCTGAACTACCTTCACTATTTCCTGGTCAGCCTCAAATGTGAACACTTTCTGTCACATGTTCCCTCCACCATGAAATATGCTGTGACTTCCCCACATGGGTTGATGGTCTGCAACCCATTGAGACCACAAGTCAAGATAAACCATTATACTTTTGAATTAGAGACGTTATAAGAAACTGATTTTTTTCTTCCTACTTTTCTATTTTGAATAGTGAACATGTATTTCATTATCAGCAGAATTAGTTTGAAAATATTTTCTTCACATCTATTTGCACAAATAATTATTTCAGTTATTTTTTTAGCTTAGCCTTGTAGATACCTCTCATCCTTGTAACGTGACTACTGGCAAATTGTTTCCTTTATGCTGGTGGATCCAGGGACAGCATACAAAGCTGGTTACATAATCTGCTGTAGTTAGTGATATGTGGTGGAAATTTTCTGTAGTGACTAAAAACGAACAAAAGCAGCCAGTGACAGTGACCTAAAACCTCCTTATACCTTGAGACAGCTAGGACTCTTATCCATTTTCCGTGAGAAAATATTCAAATGTTTATAGACTGAATTCCAAGCTTCTCATTCTAGGGAAATGGACACAGAGTTGTAAATAGCATATTGCCTTTATTTAAAGAGCCTATTAATATTTCTTAGTGTTTCAGCCACTTTTGGAAAAATTATGAGGCAAAGACAGGAAAAGCTCTACAAACACCTCAGGACTCAAGACATGCTTATAATTTGGGACCGATGATTTATTTAGTTCTGCGATCAAGATAGATATTATAATATGGTGCAAATTAGAATGAAGATACTAAATAATTTACGCTAATGCTCTCAGTTATAAAGATAACTGCCTCACTTTGCAACTGATATAAATTAAGGGAATATATTTAAATGTATATTTTAATCAATCAAGAAGGCTCGTCTGCCAGCCGGTGTTAGATGCTAATGCACGCGCTCAAGGAAACGGTCTGTTTATTAACTAATTAAATGCCAGCTGACTGAGCTGCTGAATTCATGTAAGGGGGTGGTACTGTTCTGGCCATTGGGTACACTTCACAGTCAAAGTCCAGTGTTCAATTAACAATGATAGTTTGCTACCAACTGGTCTGAGATGCTGTGTATTCAAACTGCAACATCTATGATGACATTAAGAGAACAAGGTAGAGGAAGTTAAGATGGTGTACCAAAAAAAAAAAAAAAACAGCACTAGAGAGAGTGTCAGCTCATCACCTGAGACCCTGGGTTTCCTAGCCTGCTGCCCAGCACATAGTAGGTTGCTCAGTGAGTACACAATGGAACAGAATGAAGTTGAATGTGCTTTTAAGTGCCGTGATGAGTGGGAAGAAAGGTGTCTTTTCAATCTCCGGGACTTCACAAAAAGCCCACATAAACACCCACCCGCATCAAAAGCTCCTGGAGCATTAAAGTAAGGGAGGGGTGCAGGTAGGGATGGTGAATGCTCGCCACCGTGAAAGCAGAACCAACAAATTAGGCTACATTAGCTGCTCAGGGAGCGCAAGGCATGAAAGAGAAGGCATTTGAATGGAAAGCTGAAGAATGAGCCGCGCTGGAAACACAATCAGGACCATTTCCTTACTAATCAAAATCTATTTGCTTCAGCTTTTATTTTATTTTTTTCTGTACAAGCATTTTTTTCTCATACATCATGGGCATAGAAAATAAAATCAGACAGAAAAGGGGTGCCTCCTTGGATTCCCAATGAGTTGCTGTCAAACTCACCTCTGGGATCTTTCTTCCTTTCCAATTTGCTTGTTTTATCTCCAGGAAGAGCTGAAGGTGATTCAAGCAGATTCCTGCTTGCTCGAGTAATGCGTTTGTTGAAGAAATAGCTCTATCCGAATTTCATCCAAATGAGTTACCCTTTTCGAGATATGTTCATTTTTGTGTCTTAAAATTAAAAAAAAAATCCCTTCAAAAATGAGGGTGAACTCAAAACAGCCATGTAAAAATGTGGTAGTACCTGAACTTAAAAAAATTAAATATAATTCAAGACAAAGTAGCTCATGACTGTAAACTTGAAGTATCAGGTACTCTTTGAAACTCTCAATCGTTTTTGAGGTTTATTTATTTTTTCTTTATGTCTGTTAAAGTTTGAGGATTTTTTCAGGTGCCACGAAAATTTCACAAAAGGATCTCACCAAATTGGACAGCACATTTAATCGCTCTTTCTTTGATGTCCTCTAATTAAGGATGGAGAATTTAACGACCTCCGTATCTCTTGGCTGTTTGCTTCTTTCAAGAGACTGGCTGGATAGGGCACGTCTTCAAAGTCCCATCGTGGCTGCTTAACTGGGTTCAAAACTTATGATATGATCCCAGCCATAATGAGCTCACAAGCTGGCCATGCCTGCAGTGAATTCCTTAATCTTTTTTTACACTTAGGCACAATAGTAGCAACGGACCTGGGGGCACACTTTCTGTGGTTTCACCACAAGCATGACTTTGTCACCTGGCTCAGCCCCGGATCCCTTGAAAGTCTCTGTGAATCCTCTAAAGATCTCAAACTTCAGTGAGGATGACAGCCCTCAGATTCGTATCTCTAGACAAATGATAAATAGAGTGTGTCTCGCCCAAGCATGTATCAAACTTTAGGAGCATCATGGACTTCCCAGCAGAATAAATATCTCTGTGTGCCACGTTGGCAACAATGAGGAGCCTAATAATTATGTTGGCCAAAGAACAATTCAAACAATGCTTCATGTGCTACGCTAGTTCAAGGAGAGCCACCCTTCCTCTGGACATTCAGAGAGATTGAGATCACATGAGTTTTCTGGCTGCCTCACCATAGCATACTTGTTAATCACCCAGCTCTGCTGACCCACCTCCAATCGCTGAAGGCACTATTTCCAAAGGTTAAAGACCATGACCAATTACTTCTTCCTGATGAAGTGTCAGTGAAGAGAGATTGAGATCTTAACATGTGTATTTTAACCTTCCTAACACATTCCCTTTTTCAAATTCAAAACCTGCACAAGGAAGAGAAGAACTGGCTGGTGGTTGTTAGGAAGCCAAGCCATGTGAATTTGATTTTCCTGACACTAAATCTGTACTTTCTATATTACCTGCATTCCCAGTTCTGTCTTGTCTCTTTGCACTGTCTGATTGTACCATTGCTGTATTGAACACAATGCTGAGTGAATGTTCTTATCGCTATTATTGAATTAGATGCTTTGAATCTAACTATCTCATTTTGAGAGAAGGACATACTCTCTTTGTGCTTTTCACTTTAGGAAAACAGAGCATATTGAACAAGTGGCTCTATTTATAAAATGAAGACAAATATCTCACAGATCTACTGTCACTAAAAAATAAATTGCAGTTGAAAGTTGAGAAAGTCCTTATAAATTTCATCTGTAATCTTATTTTACAAATGAAGTGACTGAGGCCTAGGGGGTATGGAGGGTTTGCTTAAGGTTATACCATCTTCTTAGTTGTTGAACATAGGTCCCCTGAGTCACTGACCGCCATGTAGATCCTTTGTTTCATTGTGCCTGGTCTCGTTTGTGTATACATAATATATCTGTTGGTATCTTAGTCACACAATTTGAAACACAAAATATTCACATAAACGAGCTGTATTTCTTTTCTCTAGAGTTGTATTTAAGATCAGCGTTTTATTTTGCCCCGAAATTAAAAGAACAAATGCACAATATTACATGATACCATTTCTAAAGCGCCATGAATCACTGGAAATGATACAGACGTGACAACATCCATATCGTCTATGCCAATTATTGCGCCTCTCTTATGGGATAATTAGGAGATGCTCGCCGAAATACGCTTTTCATTTTCATTCACTGGTAATGACCATGTTCTCCTTCAGCAAAGATTTATTTTCTCCCACCTCTGCTTCAACTGAGCTAAGGATTTACTCTCAACTCATGCAAATGAAAGGTGTATATTCCAATGCATGCGTGTGTGTGTGTGTGTGTGTGTGTGTTTGGGTAATTAAGACATACATATTAACTTTTTAGCTGATACAAGAAGATACAGCTTCAAAATATTGGAAATTTGTCCCAGATAGAACACATCTTCATGTCTTCAATTCTATATAAAACAAGCGATATTTACAGGAATAATTCTCTATGTAATTACACAATTATTAAAAACACAGTAGTGAAGTAGGAGCTTTTATCAAGTCATTCAAATTAGTGCTATTTCATACTAATCACTATCTACTTGAATGTGTATTGCTTGGATGTGACTGTAGAAAGCTCATTAAATAAATTTTCTTTAAAATTTAATTACTGGGAACTTCTTCAGATAATAATGATTATGGGTATAATTAGGATCTTTGTTCCTCTTTGTTGTTAGACTAAAAGGTACAAAGACTCAGAGAAAAGAGATTGAAATTGCATATCCAACACTTGGAGTAGTTGTCACAGGCGTTGTAGAATATTAAAGAGCCCCATCCAGCAGTGGTGCATGGAGATCGAAGCATGGAAATTGTAATTTGGCATTTAGTCATTTAGTCTTTCATTTACATCCTAAATTGCCCGGGATGTAGCCACAAACCATAAGTGAGGAAGAATACAGGGCCCTTTCCTTTAATGTATGACTGTAGAAGATGCTACACTTTCATAATATCTTTGCTCGTGAGGACTCTGGTCCTGGGCTCCTGTGATTTTAGAAAGCTATCAGGAGAGGTGCCATTTCCTCTCGGCATTCTGAATAAAAACATCCCGCTAGTGAGTGGACTCGGTGCTTCAAACCCTCTGTAATGCTACAAAAACATGTTCATGCTCTGATTAGTGAGAATTTCAGACTCTTTTTTGGACTTGATGATTAAACTTGAGCATAAAGCGAAGGCTACACAAATTCTTTCCTAAGATGACTTCATTGAGAGGCAATATACACTAAACGGAAAAGCGGCAAATAACTCCTGCATTTGATTGCTGTGACGGTCCCCCAGCTCCTCAAAAACAATTCCAAATCAGTATTGTAGTGCATAAAAGTGTTCCCTCTTATGAAATTCCGAGTGCAGAAATAAATTGTGGGTCTTTTTATTAAAGACTTTTTGACCGATGCAGGGAGTGAGCATGCCTCAGCTCACACATTCCGTTTGCAAAATATTCAACAGGAGCATGTAAGAAAATATTAGTATGGCTGAATCTGGGTGCCACCCAGGGGAGTGAAATCAAAGACAAAGATCTCAGTCTGTCTCATCGCTGCAGGATAAGGGAAGGGGCTCTCTTTAGATTAGAAATAACATTCCTGACCCAGACTCTTCCCGCTACTGGTCATCATGGACCCCTGTGGGCATCTGTCCTGTATTGGTCAGCCGATAGTGTATTCAAACAGTTCTTATACAAGCACAAAAGTCTCACTTAGTAGACTCAGGACATTTTAATTGGCTGTTTGAGATGGAAGCTAATTGGTACTGCAGTTAAGACTTGTAGTGACAGGGACAAATTCCTGTATGACTCAACTTCTCACATTTCTTTTCTAATTTTCAGCTATGACCATCTGACAGGAGTTGAACATTCCCGGAAGCCTTTTGCTTCCCTATGCATTAATCTTCTACACAGGGACTTTCAGATTCGGGTTAAACCCACTGGGAGGTTTCCTGTTGGACATGCTCACTGTGACTTACCGAGGATGCTAAGGAGTGTGTCCACTCCCATGCGATTTTCTAGATTTGAAGGTTTCCCCAAAGGCAGTCCCCGCACTTCACTGTTTGAGCCGAGAACTGACTCCAACAGGTCACTGCATTCTTTACCTTGCTGCAGACACTCGGACTTTTTCCTCCCCTACTTTTTGCCTCTGCTTGTTTCAGTTTAGCACCTGCTGAAAAGAGAGACTCCCACATTCAGTGATGACATCCGTATCATGTTTGAGTTCCTCGTGGTATTCACTTAGAGGTACAGAAATCAGATAGGTTATGTAACGGACATACTAACACTCCAAATTAATTGTATGACAGTTAACATTCATTCATGAGTTCCAAGTTCCCTCAGTAGAATCTATGACTCTTAGCTTCTCTCAGATGAAAGAACTCAAGGCCTCTCTAAACATAGGGCAGCAGGAAAATACGTTTCCATAATGGAGGAAGTGCAAGGAATCATGGGAACACTTGATCAGATGTTCCTCTGTTCTCCTTGGCAGCCAGGATATTTGGCCTGGCTTATGATGCATTGATATATTGAGGACTACAGTTACCATATCAGCTCTCCATCTCTCACAGGCTTCAGCTGAGTTGACCTGTGGTCCTTACAAATAGCCCAGGTCTTAGGTTCACGGGAGGTGTGGGTGAAAGCTTGTGTCTATTTGTGCTTTAAGATACTTAGAGATGGGCAGTGGTGGCGCATGCCTTTAATCCCAGCACTCAGAAGGCAGAGGCAAAGGCAGGCAGATCTTTGTGAGTTCAAGGCCAACCTGGTCTACAAAGACAATTCCAGGACAGGCAGAACTGTTACCTAGAGAGGACTTGTCTTGAAAACCAAAACGAAACCAAAACAATACTTTGAGACGAGTGGCACCATCACTGATGTAAATTGAAAGTTATAATTTTGCAAAGAAAGCTACTAATCTCCCTCCTATTGAAGACATCCACACCAAGATATCAGCTTATTATTTTTCAATGTTTCCTGCTTTTGTTTCTGTAAACAATGTGGGCTTGTTTAGAGATCCCATTACGTGAAGAATGAGCTTTTTTATATATAATTTCAGCCCCTGAATTAAATATGATTTTGGATGTTATAATTTTACATTTTATTTTATTACTTTATATTTTATATGCTTAACATTTTGGAAGGACTCATGAGAGCTGGTTTTAAAATACTTATGAATTCACTAGTCCTTGACTTGGTATTTTGAGTTTATGCTGATACTCTGGCAATTGTTTGGGGACGTACCTTAGATCGAGTAAATCTGTGTAAGAGAAATCAGTAAAGATGGGACAAAGGATATCTTAGATAAAATGTAGGCAATTTTCTTATCCAACAAATACAGCATAAATTTTGTCTCTTCAGCTTTCAAACCGTTTAATCCAATTCTCAGAACACAGTTCACGTCCAGCATTCATCTGTGTGTGGTCCCACTGGTTAGTGTTGCTGGCTATACACAGTTGCTATTCTGCACCAACTCTACTTATACTACTTCAAAGCTGACATGTCTCTCAGTGAACTCCACTGAGTTGCTCTGCCACTAGATAGGTTTTTCTCCCGTTTCCAGTCCTATTTTGTGTAATAATGAGTTGACTAATTTCTTCTCTAGGCATCCTCTCTTAACAGGCCCACCAAGTCCTTTAGGCGAGCCTGCCCATGCAAACCTAAATTTCTTCATAGTTTTCTTTTGTCTCCCAAATAAAGCCTTGTGGCAGGGGACATTAGTCTAGGCTCTTCTACTAGGGTCTTTGTTGTCCACTATAGGACTACCAGAATTCTCTAGAAGGATTTGTTCTCTTCACTGGAAGTTTCTGAGGTCAGAAACCTCACCTCTTATCTAATCTGATGCAGCCAGCTCTATAGAAACCACTTAGTGAAAGTTTGTTGAATGTGGAACTGAGGTGTACTAGAGCGCCAACCACTCTCCAGCACACTGTCCTTCCCAGCTGATGTTGATGGATCTGAACTCTCTGATTATCAGCTACTGTGACACCATCTTGTCTTTGCTCGTGAGAGTCCTTTACCTTAGAACGCCGACTCTTCTTTCTTCTTCTTGCCTTAGCTCATTCTCAGAGAATGTTCTGTGCAAAGTCCTTCCTTGAATATCTTGGTAGGCTTAAACTGGTTTCTCTGTTCTTCCAGAGCGTTTTGTGTAAACCTCTACCAGCTCCTACTCTAAGTTACTGTAAAGAGTACCATCACGTCCTTGGTCTATTTTATTAATCTACACATTCCTTACGGTTCTGCCTAGGACCAAACCTTGAATATAGTGAGTGCATGAATATAGTCAGTGATGTGATAACCTACACTGAGATTTGTGTACAACTTCTGGGAAGCTGTTCTATTTGCTATGCTGGTGTGCTGTGTTAGAATTTCTTTATCAGAGTTAGCCTCGAAATATCAACCGTCAACCTTATTATATGGTATTGTTTGTTTTTGTTTTAGCAGTATTAATGAAGTGTCATTGATGTACAATAGGTTGCATATACTTAAGGAGTTAATGTTTTAACATATTTATATATGCCAGACATGATCACTGTAATCATAATAACGAACATGATATCTATAACACAGCTAAGTTTCTTTTTGTCCCTTTGCCTTTTCTCACGTTCTCTCTCCAGGCAAGTCTTGCTTTGCTTTCCTTTATCACTATAGATTACTTTAGACTTACTAGAAATTCTAGTAGGTGGAGTCCAAAGTGAGCTTCGCTTTTGTCTGTCTCCTTTCATTGGACATCATACTCAGCACCTGTTCACTCAGATTGTTTTGTTTTGGTTTTTTCTTGTTATTGCTATTACTTTTTGTTGTTTCATTAGAGCAGTGGTTCTCGGGGCATTGAATGACCATGTCACAGGGCTCACATATCAGATTTTCTGCATATCAGATGTTGAAGTTATGTTCATGACAGTAGCAAAAATTGCAGTGATGAAGTAACCATGAAAATCATTTATCGGTTGAGGTTCACCACAACAAGAGGACTCTCAGCATTAGGAAGGCTGTGAACCAATGACCATGGGGATATCACAAAATTTTCTTATTCATTCAGCAGAAGATAGCAAGTGGATTGTTTGCAGGTTTTCCCTCATTACACAACAATGCCACTGTAAGCAGTTATGTACATGTCTTTGTATGGACGCAAGCTTACATTTCCCTTGCACTAATGCCTAGATATGGAAATATCAAGTCTTATGGTGTATATTTAATTTTTCAAAAAGTGCCTTGACTGTTTTCCAGAATTCTTTTTCAATTTTATATCCCTGCCACCAGAGTTTCAGTCACTCCATATCCTCACTAACACCAACAAAAATATAAACAAGTAAATTACTTGCACATGTGTTTCTGTTGTTATCTTTCATTTCTTAATGACAAATGAGTCCAAGTGTCTTTCCTTTGCTTACATACTGACTTCCTCCTGTTTTTCAGGTGAAGTCAGTGCAACTGTTTTTCCCACCTAAAAGGAGGTTACCTTTGTGTTAAGTTTTAGGGAGTTCTTCGATGTTTTAGATCTTAAGCTTTGAGTAAAATGTGGTTCACAAGTGTGCCCGTCCAGCTGTCTTTCCACAGCATTTGAAATGATGACAAAGACAGAAGGTATCCTTGGAGGCTGTTGTTTTTATGATGCTTTTGACACTGAGTACGTCGTTGTCTAACCTAAGGTCACATGATTCCTTCCTACTCTTTTTTGTAGTTTTATATGTTTCAAACCACTCTTCCTTGTATACATGGGTATGGCCTCCTTGGAATTGCTTTTTATATTTCATTAGATATAATGAAAAAAATTTAGTTTCCTTTTGTTTCTTCTGGGAATCCATTTGACACCATATGTTACACAAATAGTGCAGAATTGTTAGCTTTAACTTTTATTGAAAATCAGTTATCTATATGTCATATATATTTGTTTTTATGTTTTTATTCTGTATACTGATCATTCAACTTTTTGTCTGTCTCTAGACCAGTTGCTAATCTGTCTTGATTACTAAGATTTATCATAACTCTTCGGGTCAGATCCCATGAGTTACCCTATCTCCTTCTTTTTCGGGGTGTTCTTTTTGGAGTGTTCTTTTTCAGGTGTTTTTACTTTCTGGTCTCTGCTTTTAGACTGGAGCTGCAGACTAGAAAGCTGGAAAGTCAGTGTTTGACTCTATCTTGCCTTTCTGAAAATATTTTGCTATACACAGCAAATCCTTATTCTTTTGTCTCTGGTAATTTTATTTGATCTAGGTTTTCTGATAAACTTGGAAGAAGGACAGCATTTCTCAGGCTCTTTGGAACTCGATCCTGCCATTTTGTGAGAATACTTTGAAGATTGACAGTTTCTCTCAACTATAGTTAATCATACATAAAATGCCCACATACTGAAAAGCAAGTCATTCTATATGTTGGGAGGCGTGCTTCCCCCATAGAAGAAGAAAGAGAAAGAAAAAGCCACACACATTAGTGCACAATGCTGCAGAAGGTGTTTTCCTGAACTCTAGACAATGGCGCCTAATGGATCATTTGTGCTGTGCACCAAAGCCTTTTGATTTTGCAACAAGAGAAATCATCTCTGATGATGCTTTTGCTCAGCCAAGTTCTTCAATCAGGAAAATTACAAAAACCCGAAACATCAAGGAATGAGACCATGTTTGGGAGAACAAACAGAAAGTCTGCTTGGCAGACTTGACTATTGAAGAGCGTGTGAAGCAAGCTGAGAGATAGTTTGAAGGGGGAAATGTGTACAGCATTCATTATTTCCCTGGTAATAGTGTCTAGTCCTTTCTTTGCCCTTGAATAATTAGTCTTAATGCTTCTTTTGTAACGTAGAGATGGTGAGCTTCTCAGACGCACCCATGCTAACCTATCAGTTCAGATTGTAGGTAAGATATGTACTGGATGGAAGTTTCCAGGACTTTCCATGTGGTAGACTGTATTCTGTCAGTCTTGGTTCCTCCTGCTATCCAACGGGTATCACTGTGACCACTTCTAAAAGCAGTTTAGGAGGAGAAACAGCCCCCATTCCCATTGGGAGTCCAAACACTGTAGTTAGGATCATGGCTTTGTTCGGTTCCTAGGAAAGGACTGTTAAACTGGGTTCTTTCATTAGTCTTTCTCTCATAGCTGTGTATTGAATGCCTTCAAACACTTCTTTGAAAGGTGTCTTTCAGAGGACTAGTAGAGTGGAAAAGCCTGTTCTGTCTTGTCCTGGTCTGTTTCTCCTCTATAAAATGAGTGACATGGTCTAAATGAACTTCAAGGGTTGCTTAGCTCTGAAAAACTACAAATTTGTGGTGTTTATGAATCTACTTGACTTGTTTTGTCCATTAGATCCGCAGTTTTCAACCTGTGGACCATGACCCCTTTAAGGATTAAATGACCCTTTCATAGGGGTCACATAACAGACATCCTGCATATCAGATATTTGTATTATGATTTACAATAGTAGAAAATTACAGTTATGAGGTAGCAACAGAAATAATTTTATGGTTTGACTCACCACAGCATGAAGGACTGTATTAAAGGGTTGCAGGATTGGGAAGGTTGAGAAGCACTGCATTAGATTGCGATTTGTTCAGTGATAGGGCTCATGGTTCTTCTGTCTTCTGCAGTACTGGAGCATTTGGGTAATCCCGTGCCAGGAAATAGTTGGAAACTCCTTCAATGGATGGAGTTCTCCAGTGTTCCGGATCATCAAGCAACCTTGATATGACACATCATGGTAAACAAAACAGAGTTAAAGAGAACCATCAGGAAGTAACTAACTGTCCTGGCTGCTTTTGTCTGTCAACCTGACGCAATCTGGAGTTATCACAGAGAAAGGAGCCTCCCTTGAGGAAATGCCTCCATGAGATCCAGCTGTAAGGCATTTTCTCAATTACTGATCAAGGGGGAAAGGCCCCTTGTGGGTGGAACCATCCCTGGGCTGGCAGTCTTGGGTTCTATAAGAGAGCAGCCTGAGCAAGTCAGGGGAAGCAAGCCAGTAAAGAACATCCCTCCATGGCCTCTGCATCAGCTCCTGCTTCCTGACCTGCTTGAGTTCCAGTCCTGACTTCCTTTGGTGATGAACGGCAGTATGGATGTGTAAGCCGAATAAACCCTTTCCTCCCCAACTTGCTTCTCGGTCATGATGTTTGTGCAGGAACTAACCCTGGAAGGAGGGCCTATGCATACAATTTCTCAGTGAATAAAACAGAAGGTTTGGCTTGGCCAAAAGGTTAGTACTGGAATCAAATTATCCCGTGACTGTGATTTGTGCTTTTATGATCTGGGGGAGAGACAGAAAAACAAGCTAATGAGATTACATACTACAGGAAAGAGCAATGAGAACAAAGTACAGGATGCCATGAAGGACCCAAATGGATTCTGATCCAGCCTGGAGAGCCAGTGACCAGAGAAGTGACACACTTCCACGGAAGTTAATTTTGGGGTGAGAGTCAAATATCAGCACTAAAATTTTGCACATGCTGATCCCTCTACTTGAAATGTCTTCCTCCAGGGCTTGACTGAGGAACTTCCTACGCATGCTTTGCATCTTACCTCTGTTTTACTTCTCCAAGGAGATCTCTGGGTTTAGCTGAATAATCAAATGGCATAATGTGCACTCATCATAACAAGGGCATGTTTGTGCTTGTAGTTGTCTGATCTCTCTCTGGTGACATCACTATGAGAAACTGCACACGAAGGGCTACATTTGAGTTTCTCTGCTCCTACTGTTGCTCTTCCTCCTGAGACCTGAGCCTGCTATAGGCAGCACATGTGTGGTGAATGATAACATGTATATCATGTATGACATG